>NC_060190.1:74909370-74926870 GCF_021184085.1 Oncorhynchus gorbuscha | reverse complement strand
CAACGCATCACCGGGGGCAAACTACCTGCCCTCCAGGACACCTACACCACCCGATGTTACAGGAAGGCCATAAAGATCATCAAGGACATCAACCACCTGAGGCACTGCCTGTTCACCTCGCTATCATCCAGAAGGCGAGGTCAGTACAGGTGCATCAAAGCTGGGACCGAGAGACTGAAAAACAGCTTCTATCTCAAGGCCATCAGACCGTTAAACAGCCACCACTAACATTGAGTGGCTGCTGCCAACACACTGTCATTGACACTGACCCAACTCCAGCCACTTTAATAATGGGAATTGATGGGAAATGATGTAAATATATCACTAGCCACTTTAAACAATGCTACCTTATATAATGTTACTTACCCTACATTATTCATCTCATATGCATACATATATACTGTACTCTACATCATCGACTGCATCCTTATGTAATACATGTATCACTAGCCACTTTAACTATGCCACTTTGTTTACTTTGTCTACACACTCATCTCATATGTATATACTGTACTCGATACCATCTACTGTATGCTGCTCTGTACCATCACTCATTCATATATCCTTATGTACATATTCTTTATCCCCTTACACTGTGTATAAGACAGTAGTTTTGGAATTGTTAGTTAGATTACTTGTTGGTTATCACTGCATTGTCGGAACTAGAAGCACAAGCATTGCGCTACACTCACATTAACATCTGCTAACCATGTGTATGTGACAAATAAAATTTGATTTCATTTGATTGGACCCAGATGCAGACACAGGAGACAGGTGGTTGGAGTCTTAAAAATGTTTATTCATCCAAAAGGGGTAGTCAAGAGAATGGTCGTGGACAGGCCAAAGGTCAAAACCAGATCAGAGTCCAGGAGGTACAGAGTGGCAGGCAGGCGGGTACAAAGTCCAGAAAACAGGCAACGGTCAAAACCGGGAGGACTAGAAAAAGGAGAATAGCAAAAGGAGTACGGGAAAAACACACTGGTTGACTTAACTAAACATACAAGACGAACTGGCACAGAGAGACAGGAAACACAGGGGTAAATACACTGGTACAGAGAGACAGGAAACACAGGGGTAAATACACTGGTACAGAGAGACAGGAAACACAGGGGTAAATACACTGGTACAGAGAGACAGGAAACACAGGGATAAATACACTGGCACAGAGAGACAGGAAACACAGGGATAAATACACTGGTACAGAGAGACAGGAAACACAGGGATAAATACACTGGTACAGAGAGACAGGAAACACAGGGATAAATACACTGGTACAGAGAGACAGGAAACACAGGGGTAAGAAGATCAATGGCACAATCATCAGGACGGTGCGGGGGAAGGGAAGTAGCACGTGCTTTACTGAACACTTCCAGGAGGCCATGGTATTCTGTGAGGATAGCAGAGACATCCACAGTCTTGCTAACATCCTGAGGAAGATGACATGAGGAAGGCTGTGCTGCCTGAAGGCAGTGGAAATGGCAAAATGGGCTTCAACCCGGGATGGAGCTCGTGGTCCAATCAATCATCGGATTGTGATTTTGAAGCCAGGAAAATCTGAAAACAGCCAGCACATGGGGAGATACAATGAGGAGGAACTGTATTGTCTCACCGTGGTTACCAGAAACCCATAATTGAACGGGCACAGTACTGTGGGTGACTTCCCCTATAGAGCGGCCGTCCAGTGCCCTAGCATCCATGGGCACAGAGAGAGGTTGGGTGGGAATACCAAGGCATCCATAAGAGTATCATTAGTCATGTTAATGTGTTAGTCATGTTAATGTGTTAGTCATGTTAATGTGTTAGTCATGTTAATGTGTTAGTCATGTTAATGAGTTAGTCATGTTAATGTGTTAGTCATGTTAATGTGTTAGTCATGTTAATGTGTTAGTCATGTTAATGTGTTAGTCATGTTAATGTGTTAGTCATGTTAATGTGTTAGTCATGTTAGTCATGTTAATGTGTTAGTCATGTTAATGTGTTAGTCATGTTAATGTGTTAGTCATGTTAATGTGTTAGTCATGTTAATGTGTTAGTCATGTTAACAGTCATGTTAATGTGTTAGTCATGTTAACGTGTTAGTCATGTTAATGTGTTAGTCATGTTAGTCATGTTAATGTGTTAGTCATGTTAATGTTAGTCATGTTAATGTTAATGTGTTAGTCATGTTAATGTGTTAGTCATGTTAATGTGTTAATGTGTTAGTCATGTTAATGTGTTAGTCATGTTAATGTGTTAGTCATGTTAGTCATGTTAATGTGTTAGTCATGTTAATGTGTTAGTCATGTTAATGTGTTAATGTGTTAGTCATGTTAATGTGTGTAATGTCATGTTAATGTGTTAATGTGTTAATGTGTTAGTCATGTTAATGTGTTAATGTGTTAGTCATGTTAATGTGTTAATGTGTTAATGTCATGTTAATGTGTTAATGTGTTAGTCATGTTCATGTGTTAATGTGTTAATGTGTTAATGTTAATGTTTAGTCATGTTAATGTGTTAGTCATGTTAATGTGTTAGTCATGTTAATGTGTTAATGTGTTAATGTGTTAGTCATGTTAATGTGTTAATGTGTTAGTCATGTTAATGTGTTAATGTTAGTCATGTTAATGTGTTAGTCATGTTAATGTGTTAGTGTGTTAATGTGTTAGTCATGTTAATGTTAATGTTAATGTTTAGTCATGTTAGTCATGTTAATGTTAATCATGTTAGTCATGTTAATGTGTTAGTCATGTTAATGTTAATGTTAGTCATGTTAATGTAGTCATGTTAATGTGTTAGTCATGTTAATGTGTTAGTCATGTTAATGTGTTAATGTGTTAATGTGTTAGTCATGTTAATGTGTTAGTCATGTTAATGTGTTAGTCATGTTAGTCATGTTAATGTGTTAATGTTAGTCATGTTAATGTGTTAGTCATGTTAATGTGTTAATGTGTTAGTCATGTTAGTCATGTTAATGTGTTAGTCATGTTAATGTGTTAGTCATGTTAATGTGTTAATGTTTAGTCATGTTAATGTGTTAGTCATGTGTTAGTCATGTTAATGTGTTAGTCATGTTAATGTGTTAGTCATGTTAATGTGTTAGTCATGTTAATGTGTTATTAATGTGTTAGTCATGTTAATGTGTTAATGTGTTAATGTGTTATCATGTTAATGTCAATGTTTAATGTGTTAGTCATGTTAATGTGTTAATGTGTTAGTCATGTTAATGTGTTAATGTCATGTTAATGTGTTAATGTGTTAGTCATGTTAATGTGTTAATGTGTTAGTCATGTTAATGTGTTAGTCATGTTAATGTGTTAGTCATGTTAATGTGTTAGTCATGTTAATGTGTTAGTCATGTTAGTCATGTTAATGTGTTAGTCATGTTAATGTGTTAGTCATGTTAGTCATGTTAATGTGTTAGTCATGTTAATGTGTTAGTCATGTTAATGTGTTAGTCATGTTAATGTTAATGTTAGTCATGTTAGTCATATTAATGTGTTAGTCATGTTAATGTGTTAGTCATGTTAATGTGTTAGTCATGTTAATGTGTTAGTCATGTTAATGTGTTAGTCATGTTAATGAGTTAGTCATGTTAGTCATGTTAATGTGTTAGTCATGTTAATGTGTTAGTCATGTTAATGTGTTAGTCATGTTAATGTGTTAGTCATGTTAATGTGTTAGTCATGTTAATGTGTTAGTCATGTTAATGTGTTAGTCATGTTAATGTGTTAGTCATGTTAATGTGTTAGTCATGTTAATGTGTTAGTCATGTTAGTCATGTTAATGTGTTAGTCATGTTAATGTGTTAGTCATGTTAATGTGTTAGTCATGTTAGTCATGTTAATGTGTTAGTCATGTTAATGTGTTAGTCATGTTAATGTGTTAGTCATGTTAGTCATGTTAATGTGTTAGTCATGTTAATGTGTTAGTCATGTTAATGTGTTAGTCATGTTAATGTGTTAGTCATGTTAATGTGTTAGTCATGTTAGTCATGTTAATGTGTTAGTCATGTTAATGTGTAGTCATGTTAATGAGTTAGTCATGTTAGTCATGTTAATGTGTTAGTCATGTTAATGTGTTAGTCATGTTAATGTGTTAGTCATGTTAATGTGTTAGTCATGTTAATGTGTTAGTCATGTTAATGTGTTAGTCATGTTAATGTGTTAGTCATGTTAATGTGTTAGTCATGTTAATGTCATGTTAATGTGTTAGTCATGTTAGTCATGTTAGTCATGTTAATGTGTTAGTCATGTTAATGTGTTGTTAGTCATGTTAATGTGTTAGTCATGTTAATGTGTTAGTCATGTTAATGTGTTAGTCATGTTAGTCATGTTAATGTGTTAGTCATGTTAATGTGTTAGTCATGTTAATGTGTTAGTCATGTTAATGTCATGTTAATGTGTTAGTCATGTTAATGTGTTAGTCATGTTAGTCATGTTAATGTGTTAGTCATGTTAGTCATGTTAATGTGTTAGTCATGTTAATGTGTTAGTCATGTTAATGTGTTAGTCATGTTAATGTGTTAGTCATGTTAATGTGTTAGTCATGTTAATGTGTTAGTCATGTTAGTCATGTTAATGTGTTAGTCATGTTAATGTGTTAATGTTAGTCATGTTAATGTGTTAGTCATGTTAGTCATGTTAATGTGTTAATGTTAATGTTAGTCATGTTAATCATGTTAATGTGTTAGTCATGTTAATGTGTTAGTCATGTTAATGTGTTTAGTCATGTTAATGTGTTAGTCATGTTAGTCATGTTAATGTGTTAGTCATGTTAGTCATGTTAATGTGTTAGTCATGTTAATGTGTTAGTCATGTTAATGTGTTAGTCATGTTAGTCATGTTAATGTGTTAGTCATGTTAATGTGTTAGTCATGTTAATGTGTTAGTCATGTTAGTTAATGTGTTAGTCATGTTAATGTGTTAGTCATGTTAATGTGTTAGTCATGTTAGTCATGTTAATGTGTTAGTCATGTTAATGTGTTAGTCATGTTAATGTGTTAGTCATGTTAGTCATGTTAATGTGTTAGTCATGTTAATGTGTTAGTCATGTTAGTCATGTTAATGTGTTAGTCATGTTAGTCATGTTAATGTGTTAGTCATGTTAGTCATGTTAATGTGTTAGTCATGTTAATGTGTTAGTCATGTTAATGTGTTAGTCATGTTAATGTCATGTTAATGTGTTAGTCATGTTAATGTGTTAGTCATGTTAGTCATGTTAATGTGTTAGTCATGTTAATGTGTTAGTCATGTTAGTCATGTTAATGTGTTAGTCATGTTAATGTGTTAGTCATGTTAGTCATGTTAATGTGTTAGTCATGTTAATGTGTTAGTCATGTTAGTCATGTGTTAGTCATGTTAATGTGTTAGTCATGTTAGTCATGTTAATGTGTTAGTCATGTTAGTCATGTTAATGTTAGTCATGTTAATGTGTTAGTCATGTTAATGTTAATGTTTAGTCATGTTAATGTGTTAGTCATGTTAGTCATGTTAATGTGTTAGTCATGTTAGTCATGTTAATGTGTTAGTCATGTTAATGTGTTAGTCATGTTAATGTTAATGTTAGTCATGTTAGTCATGTTAATGTGTTAGTCATGTTAACGTCATGTTAATGTTAATGTTAGTCATGTTAATGTGTTAGTCATGTTAGTTATGTTAATGTGTTAGTCATGTTAGTCATGTTAATGTGTTAGTCATGTTAATGTGTTAGTCATGTTAATGTGTTAGTCATGTTAATGTGTTAGTCATGTTAATGTGTTAGTCATGTTAATGTGTTAGTCATGTTAATGTGTTAGTCATGTTAGTCATGTTAATGTGTTAGTCATGTTAATGTGTTAGTCATGTTAAATGTGTTAGTCATGTTAATGTGTTAATGTGTTAGTCATGTTAATGTGTTAGTCATGTTAATGTGTTAGTCATGTTAGTCATGTGTTAGTCATGTTAATGTGTTAGTCATGTTAGTCATGTTAATGTGTTAGTCATGTTAATGTGTTAGTCATGTTAATGTGTTAGTCATGTTAGTCATGTTAATGTGTTAGTCATGTTAGTCATATTAATGTGTTAGTCATGTTAATGTGTTAGTCATGTTAGTCATGTTAATGTGTTAGTCATGTTAATGTGTTAGTCATGTTAATGTGTTAGTCATGTTAATGTGTTAGTCATGTTAATGTGTTAGTCATGTTAATGTGTTAGTCATGTTAATGTGTTAGTCATGTTAATGTGTTAGTCATGTTAGTCATGTTAATGTGTTAGTCATGTTAGTCATGTTAATGTGTTAGTCATGTTAATGTGTTAGTCATGTTAATGTGTTAGTCATGTTAGTCATGTTAATGTGTTAGTCATGTTAATGTGTTAGTCATGTTAATGTGTTAATGTGTTAGTCATGTTCATGTGTTAGTCATGTTAATGTGTTAGTCATGTTAATGTGTTAGTCATGTTAATGTGTTAGTCATGTTAATGTGTTAGTCATGTTAATGTGTTAATGTGTTAGTCATGTTAATGTGTTAATGTGTTAATGTGTTAGTCATGTTAATTTAGCAGTGTTAGTCATGTTAGTCATGTTAATGTGTTATACATTAATGTGTTAATGTGTTAGTCATGTTAATGTGTTAATGTGTTAGTCATGTTAATGTGTTAATGTGTTAGTCATGTTAATGTGTTAGTCATGTTAATGTGTTAATGTGTTAGTCATGTTAATGTGTTAGTCATGTTAATGTGTTAATGTGTTAGTCATGTTAATGTGTTAGTCATGTTAATGTGTTAGTCATGTTAGTCATGTTAATGTGTTAGTCATGTTAATGTGTTAGTCATGTTAGTCATGTTAATGTGTTAGTCATGTTAATGTGTTAGTCATGTTAATGTGTTAGTCATGTTAGTCATGTTAATGTCATGTTAGTCATGTTAATGTGTTAGTCATGTTAATGTGTTAGTCATGTTAATGTGTTAGTCATGTTAATGTGTTAGTCATGTTAATGTGTTAGTCATGTTAATGAGTTAGTCATGTTAGTCATGTTAATGTGTTAGTCATGTTAATGTGTTAGTCATGTTAATGTGTTAGTCATGTTAGTCATGTTAATGTGTTAGTCATGTTAATGTGTTAGTCATGTTAATGTGTTAGTCATGTTAATGTGTTAGTCATGTTAATGTGTTAGTCATGTTAATGTGTTAGTCATGTTAATGTGTTAGTCATGTTAATGTGTTAGTCATGTTAATGAGTTAGTCATGTTAGTCATGTTAATGTGTTAGTCATGTTAATGTGTTAGTCATGTTAATGTGTTAGTCATGTTAGTCATGTTAATGTGTTAGTCATGTTAATGTGTTAGTCATGTTAATGTGTTAGTCATGTGTTAGTCATGTTAATGTTAATGTGTTAGTCATGTTAATGTGTTAGTCATGTTAATGTGTTAGTCATGTTAATGTGTTAGTCATGTTAATGTGTTAGTCATGTTAGTCATGTTAATGTGTTAGTCATGTTAATGTGTTAGTCATGTTAATGAGTTAGTCATGTTAGTCAATGTTAGTCATGTTAATGTGTTAGTCATGTTAATGTGTTAGTCATGTTAATGTGTTAGTCATGTTAATGTGTTAGTCATGTTAATGTGTTAGTCATGTTAATGTGTTAGTCATGTTAATGAGTTAGTTAGTCATGTTAATGTGTTAGTCATGTTAGTCATGTTAGTCATGTTAATGTGTTAGTCATGTTAATGTGTTAGTCATGTTAATGTGTTAGTCATGTTAATGTGTTAGTCATGTTAGTCATGTTAATGTGTTAGTCATGTTAGTCATGTTAATGTGTTAGTCATGTTAGTCATGTTAATGTGTTAGTCATGTTAATGTGTTAGTCATGTTAATGTGTTAGTCATGTTAACGTGTTAGTCATGTTAATGTGTTAGTCATGTTAGTGTTAATGTGTTAGTCATGTTAGTCATGTTAATGTGTTAGTCATGTGTTAGTCATGTTAGTCGTTAATGTGTTAGTCATGTTAATGTCATGTTAATGTGTTAGTCATGTTAATGTGTTAGTCATGTTAGTCATGTTAATGTTAGTCATGTTAATGTGTTAGTCATGTTAGTCATGTTAATGTGTTAGTCATGTTAGTCATGTTAATGTGTTAGTCATGTTAATGTGTTAGTCATGTTAGTCATGTTAATGTGTTAGTCATGTTAATGTGTTAGTCATGTTAGTCATGTTAATGTGTTAGTCATGTTAATGTGTTAGTCATGTTAGTCATGTTAATGTGTTAGTCATGTTAGTCATGTTAATGTGTTAGTCATGTTAATGTGTTAGTCATGTTAATGTGTTAGTCATGTTAGTCATGTTAATGTGTTAGTCATGTTAATGTGTTAGTCATGTTAATGTGTTAGTCATGTTAATGTTAATGTTTAGTCATGTTAATGTGTTAGTCATGTTAATGTGTTAGTCATGTTAGTCATGTTAATGTGTTAGTCATGTTAATGTGTTAGTCATGTTAATGTGTTAGTCATGTTAGTCATGTTAATGTGTTAGTCATGTTAATGTGTTAGTCATGTTAGTCATGTTAATGTGTTAGTCATGTTAGTCATGTTAATGTGTTAGTCATGTTAGTCATGTTAATGTGTTAGTCATGTTAATGTGTTAGTCATGTTAATGTGTTAGTCATGTTAATGTGTTAGTCATGTTAATGTGTTAGTCATGTTAATGTTTAGTCATGTTAGTCATGTTAATGTGTTAGTCATGTTAACGTGTTAGTCATGTTAGTCATGTTAATGTGTTAGTCATGTTAACGTGTTAGTCATGTTAGTCATGTTAATGTGTTAGTCATGTTAATGTGTTAGTCATGTTAGTCATGTTAATGTGTTAGTCATGTTAATGTGTTAGTCATGTTAGTCATGTTAATGTGTTAGTCATGTTAGTCATGTTAATGTGTTAGTCATGTTAATGTGTTAGTCATGTTAGTCATGTTAATGTGTTAGTCATGTTAATGTGTTAGTCATGTTAGTCATGTTAATGTGTTAGTCATGTTAGTCATGTTAATGTGTTAGTCATGTTAATGTGTTAGTCATGTTAGTCATGTTAATGTGTTAGTCATGTTAGTCATGTTAATGTGTTAGTCATCCCATGTTAGTCATGTTAATGTGTTAGTCATGTTACTGTGTTAGTCATGTTAGTTATGTTAATGTGTTAGTCATGTTAGTTTAATGTGTTAGTCATGTTAATGTGTTAGTCATGTTAATGTGTTAGTCATGTTAATGTGTTAGTCATGTTAATTTGTTAAATGTGTTAGTCATGTTAGTCATGTTAATGTGTTAGTCATGTTAATGAGTTAGTCATGTTAGTCATGTTAATGTGTTAGTCACATGTTAGTCATGTTAATGAGTTAGTCATGTTAATGTGTTAGTCATGTTAATGTGTTAGTCATGTTAATGTGTTAGTCATGTTAGTCATGTTAATGTGTTATCATGTTAATGTGTTAGTCATGTTAGTCATGTTAATGTGTTAGTCAAATGTGTTAGTCATGTTAGTCATGTTAATGTGTTAGTCATGTTAACGTGTTAGTCATGTTAATGTGTTAATGTGTTAGTCATGTTAGTCATGTTAATGATTGAGGAAGACACTAAAAAGTTTTAAAATGTATTTCCATTGTGATCCTTTGTTTCCATTATGTTAAAATTGCAATTAAATCAGTTACACAGGCATTGCATCAGAGCATCGATTTCCAAACCCCTTCCCGCTTGCAGGAAAAGCAGACTCTCTGGAGAATATCAGACATCAGTCATAGTGTACAATTAGTTAGCATTTAGCACTTTCCAAATCCCCATAGACTCTCTGTGTATCAGTGTCATAGTGTACAATTAGTTAGCATTTAGCACTTTCCAAATCCCCATAGACTCTCTGTGTATCAGTGTCATAGCGTTGAAATATGTTAGCATTTAGCACTTTCCAAATCCCCATAGACTCTCTGTGTATCAGTGTCATAGCGTTGGAATATGTTAGCATTTAGCACTTTCCAAATCCCCATAGACTCTCTGTGTATCAGTGTCATAGCGTTGGAATATGTTAGCATTTAGCACTTTCCAAATCCCCATAGACTCTCTGTGTATCAGTGTCATAGTGTACAATTAGTTCACATTTAGCACTTTCCAAATCCCCATAGGCTCTCTGTGTATCAGTGTCATAGCGTTGGAATATGTTAGCATTTAGCACTCCAAATCCCCATAGGCTCTCTGTGTATCAGTGTCATAGCGTTGGAATATGTTAGCATTTAGCACTCCAAATCCCCATAGGCTCTCTGTGTATCAGTGTCATAGCGTTGGAATATGTTAGCATTTAGCACTCCAAATCCCCATAGACTCTCTGTGTATCAGTGTCATAGCGTTGGAATATGTTAGCATTTAGCACTTTCCAAATCCCCATAGGCTCTCTGTGTATCAGTGTCATAGCGTTGGAATATGTTAGCATTTAGCACTTTCCAAATCCCCATATGTCACGCCTTGGTCATTGTATTTTGTGTTTACGTTATATATGTTTGGTCAGGCCAGGGTGTGACATGGGTTTATATGTTGTGGTTCGTATTGGGGGTTTTGTAATTATTGGGATTACGGCTGAGTAGGGGTGTTGCATAGGCTTGGCTGCCTGAGGCGGTTCTCAATCAGAGTCAGGTGATTCTTGTTGTCTCTGATGGGGAACCGTATTTAGGTAGCCTGGGTTTCACTGTGTATTTCGTGGGTGATTGTTCATGTCTCTGTGTAGTTTCACCAGATAGGCTGTAATTAGGTTTTATGTTAGCATTTAGCACTTTCCAAATCCCCATAGGCTCTCTGTGTATCAGTGTCATAGCGTGGGAATATGTTAGCATTTAGCACTTTCCAAATCCCCATAGACTCTCTGTGTATCAGTGTCATAGCGTGGGAATATGTTAGCATTTAGCACTTTCCAAATCCCCATAGACTCTCTGTGTATCAGTGTCATAACGTGGGAATATGTTAGCATTTAGCACTTTCCAGACAGACAGTTTATCAACAGTATAACACACACAGACAGACAGTTTATCAACAGTATAACACACACAGACAGTTTATCAACAGTATAACACACACAGACAGTTTATCAACAGTATAACACACAGACAGACAGACAGACAGACAGACAGACAGACAGACAGACAGACAGACAGACAGACAGACAGACAGACAGACAGACAGACAGACAGACAGTTTATCAACAGTATAACACACACAGACAGACAGTTTATCAACAGTATAACACACACAGACAGTTTATCAACAGTATAACACACACACACAGACAGTTTATCAACCTGTATAACACACACGGACAGACAGACAGACAGTGTATCAACCAGTATATCAACCAAATTGAACTTTTTTTAGTGCACAACTCTTGACTTGGGCCCATAGGGCTCTGGTAGTGCACAACTCTTGACTTGGGCCCATAGGGCTCTGGTAGTGTACACCTCTTGACTTGGGCCCATAGGGCTCTGGTAGTGCACACCTCTTGACTTGGGCCCATAGGGCTCTGGTAGTGCACACCTCTTGACTTGGGCCCATAGGGCTCTGGTAGTGCACACCTCTTGATTTGGGCCCATAGGGCTCTGGTAGTGCACACCTCTTGACTTGGGCCCATAGGGCTCTGGTAGTGCACACCTCTTGATTTGGGCCCATAGGGCTCTGGTAGTGCACACCTCTTGACTTGGGCCCATAGGGCTCTGGTAGTGCACACCTCTTGACTTGGGCCCATAGGGCTCTGGTAGTGCACACCTCTTGACTTGGGCCCATAGGGCTCTGGTAGTGCACACCTCTTGACTTGGGCCCATAGCGCTCTGGTAGTGCACACCTCTTGACTTGGGCCCATAGGGCTCTGGTAGTGCACACCTCTTGACTTGGGCCCATAGGGCTCTGGTAGTGCACACCTCTTGACTTGGGCCCATAGGGCTCTGGTAGTGCACACCTCTTGACTTGGGCCCATAGGGCTCTGGTAGTGCACACCTCTTGACTTGGGCCCATAGGGCTCTGGTAGTGCACACCTCTTGACTTGGGCCCATAGGGCTCTGGTAGTGCACACCTCTTGACTTGGGCCCATAGGGCTCTGGTAGTGCACACCTCTTGACTTGGGCCCATAGGGCTCTGGTAGTGCACATTGTAGGGTGACATTTTGCGACTCAACCTTAGAACCCTTTTCCTGGTGTGTCAGAGTGAGTTCAACTTCAGGTTGGAATGTGTATCTTTTTAATAGCTACAGATAAGGTCATAATCCAAAACGCAAGCAGACATTTTTAATGACTTTCAGTCCTAATTAACGTGATGTATAAAGTGACTGCTGGTATTGAGGACGTGTCCGTTATCCCCATGGTCAAACAGTCTATTATTGTAGCTATCAGGACCGAGGCTTGGCCTGGGAAGACCCGGTGAATGGATGGTGAAAAGAGTTGGAATGTTCTTTCAAGAAATAGAATCAACTAATCTCCTCAATGAGAGCCAATGTCAAATAGTTCACAATAGAACACAGAACATGGAACGCAGAACATTGAACTCAGAACACAGAACGCAGAACATAGAACTCAGAGCACTGGAACGCAGAACATAGAACTCAGAGCACAGAATGCAGAACATAGAACTCAGAGCACGGAACGCAGAACATAGAACTCAGAACATGGAACGCAGAACATACAACTCAGAACATGGAACGCGGAACATAGTACTCAGAGCACAGAATGCAGAACATAGAACTCAGAGCACGGAACGCAGAACATAGAACTCAGAGCACGGAATGCAGAACATAGAACTCAGAGCACAGAACGCAGAACATAGAACTCAGGACATGGAACGCAGAACATAGAACTCAGAGCACGGAATGCAGAACATAGAACACAGAACGCAGAACTTTTTCAAAGTTTCAGTGAGAGTTTGACTATGTCACTACTCCTGTGGACTTAATGGCGACATAAAGATACACTATGGAAGTTGTGAATTATTTACCTCAAACCTCAATGTTGACCGTAGGCTTTATAGTTCATATGCACATTATAATATTAATCTATTTCTTATCTCATGAAACTAGAAAAAATCTGCATGAATGTGCTCTTAAACACACTGAATAAAAAAATATTAACGGAACATGTCAAGTGTTGGTCCCATGTTTCATGAAATAAAACAAACCAGAAAGGTTCCATACGCACAAAAAGCTTATTTCTCTCAAATGTTGTGCACACATTTTTTTACATCCTTGCTAGTGAGCATTTCTCCTTTAGCCAAGATAATCCATCCACCTGACAGGTGTGGCATATCAAGAAGCTGATTAAACAGCATGATCATTACACAGGTGCACCTTGTGCTGGGAACCATAAAAGGACACTCTGAAATGTGCAATTCTGTCACACAACTCAATGCCACAGATGTCTCAAGTTTTGAGGGACCAGTGCAATTGACGTGATGACTGCAGGTACGCCCACCAGAGCTGTTGCCAGATAACTGAATGTTCATTTCTCTACTATAAGCCGCCTCCGACGTCGTTTTTGAGAATTTTATAGTACGTCCAACCGGTCTCACAACCTCAAACCACAAGTATGGTGTCATGTGGGTGAGCTGTTTGCTGATGGCAACATTGTGAACAGTGAGGGTTATGGTATGGGGCAGGCATACTCTACGGACAACGAACACAACTTCATTTTATCGATGGCAATTTGAATGCACAGAGATACCGTGATGAGATACTGAGGACCGTTGTTTAGAGCTGGAGGTAGTCACCAAATACAAGTACTTGGGAGTATGGCTAGACGGTACACTGTCCTTCTCTCTGCACATATCAAAGCTGCAGGCTAACATTAAATCTAGACTTGGTTTCCTCTATCGGCGGCAGGGTAGCCTAGTGGTTATAGCGTTGGACTAGTAGCCGGAAGGTTGCAAGTTCAAATCCCTGAGCTGACAAGGTACAAATCCGTCGTTCTGCCCCTGAACAGGCAGTTAACCCACTGTTCCTAGACTGTCATTGAAAATAAGAATTTGTTCTTAACTGACTTGCCTAGTTAAATAAAATATTGTAATTGCTCCTCTTTCACCCCAGCTGCCAAACTAACCCTGATTCAGATGGCTATTCTACCCATGCTAGATTATGGAGATATAATTCATAGATCGGCAGGTAAGGGCGCTCTCTGGCTAGATGTTCTTTACCATTCGGCCATCAGATTTGCCACCAATGCTCCTTATAGGATACATCACTGCACTCTGTACTCTGTATACCCGTCGCAAGACCCACTGGTTGATACTTATTTATAAAACCCTCTTAGGCCTCACTCCCCCCTATCTGAGATATCTACTGCAGCCCTCATCCTCCACATACAACACCCATTCTGCCAGTCACATTCTGTTAAATGTCCACAAAGCACACACATCCCTGGGTCGCTCCTCTTTTCAGTTCACTGCAGCTAGCGACTTCAACGAGCTGCAACAAACACTCAAATTGGACAGTTTTATCTCAATCTCTTCATTCATAGACTCAATCATGGACACTCTTACTGCCAGTTGTGGCTGCTTTGTGTGATGTATTGTTGTCTCTACCTTCTTGACCTCTGTGCTGTTGACTGTGCCCAATAATGTTTGTACCATGTTTTGTGGTGCTACCATGTTGTTGTTATGTTGTGTTGCTACCATGTTGTGTTGTCATGTGTTGCTGCCTTGCTATGTTGTTGTCTTAGGTCTCTCTTTATGTAGTGTTGTGTTGTCTCTCTTGTTGTGTGTTTTGTCCTATATTTATATTGTATTAATTCATGTATTTTAATCCCAGGGCCCCGTCCCCACAGGAGGCCTTTTGGTAGGTAGGCCGTCATTGTAAATAATTATTTTTTCTTAACTGACTTGCCTAGTTAAATAAAGGTTAAATAAATATAAATAAATAATTGTGAGGCCTATTCTTTTTTAATGTGTCTGTAACCAGCAGATGCAAATCATGTGAAAATCATGGATTAGGGCCTAATGAATTTATTTCAATTGACTGATTTCCTTATACGAACTGTAACGCAGTAAAATCATGGATTAGGGCCTAATGAATTTATTCAATTTACTGATTTCCTTATACGAACTGTAACGCAGTAAAATCATGGATTAGGGCCTAATGAATTTATTTCAATTGACTGATTCCTTTATACGAACTGCAACACAGTAAAATCATGGATTAGGGCCTAATGAATTTATTTAATTGACTGATTCCCTTATACGAACTGCAACACAGTAAAATCATGGATTAGGGCCTAATGAATTTATTTCAATTGACTGATTCCCTTATACGAACTGCAACGCAGTAAAATCATGGATTAGGGCCTAATGAATTTATTTCAATTGACTGATTCCCTTATACGAACTGCAACACAGTAAAATCATGGATTAGGGCCTAATGAATTTATTTCAATTGACTGATTCCCTTATACGAACTGCAACACAGTAAAATCATGGATTAGGGCCTAATGAATTTATTTCAATTGACTGATTCCCTTATACGAACTGCAACGCAGTAAAATCATGGATTAGGGCCTAATGAATTTATTCAATTTACTGATTTCCTTATACGAACTGTAACGCAGTAAAATCATGGATTAGGGCCTAATGAATTTATTTCAATTGACTGATTCCTTTATACGAACTGCAACACAGTAAAATCATGGATTAGGGCCTAATGAATTTATTTAATTGACTGATTCCCTTATACGAACTGCAACACAGTAAAATCATGGATTAGGGCCTAATGAATTTATTTCAATTGACTGATTCCCTTATACGAACTGCAACGCAGTAAAATCATGGATTAGGGCCTAATGAATTTATTTCAATTGACTGATTCCCTTATACGAACTGCAACACAGTAAAATCATGGATTAGGGCCTAATGAATTTATTTCAATTGACTGATTCCCTTATACGAACTGCAACACAGTAAAATCATGGATTAGGGCCTAATGAATTTATTTAATTTACTGATTCCCTTATACGAACTGTAACGCAGTAAAATCATGGATTAGGGCCTAATGAATTTATTTAATTTACTGATTCCCTTATACGAACTGTAACGCAGTAAAATCTTGAAAATTGTTGAATGTTGCATTTGTATTTTTGTTCAGTGTAAATCGTTATGTTCCACTATGAGACGTGGTTGCAAGACATAGTCAGAGTATTATTAGTTTGTTGTATTTTAGCCCCACCTAGTGAGTAGTTACAATATGGATAATTTTGCAGTGGTTCCCAAACGTTTTACAGTCCCATACCCCTTCAAACATTCAACCTCCAGCTGTGTCCCCCCTCTAGTACCAGGGTCAGCTGTACCCCCTCTAGTACCAGGGTCAGCTGTACCCCCTCTAGTACCAGGGTCAGCTATACCCCCTCTAGCACCAGGGTCAGCTGTCCCCCCGCTAGCAACAGGGTCAGCTGTACCCCCTCTTGCACCAGGGTCATCTGTACCCCCTCTTGCACCAGGGTCAGCTGTACCCCCTCTAGCACCAGTGTCAGCTGTACCCCCTCTAGCACCAGGGTCAGCTGTACCCCCTCTAGCACCAGGGTCAGCTGTACCCCCTCTAGCACCAGGGTCAGCTGTACCCCCTCTAGCACCAGGGTCAGCTGTACCCCCTCTAGCACCGGGGTCAGCTGTACCCCCTCTAGCACCAGGGTCAGCTGTACCCCCTTTAGCACCAGGGTCAGCTATACCCCCTCTAGCACCAGGGTCAGCTGTACCCCCTCTAGCACCGGGGTCAGCTGTACCCCCTCTAGCACCAGGGTCAGCTGTACCCCCTCTAGCACCAGGGTCAGTGCAATCTCAAATGTTTTTTTTTGTCATCATTGTAAGCCTGCCACACACACACTATATGATACATTTATTAAACATAAGAATGAGTGTGAGATTTTGTCCCAACCTGGATCGTGGGAAGTAAGATAGAGCTCTTATAGACCAGGGCACAAATAATAATATAATAATAATCAATCATTTTGCTCTTTATTTAACCATCTTGCATATAAAACTTTATTTGTTAATCAAAAATGGTGAGTAACTCACCACAGGTTATTGAGAAGGATGTGCTTGAAAATATGCACATAACTCTGCAATGTTGGGTTGTATTGGAGGGATTCTCAGTTTTAAATCATTTCCCACACACAGTCTGTATTTCGTTTTCATGCAAATGAGGGCCGAGAATCCACTCTCACATAGGTACGTGTTTGCAAAGGGCATCAGTGTCTTAACAGAATGATTTGCCAAGACAGGATACTCTGAGCGCAGCCCAATCCACAAATCTGGCTTCTGATTAAATTACATTTTCACAGAACTGCTTGTTGCAATTTTGATGAGGCTCTTGTTCAGATATCGGTAAGTGGATGGAAAGACGTGTGTTGTCCATGTTAATGCAGACAGAGAAGAGCTCCAATTTCTTAATCATAACCTCAATTTTGTCCCACATATTGACTATAGCTGTGGAGAGTCCCTGTAATCCCAGATCATTCAGATCATTCAGACGAGAAAAAACATCACCCAGTTAGGTCAGTCGTGTGA
>NC_060190.1:74811870-74904370 GCF_021184085.1 Oncorhynchus gorbuscha | reverse complement strand
CTGAGAAACACAATGTCACATCTGAGGAACACAATGTCACATCTGTGGAACACAATGTCACATCTGTGGAACACAATGTCACATCTGAGAAACACAATGTCACATCTGAGAAACACAATGTCACATCTGTGGAACACAATGTCACATCTGAGGAACAGAAGCACATGTTCAGGAGGTTTTCATTTTCACCTCAAGTCATAAATCTTTCTTACGTACTGCCTCCGAACATTCTTCCTGTTCTTCGGTGCTTCAACCTCAGCACATCAACGTAACACTAGGATCATTCTCCGGGTAATTGTTATTATATAAACATACTACAGAACACTTAGTTTCAAGATGTAATAAAATGGTATCATTAGAATCTGTCAACAAAAAAAATAGAGACATTTAACTACTAGTGTAGTTCAATTCCAAAACCAACTGTTGACGCAATCTAAACAAAAATAACAATAGATTACAAATGAGTTCCGTACCCTGCAGAAACGCTGTTTGAGTTCCACCCATTGTGGATGTAGACTTTGTTGACGGTCATGATCTGCTCCTTGCCCTCGTTGCTGTTCAGGTTGTGGTCTCCCAGAACCACACGCCAAGTCCTCTGGCTGAAGATACACACACACACACACACACACACGCACGCACGCACGCACGCACGCACACACACACACACACACACACACACACATAATACCTTGGTCAACTAGGAAGTCACGTCCATATTCTATAAATGGTATTTGAATCAAAATTCCCAAAAAACTTGTATAATGTATTTGTATCTGTGTATTTGGGCTGTTACTTATTTGTGTAAAGTTAACTCTTGGAAAAAATGTAGTTATTCTATAATGTCTTCCTTTGTCCAACCTGTCCACACAGTGAGCAGCAGTCATCACCCATCCTCTCCTGATCAGACTACCTCCACAGGTGTGGTAGTAGGAGCTGCCAGACTTGTACTGGAGAGAGATCTGAGGACAAGAGAGAAAGAGAGAGAGGTAAGAGGAGGATGTATAAGATGAGAAGACAAGGCCTCCCAAGTGGCGCAGCGGTCTAAAGCATTGTATCGTAGTGCTTGAGGCGTCACTACAGACCCGGGTTCGATCCCGGACTGTGTTGCAGCCGGCCGTGACCTGGGAGACCAATGAGGCGGCGAACAATTGGCCCAGCGTCGTCCGGGTTAGGGGAGGGTTTGCCCGGGGGTTCTTTATTTGGCTCTTCGCGCTCTAGCGACTCCTTGTGGAGGGCCGGGCGCCTGCAGGATGACCTCGGTCGTCAGTTGAACGGTGTTTCCTCCGACACATTGGTGCGGCTGGTTTCCGGGTTAAGTGGTCGGGGTTGTAAGAAGTGCGGTTTGTCGGGTCATGTTTCGGAGGAAGCACCTTCGCCTCCTGAGCCCGTTGGGGAGTTGCAGCGATGAGACACGATCGAAAGAAAAAGAGTGGGGTAAAATACAAAAAATAACTACTAATAATAAAGAAATAAAATGAATAGAGCATTCACAATCTCCTATACTATTCCAATCTATCGGACCGTCATATTGGATCTACACAATGCATTTCTATCTGAACGTTCTGTAAATGTCCATTGCCCCAGGTGAGGACACCGACACCACCCGATGGCACAGTCTAACATCTGCTGACCAGGTGTATGTGACAAATAAAATGGTATTTTATTTTATTTGAGGTGTACACAATTAAGTTAAACCAATTAACCAATGATATTTTGTACAGAGAAGTATAAATACGTTGTGACGCTCAACTACTGACTAACTTTCAACGCGCCATTGAAAAAGGTTGGAAGCTGCAATACATTTTTTCTTATAATACCTGAAAACACTGCAGAGAAAAGCCATTTGCAAACAGGAAGTTGGATGCTTAGCAAAAAAACATCTCCGAAACTATTTGTCCCCCTGGGGGTATATTTTCTTGTTTCAAACATACCATCTTTAAAGGGGTAGTGGATAGAAACTAACACAATTTTCCACCTACCTTGGCTGAAGCTGATTAAAGAAGCTCGTTTTGGGATATTTAGTTTCCTTTCAATGTTTCATAGCCATATTTTGTCGCTGTTGGCATTCTCAGCAACATTTATTAACAACGACACTGTTGTTGTGCCTGTATAATACAACTGTAATTACTTTTGAAGCATAATTACATTAACATGCTGTTAAGATGCATCTCAATGGGCTGAGAGTTTTAGTAACAACAGTAGACAAGAGGAATAGGGACTGTTGTGGTAACTTCATTATTATGGAGAGGAATATCTAAAGTTCTATGTTCCCTGTGGAACACTTTAGACACCTGGTAGAATCAACATGGGCCAGCTTCCCTGTGGAACACTTTAGACACCTGGTAGAATCAACATGGGCCAGCTTCCCTGTGGAACACTTTAGACACCTGGTAGAATCAACATGGGCCAACATTGACTATTTGAAAGTTAGTATTTTCAAATATACCACAAAATACAAATATTTTTCCACCTATGTCTGGTGCTCACAGATTAATTCAAGTAAAAGTCATATTTTTGGTGTTGTTGCCTGGTCCCAGATCTGTATGTATCATAGCCAACTCCTATTACAAGTGGAGTATCGAAGAGTTGGCTGAAGCACATATAGTACAGTCCTGGGATCAGGTTTTACCTGCCAGGGCCAGGAGTTGGGCTGGGCGACCTCACCACCCACAACTCTCTGCTCAGGAACCTCTTCCAGGTATCTGGGCTGTGGCTCCAGATCCATAGGCAGCACTGCAGGAGGTTACAAGGGGGGGGGGGGCATACAGCTAAAAGTAGATTTCTTCTGGATGCTGTACGTACTCAAAGAGAGAGAGAGAGAGAGAGAGAGAGAGAGAGAGAGAGAGAGAGAGAGAGAGAGAGAGAGAGAGAGAGAGAGAGAGAGAGAGAGAGAGAGAGAGAGAGAGAACGAGACACAAGGAAATTGAGAAAATGGAGAGGGAGGAAGAGAGTGAACGTGAACAGGGGAGAAAGTCTGGAAGAAAAAGACAGACAGAGAGAGTGTCTGGTAGAAAAAGACAGACAGAGAGAGTGTCTGGTAGAAAAAGACAGACAGAGAGAGTGTCTGGTAGAAAAAGACAGACAGAGAGAGTGTCTGGTAGAAAAAGACAGACAGAGAGAGTGTCTGGAAGAAAAAGACAGACAGAGAGAGTGTCTGGTAGAAAAAGACAGACAGAGAGAGTGTCTGGTAGAAAAAGACAGACAGACAGACAGAGTGTCTGGTAGAAAAAGACAGACAGACAGAGAGAGTGTCTGGTAGAAAAAGACAGACAGACAGAGAGAGTGTCTGGTAGAAAAAGACAGACAGAGAGAGTGTCTGGTAGAAAAAGACAGACAGACAGACAGAGTGTCTGATAGAAAAAGACAGACAGAGAGAGTGTCTGGTAGAAAAAGACAGACAGAGAGAGAGAGTGTCTGGTAGAAAAAGACAGACAGACAGAGAGAGTGTCTGGTAGAAAAAGACAGACAGACAGAGAGAGTGTCTGGTAGAAAAAGACAGACAGACAGAGAGAGTGTCTGGTAGAAAAAGACAGACAGACAGAGAGAGTGTCTGGTAGAAAAAGACAGACAGACAGAGAGAGTGTCTGGTAGAAAAAGACAGACAGAGAGAGTGTCTGGTAGAAAAAGACAGACAGACAGACAGAGTGTCTGGTAGAAAAAGACAGACAGAGAGAGTGTCTGGTAGAAAAAGACAGACAGAGAGAGTGTCTGGTAGAAAAAGACAGAGACAGAGAGAGTGTCTGGTAGAAAAAGACAGACAGAGAGAGTAGAGTGTCTGGTAGAAAAAGACAGACAGACAGAGTGTCTGGTAGAAAAAGACAGACAGAGAGAGTAGAGTGTCTGGTAGAAAAAGACAGACAGACAGAGTGTCTGGTAGAAAAAGACAGACAGAGAGAGTAGAGTGTCTGGTAGAAAAAGACAGACAGACAGAGTGTCTGGTAGAGGTACAGTTCTTACCCAGGGCTGCGAGAGCGCTCAACAAGACGAACCTCAGCATGTTTTCAGTCTGTTAGTGTCAGTCTTTCCTGATGGAATATTCCGGTCCCTGTTTTATACCCTCAGGAGGCAGGAACACCCCTCCTGACCTCCTCCTGTCTGCTGGTTTGGCTCAGGGTGAAGGGGTTGTGTCCCAAATCACACCCTATTCTGTGCACTAATGTGGGGATCAAATGTAATTTGGGACGTAGATGTGCTGTACTTTCAGATTGGCAACACAAGGTGTAGAATGGAACAGCTGCAGCTGTTATTATCAGCGCGAGATAAGCAAAAGGCAAACAGAAATACCCACATGAAAAAACAAACCCGAGGGTTTACAATCAATAAACTGGAGACTTTTTGTTGTTTTTGAAGTTTACAGAGTATTTCAAACATTTCATAAAAACTTGTATTTTATCCCTCAACACCTTTAAAAACAGTCATATTTTCCAATAATTACACAAGATAAGGCAATGATCCTGGAACAATCCACCTAACAGTAATACAGCTGGATCTGCTAACCCTAACCTCAGGTACTGTACAGTAATACAGCTGGATCTGCTAACCCTAACCTCAGGTACTGTACAGTAATACAGCTGGATCTGCTAACCCTAACCTCAGGTACTGTACAGTAACACAGCTGTATCTGATAACCTTACCTCAGGTACTGTACAGTAATACAGCTGGATCTGCTAACCCTAACCTCAGGTACTGTACAGTAATACAGCTGGATCTGAGGTGAGGTGAGGTGAGGTGAGGCGAGGCGAGGCGAGGCTAGGCGAGGCGAGGCGAGGCGAGGCGAGGCGAGGCGAGGTGAGGCGAGGTGAGGTGAGGCGAGGCGAGGCGAGGCGAGGTGAGGCGAGGTGAGGTGAGGCGAGGCGAGGTGAGGTGAGGTGAGGCGAGGCGAGGTGAGGAGAGGCGAGGTGAGGTGAGGCGAGGCTAGGCGAGGCGAGGCGAGGTGAGGCGAGGTGAGGAGAGGCGAGGTGAGGAGAGGCGAGGTGAGGTGAGGCGAGGTGAGGAGAGGCGAGGTGAGGCGAGGCGAGGTGAGGAGAGGCGAGGTGAGGCGAGGCGAGGTGAGGTGAGGCGAGGCGAGGCGAGGTGAGATGAGGTGAGGCGAGGTGAGGTGAGGAGAGGCGAGGTGAGGCGAGGCGAGGTGAGGAGAGGCGAGGTGAGGCGAGGTGAGGTGAGGTGAGGCGAGGTGAGGAGAGGTGAGGCGAGGCGAGGCGAGGTGAGGTGAGGCGAGGTGAGGCGAGGCGAGGTGAGGCGAGGTGAGGAGAGGCGAGGCTAGGCGAGGTGAGGCGAGGTGAGGTGAGGCGAGGCCAGGCCAGGCCAGGCCAGGCCAAAGACCTTGGATAGTGATATAATGGTGGGACAAAACACAGGTGGTTACCTGTCGCCACCCTCACGGTGAACAAACACCTGCACCACAGCCAGTCCAGACCAGACATGTAGGTTTTTCAGAAATCCTGGGTGGAGGATTCCCTCCTAGCTTATTCTCTCTTTATTCCAGGAATCCTCCAACCAGGATTTTGGGAAAAACTGTGGCATTTTGAGAAAGTTACCTAAATTGCGTAACCATAGATACATCAGGTTGGGTGTTCTCGTGTCTCCTGAGGGTATAAAACAGGGACCGGAATATTCCATCAGGACAGACTGACACTGACAGACTGAAAACATGCTGAGGTTCGTCCTGTTGAGCGCTCTCGCAGCTCTGGGTAAGAAATGACCATCTCTATACTCTCTCTCCTTGAAGAAATGACCATCTCTATACTCTCTCTCCTTGAAGAAATGACCATCTCTATACTCTCTCTCCTTGAAGAAATGACCATCTCTATACTCTCTCTCCTTGAAGAAATGACCATCTCTATACTCTCTCTCCTTGAAGAAATGACCATCTCTATACTCTCTCTCCTTGAAGAAATGACCATCTCTATACTCTCTCTCCTTGAAGAAATGACCATCTCTATACTCTCTCTCCTTGAAGAAATGAACCATCTCTATACTCTCTCTCCTTGAAGAAATGAACCATCTCTATACTCTCTCTCCTTGAAGAAATTGCCATCTCTATACTCTCTCTCCTTGAAGAAATGAACCATCTCTATACTCTCTCTCCTTGAAGAAATTACCATCTCTATACTCTCTCTCCTTGAAGAAATGAACCATCTCTATACTCTCTCTCCTTGAAGAAATTACCATCTCTATACTCTCTCTCCTTGAAGAAATGACCATCTCTATACTCTCTCTCCTTGAAGAAATGAACCATCTCTATACTCTCTCTCCTTGAAGAAATGAACCATCTCTATACTCTCTCTCCTTGAAGAAATGAACCATCTCTATACTCTCTCCCCTTGAAGAAATTACATTACATTTACATTTAAGTCATTTAGCAGACGCTCTTATCCAGAGCGACTTACAAATTGGTGCATTCACCTTATGACATCCAGTGGAACAGTCACTTACAATAGTGCATCTAAATCTTAAAGGGGGGGGAGGGATTACTTATCCTATCCTAGGTACTCTCTCTCCTTGAAGAAATGACCATCGCTATACTCTCTCTCCTTGAAGAAATGACCATTTCTACACAGAGTATTTATTCACCCTCTGATTGAGACTAATAGACTAGATTTAGATTTTATTAGGATCCCCATTAGCTGACGCCAATGGCGAAATCTATTCTTCCTGAGGTCCGACACATAATGAAAAGCCTTTACAAACAAAACACTTACAGTTTACATACAGTACATTTAAAAACAGACTTACACGCATATATAAATAACTACCTAAAGTTCACATATGCCTTAACTAGGTTAACTAGGTCAAATAGGGGAGAGACCAATGAATACTCCATTCATGCTGTCTAAAACCAGCATTTCTGTGTATGTGGCACTTTAGGATGTGAAGTGTGTGGGGGGGTTGGGGTTGGGGGTGTACATGTCTCATTGGTCTGAGAGTCTTAGGGGGGTGTACTTGTCTCATGGTCTGAGAGTCTTAGGGGGTGTACTTGTCTCATGGTCTGAGAGTCTTAGGGGGGGGGTGTACTTGTCTCATGGTCTGAGAGTCTTAGGGGGGGGGGTGTACTTGTCTCATGGTCTGAGAGTCTTAGGTGCCTTTTGTCATGTGCCTTTTACTGAGGAGTGGTTTCCGTCTGGCCACGAGAATGATGGAGGCCACTGTGTTCTTGGGGACCTTCAATGCTGCAGAATTGTTTTGGTACCCTTCCCCAGAACTGTGCCTCGACACAATCAGAGCTCTACAGACAATTCCTTCGATCTCATGGCTTGCTTTCTTTTCTTTTTTCTATATACATATACAACTGTATTTCCTCTGTCCTCAGTGCTGTCTGAGAATCTGGTTCCCCAGCCCAGATACCTGGAAGATGGAGCTGAGGAAAGAGTTGTGGGTGGCGAGGTCGCCCAGCCCAACTCCTGGCCCTGGCAGGTAAAACATTTTCCTTTGGGGCGTCAGGTAGCCTAGTGGTTAGTGTGTTGGACCAGTAACCAAAAGGTTGCTGGATCGAATCCCTGAGCTGTTGTTCTACCCCTGAACAAGGCCGTTAACCCACTGTTCCCCGGTTAGGCATTCATTGTAAATAAGAATTTGTTCTTAACTGACTTGCCTAGTTAAATAAAAAATAGTCTCTCATAGCCTGATGGAACCAGCCTGATTGCTGTGATCACCATTCTGTGCAGTAAAACAGGCTGGTTCCACCAGTGAATTGACTGATTTGATTCTGATTTGATTTGATTCTGATTTGATTTGATTCTGATTCTGATTTGATTCTGGGTGTCAACATTAGCCTGCGCCCAGATCTTTCTTTCTGTGCTTCACCCAGTTCCTCTGTACTAGAGGAGTTGGCCATGGGACCTGGGACCCGGCAAGGATGTAGCTGCACCTGATAGTTTCATACTATGAAACACACTTTTCTACTTTTGTCAAATCTTTTTTTTGTAAATCTTTTTTTTGTTCTAATTCTCTCCTCCCTTCTGCTTCTCATTTTTAACATCCTCCTCTTACCTCTCTCTCTTTCTCTCTTGTCCTCAGATCTCTCTCCAGTACAAGTCTGGCAGCTCCTACTACCACACCTGTGGAGGTAGTCTGATCAGGAGAGGATGGGTGATGACTGCTGCTCACTGTGTGGACAGGTTGGACAAACGAAGCCATTAGATTTTATAGTGAAACTCTGAAACGTCTTGACAAGGTTGCTTGCCGTTAGGTTAAAGATCTGCTATAGGTAACACAGTGCCCCTGGTCGCCCTGGGCTCATTTGATAAACATATTTTTTTAACAAACGGAGGACATGAGCTTCCAGCGTTGTGATAAACAAAATTCATTCTGCATTTCTATTGAGCGTGCAATGATGTGCAACGATGTGCAACGATGTAACGATGTGCAACGATGTAACGATGTGTAACGATGTAACGATGTGTAACGATGTGTAACGATGTGTAACGATGTAACGATGTGTAACGATGTGCAACGATGTGTAACGATGTAACGATGTGTAACGATGTAACGATGTGTAACGATGTGTAACGATGTAACGATGTGCAACGATGTGCAACGATGTGCAACGATGTAACGATGTGCAACGATGTGCAACGATGTAACGATGTAACGATGTAACGATGTAACGATGTAACGATGTAACGATGTGCAACGATGTGTAACGATGTGCAACGATGTAACGATGTGCAACGATGTAACGATGTAACGATGTAACGATGTAACGATGTGCAACGATGTGCAACGATGTGCAACGATGTAACGATGTAACGATGTAACGATGTAACGATGTAACGATGTGCAACGATGTAACGATGTGCAACGATGTAACGATGTAACGATGTAACGATGTGTAACAATGTAACGATGTGCAACGATGTGGAACGATGTAACGATGTGCAACGATGTAACGATGTGCAACGATGTGCAACGATGTAACGATGTAACGATGTAACGATGTGTAACAATGTAACGATGTGCAACGATGTAACGATGTGGAACGATGTAACGATGTGCAACGATGTAACGATGTGCAACGATGTAACGATGTGCAACGATGTCAGAGAAAAAAAACACGATTATTTAAAGTAGACCTAGCGTACGTGACAGTTTCACTGCAACAGATTCCAACTCTAAGATCTCTATAATATATATGTATATGTTGCATAACTTCCTAACTGACTTCCTAAGTGACCAAGGTATTATTGCGTGTGTGTATCTTCAGCCAGAGGACTTGGCGTGTGGTTCTGGGAGACCACAACCTGAACAGCAACGAGGGCAAGGAGCAGATCATGACCGTCAGCAAAGTCTACATCCACAATGGGTGGAACTCCAACAACATCGCTGGAGGGTAAGTCCTGTTTTCAAAGTTCAAAATTGATTGTCTAAAAAAATATATATATATTATTTCATTCTGAGACATTCACTGATAGCAATTTTACTATAATATGGTTCAGTACTTCAAAAACGTGTACTATAACCATAATGTCATTACTGTGACATATAAGTTATGTCACCACAAGGGACATGCAGTCGAACTAATATGTTAGCCAAGGTGACTACATTTAACTACAATGGTAAAATGGCACACTTTAAAAATATATATATATATTCTAAGGAGACCATGATGCAGCTATATAAGCTCTTTAAAAAAAATGTTCTGATGCTGTGTATGTTTATAATACAGTGACCCAAGAGCTATACTTAGCATTTAGTAGATATTCCACAATAACATATTTTTAATTAAAAAAATAAAAAACTTTATATAAATAGGAAAGTCAGTTAAGAACAAATTCTTATTTTCAATGACGGCCTGGGAACAGTGGGTTAACTGCCTTGTTCAGGGGCAGAACGACAGAGTTTTACCTTGTCAGTCCGAGGATTCTATCCAGCAAACTTTCGGTTATTGGCTCAACACTCTAACCACCAGACTACGTGCCTCTCGAAACCACTAGGCTACCTGCCTCTCTAACCACTAGACTACCTGCCTCCTCTAACCACTAGACTACCTGCCTCTCTAACCACTACACTACCTGCCTCTCTAACCACTAGGCTACATGCCTCCTCTAACCGCCAGGCTACCTGCCTCTCTAACCACTAGGCTACCTGCCGCCTCTACACTCTATCCACTAGGCTACCTGCCGGCTCTAACCACTAGACTACCTGCCGCCTCTACACTCTAACCACTTGACTACCTGCCTCCTCTAACCGCCAGGCTACCTGCCGGCTCTAACCACTGAGCTACCTGCCTCCTCTAACCACTTGACTACCTGCCTCCTCTAACCGCCAGGCTACCTGCCACTCTAACCACTGAGCTACCTGCCTCCTCTAACCACTAGACTAACTGCTGCTCTAACCACTAGGCTACCTGCCGGCTCTAACCACTAGACTCCCTGCCTCCTCTAACCACTAGGCTACCTGCCGCCTCTACACTCTAACCACTTGACTACCTGTCTTCTCTGACCACTAGGCTACCTGCCTCTCTAACCGCTAGACTACCTGCCGGCTCTAACCACTAGGCTACCTGCCGGCTCTAACCACTAGGCTACCTTCCGCTCTAAGCACTAGGCTACCTGCCTCTCTAACCCCTAGACTACCTGCTGGCTCTAACCACTAGACTACCTGCCGGCTCTAACCACTAGGCTACCGGCCGGCTCTAACCACTAGACTACCTGCCTCCTCTAACCACTAGACTACCTGCCTCTCTAACCACTAGGCTACCTGCCTCTCTAACCACTAGACTACCTGCCGGCTCTAACCACTAGACTACCTGCCGGCTCTAACCACTAGGCTACCTGCCTCTCTAACCACTAGACTACCTGCCGGCTCTAACCACTAGGCTACCTGCCTCTCTAACCACTAGGCTACTTGTCGCTCTAACCACTAGACTACCTTCCTCGTGGTTAACCCATGTTAGGGTTAAAGTGCATAAGTACAGAATAGAAAGTTTTGGAGGAAGTGCAGAAATCTGTGAGATGCATAACCTTCTGTTCCTCAGGTATGATACAGTGCTCTTCTATTCCTTAGAAATGACATCGCCCTGCTGCGTCTGTCCACCGAGGCTTCCCTGAACTCCGCTGTCCAGCTGGCTGCTCTCCCTCCATCTGGCCAGATCCTGCCCAACAACAACCCTTGCTACATCACCGGATGGGGCCGCACCCAGAGTCAGTAGTAACCTATTATCTCAATGTAACATCAAACACAGTCAACATTTCATTGTCTTTACATACAGGTCCCAGAGACTACCCATAACTAACCACAACCCTGAATATGACACTAACAGAGCTAACAAATTAGTTTTTTGGGGGTAGTCGCTTTTTTATACTTGGTCTAAAGCATGTAAGTGACTAACTAAGCAGGTTAGTGTTTTTCGTCATGAATCTTGCTCTGGAGAGTGGTCACTAGCTGGAACAGAGTAATAAAATCTGATTTTAAAACTAATCCTAACCCCACTGATAACCCTAGTACCTAACCCTCGTTATATCTTGTGTGTTTTTGTTCTACCTTGTAATTTTTAGTATTTTATTATTATTGATTATTGGATTATTGGGTTTTCATTTTGCAAGAAAGGCATTTATTTCGCTGTACTTGTGAAAGTGACATTAAAACTAGAAACTAACCCTAACTTTAAATTACGACCAAAAATAAAAAATTTGTTTTTATGGATCTTTACAATAGCCAACTATTACTTTGCAGCTGGCCTACCTAAGGGGAAATTGCTCAGTTTTGCCTCCAGGACAAGACTCGTGACACTAAAAGTCAACCTGCTATATCTAATATGTCAACTGAGACGACAGATGGTTATATGTCATTATTTGTAAATGTTTTAATGAAACCATATTGATTTCTCATATCCTGTTCCTCTTAAATGCATTTCCTGTTCCTCACTATCAGCTGAAGAGATATATAACAAAAATTGATAAATGTCACTATTTTTCACAAATTCTAATAAAGCATCCCTTTGTCTTCTCTGTATGCGGTTCTGTTATCTCCTCTAACGTGTCCCCTTGTCTTCCCTGTAGCCGGTGGTTCTGTTATCTCCTCTAACGTGTCCCCTTGTCTTCCCTGTAGCCGGCGGTTCTGTTATCTCCTCTAACGTGTCCCTTTGTCTTCCCTGTATGTGGTTCTGTTATCTCCTCTAACGTGTCCCCTTGTCTTCCCTGTAGCCGGTGGTTCTGTTATCTCCTCTAACGTGTCCCCTTGTCTTCCCTGTAGCCGGCGGTTCTGTTATCTCCTCTAACGTGTCCCTTTGTCTTCTCTGTATGTGGTTCTGTTATCTCCTCTAACGTGTCCCCTTGTCTTCCCTGTAGCCGGTGGTTCTGTTATCTCCTCTAACGTGTCCCCTTGTCTTCCCTGTAGCCGGCGGTTCTGTTATCTCCTCTAACGTGTCCCCTTGTCTTCCCTGTAGCCGGTGGTTCTGTTATCTCCTCTAACGTGTCCACTTGTCTTCCCTGTAGCCGGTGGTTCTGTTATCTCCTCTAACGTGTCCCCTCGTCTTCCCTGTAGCCGGTGGTTCTGTTATCTCCTCTAACGTGTCCCCTTGTCTTCCCTGTAGCCCCTTGTCTTCCCTGTGGTTTCTGTTATCTCCTCTAACGTGTCCCCTTGTCTTCCCTGTAGCCGGTGGTTCTGTTATCTCCCCTCTAACGTGTCCCCTTGTCTTCCCTGTAGCCGGTGGTTCTGATATCTTCTCTAACGTGTCCCCTGGTCTTCCCTGTAGCCGGTGATTCTGTTATCCCCTCTAACGTGTCCCCTTGTCTTCCCTGTAGCCGGTGGTTCTGTTATCTCCTCTAACGTGTCCCCTTGTCTTCCCTGTAGCCGGGGGTTCTGTTATCTCCTCTAACGTGTCCCCTTGTCTTCCCTGTAGCCGGCGGTTCTGTTATCTCCTCTAACGTGTCCCCTTGTCTTCCCTGTAGCCGGCGGTTCTGTTATCTCCTCTAACGTGTCCCCTTGTCTTCCCTGTAGCCGGTGGTTCTTTTATCTCCTCTAACGTGTCCCCTTATCTTCCCTGTAGCCGGCGGTTCTCTGTCCAACAGCCTGAAGCAGGCTTGGCTGCCCAGCGTTGACCACCAGACCTGCTCCAGCTCTAGCTGGTGGGGATCTTCCGTCAAGACCACCATGGTCTGTGCCGGTGGTGGAGCCAACTCTGGTTGCCAGGTAAGACCAGTCTAATGGAGGGGGAGGCGGGGAAGACCGATCGGTTTGGGATTTGAACCCATGACTCTGCGCATGTCCTTCTAAAACTGTCAAAACTTACACCAAGAGGTATGAATATAATTTGTCTTGGTTTTACTGGATACTTTTGATTTACTTTATATTTGTTTATCATTGGAATTATATCATAGTTTAGCTACATGTTTAGAAAATAAAAATAACCAGTGACTTTATGTTATACAATAATATGAGTAAGAATAGCAAATTGGTACTCAGTCCTGAGTAAGCTCTCTCTCTCTCTCTCTCTCTCTCTCTCTCTCTCTCTCTCTCTCTCTCTCTCTCTCTCTCTCTCTCTCTCTCTGTCTCTGTCTCTCTCTCTCGCTCTCTCTCTCTCTCTCTCTGTGTCCCTCTCTCTCTCTCTCTCTCTCTCTCTCTCTCTGTCTCTGTCTATGTCTCTCTCTCTCGCTCTCTCTCTCTCTCTCTCTCTCTCTCTCTCTCTCTCTCTCTCTCTCTCTCTCTCTCTCTCTCTCTCTCTCTCTGTGTCCCTCTCTCTCTCTCTCTCTCTCTCTGTGTCCCTCTCTCTCTCTCTCTCTCTCTCTCTCTCTGTCTCTGTGTCCCCCTCTCTCTCTCTCTCTCTCTCTCTCTCTCTCTCTCTCTCTCTCTCTCTCTCTCTCTCTCTCTCTCTCTCTCTGTGTCCCTCTCCTCTCTCTCTGTCCCTCTCTCTCTCTCTCTGTGCCCCCCTCTCTCTCTCTCTCTCTCTCTCTCTCTCTCTCTCTCTCTCTCTCTCTCTCTCTCTCTCTCTCTCTCTCTCTCTCTCCCTCTCTCTCTCTGTGTGTCCCTCCCTCTCTCTCTCTCTGTCTCTCTGTGTCCCTCTCTCTCTCTCTCTCTCTCTCTCTCTCTCTCTCTCTCTCTCTCTCTCTCTCTCTCTCTCTCTCTCTCTCTCTCTCTCTCTCTCTCTGTGTGTCCCTCTCTCTCTCTCTCTCCATCATTGTAGGGAGACTCTGGCGGCCCCCTGAACTGCCAGGTCAACGGTCAGTACTATGTCCACGGTGTGACCAGCTTCGTTTCCTCTTCTGGATGCAACGCCACCCGCAAGCCCACCGTCTTCACCCGTGTGTCTGCCTACATCAGCTGGATGAACGGGGTACGTCCTGTAGAGCTAGAGACAGGAGAAGAACATGACTTTATTTCTCTCCAAGCTTGTCTATTTTATGCACATTTTAATTTGTCAAATTTGTGTCCGTCTCAGTAACAATATTGACTGTATTTTGGGCAAACGTCGGAATGCCGGTCTAATTAATTGTCTGTCCTTTCCTCTACAGATCATGGGTTGAAAGGGAACGTGGTCATCGAGCACAACCCAGCTCAATTTCATTTACATTCTGCTCTTTAAAGTTAAATAAACTTTTTAAAAATTCAGTAAACCTGTTGTCTTGTCTACGTGTAACAAATCAAATCTATCTCTATGTTATTCTCCACTTTAAGATATCATATGTAAATTGATCAGAGCTGTGATAGACTGCATCCAATTTGCTGAGTAGAGTGTTGGAGGCTATTTTGTAAATGACATCGCCAGAGTCAAGGATCGACGGGGTAGTCAAGTTTTACGAGGGTTTGGCAGTGTGAGTGAGGAGGCTTTGATTCGGAATAGGAAGCCGATTCTAGATTTCATTTTGAATTCATTATGAAGTTTCTTCTTTTTGTTGAGTTTAGTCACAGAAATTCTCAATTTGCAGTAAATCAGCCAGTCAGATGTGCAGCCAGACTTATTAGCCACTTCCTTTAGCCCCCATCTATTTCAGCCAGACTTATTAGCCACTTCCTTTAGCCCTCATCTCTTTCAGCAAGACTTACCAGCCACTTCCTTTAGCCCCCATCTATTTCAGCCAGACTTATTAGCCACTTTCTTTAGCCCCCATCTCTTTCAGCCAGACTTATTAGCCACTTCCTTTAGCCCCCATCTCTTTCAGCCAGACTTATTAGCCACTTCCTTTAGCCCCCATCTCTTTCAGCCAGACTTATTAGCCACTTCCTTTAGCCCCCATCTCTTTCAGCCAGACTTATTAGCCACTTCCTTTAGCCCCCATCTCTTTCAGCCAGACTTATTAGCCACTTCCTTTAGCCCCCATCTCTTTCAGCCAGACTTATTAGCCACTTCCTTTAGCCCTCATCTCTTTCAGCCAGACTTATTAGCCACTTCCTTTAGCCCTCATCTCTTTCAGCCAGACTTATTAGCCACTTCCTTTAGCCCTCATCTCTTTCAGCCAGACTTATTAGCCACTTCCTTTAGCCCTCATGTCTTTCAGCCATACCGTTTTAAAATTCCTCATCAATCCATGGAGCCTCAACAGTTCTAACAGTCAGTTTCTTAACAGGTGTTTGTTTATCTATAATTGAAAAATCAATTTCATAAATTCATCAAGTGCAGCGTCTGGATGCTCCTCATTAATCACAAACACATATTTTTAACATCATACACATAAGAGTGATAGCAAAATCTTTTGTTTGATCTTTTACACTATTTTAAGCTCAGTTGTTGTAACTTTGGCTTTCCTGTATATAGCCACTATATTGTGATCACTGCATCCAATGGGTTCAGATACAGCTTTAGAACAAAGTTCTACAGTATTAGTAAACATGTGATCAATACATGTGGATGATCTTGTTCCTGTAGTGTTTGTAAACACCCTGGTTGGTTGATTAATAACCTGAACCAGATTACAGACACTGGTTACAGTGAGAAGCTTCCTGTTGAGTGGGTTGATTAATAACCTGAACCAAATTACAGACACTGGTTACAGTGAGAAGCTTCCTCTTGAGCAGTTAGCTGTCCTCTGATGTCATAAGGTGAATGCACCAATTTGTAAGTCGCTCTGGATAAGAGCGTCTGCTAAATGACTTAAATGTAATGTAATGTTAGCTTGATGAAAACCAGTCAATATACTGGATGCTAAGAAAGTAGACCTCTCTGTTTACATCACATAAACTATCAAGCATTTCACACATATTATTTAGATACAGACGGTTAGCACTTGGTGGTCTATAGCGACACCCCAAAAGAAAAGGCTTTAGATGTGCCAAGTGAACCTGCAACCACAACACTTCAATAACACTTGACATAAGATCTTCTCTAAGCATTACAGGGAAATGGCTCTGAATATATACAGTAACTCCTCCCCCATAAGATCTTCTCTAAGCATTACAGGGATATGGCTCTGAATATATACAGTAACTCCTCCCCCATAAGATCTTCTCTAAGCATTACAGGGAAATGGCTCTGAATATATACAGTAACTCCTCCCCCATAAGATCTTCTCTAAGCATTACAGGGAAATGGCTCTGAATATATACAGTAACTCCTCCCCCATAAGATCTTCTCTAAGCATTACAGGGAAATGGCTCTGAATATATACAGTAACTCCTCCCCCATAAGATCTTCTCTAAGCATTACAGGGAAATGGCTCTGAATATATACAGTAACTCCTCCCCCATAAGATCTTCTCTAAGCATTACAGGGAAATGGCTCTGAATATATACAGTAACTCCTCCCCCATAAGATCTTCTCTAAGCATTACAGGGATATGGCTCTGAATATATACAGTAACTCCTCCCCCATAAGATCTTCTCTAAGCATTACAGGGAAATGGCTCTGAATATATACAGTAACTCCTCCCCCATAAGATCTTCTCTAAGCATTACAGGGAAATGGCTCTGAATATATACAGTAACTCCTCCCCCATAAGATCTTCTCTAAGCATTACAGGGAAATGGCTCTGAATATATACAGTAACTCCTCCCCCATAAGCATTCCTGTCTCTTCTATAGACGTTATATCCTTGTATTGCTACTGATGTATCATCAAATTAATTATCTACGTGAGTCTCAGAAATGGCTAATATATGAATGTTATCTGATGTTAGCAAGTTATTGATTTCATGACCCTTATTTCTAAGGCTACATATATTCATATGGGCTATTTTCAGCCCTTTCCTGGGTAGCTTATCAGAGGTAGACATAATATTTAAAAGAACAGACAAAGCAAGAGAAAAAAATATACATTCAGCAGTCCATTAATCAATTGGTGTGTGTGTGTGTGTGTGTGTGTGTGTGTGTGTGTGTGTGTGTGTGTGTGTGTGTGTGTGTGTGTGTGTGTGTGTGTGTGTGTGTGTGTGTGTGTGTGTGTGTGTGTGTGTGTGTGTGTGTGTGTGTGTGTGTGTGTGTGTGTGTGTGTGTGTGTGCGTTGAGGCTACAAACCCATAGGCTTGGCTCTCTCATCCCTTCCAGGTTTCTGGGAGGGAGGGTGGACAATGACCCCACGCGCTCTGACATCATGGCTGGGATCAGTTCTTTCCTCTTCTGGCGCACAGCTTCAGGATAGTCCTCGTTGAGGAAGATGTACGTTCCTCAAGGTCTTGTCTCTTTCCAGATCAGCTACATTGTCTTTGAACCTCAGGAACTTGACCACTATTGACCTGAGCCTGTCACCTGGGCCTGTCACCTGGGCCTGTCAGCTGGGCCTGTCACCTGGGCCTGTCACCTGGGCCTGTCACCTGGGCCTGTCAACGCTACTCCCGCCGGCGCTGGTCGTTGTCATGGTAGTTAGCAGCGTATGTTAGGCTGTTACTCCTTGCAGTTCCAGACAGGACAGACAGGACAGACAGGACAGGTCTGGACAGACAGGACAGACAGGACAGACAGGACAGACAGGACAGACAGGGCAGGTCACGGGGAATTACAATCTCCATTGTATAACTGCTTGTAATTAACGCATTTTGACAGAAAGGGGCTCTTTATCCTTAATTAGTCTTGCTCATACAGTTGAAGTCAGAGGTTTACAAACACTTAGGTTGGAGTCATTAAAAAACTAATTGTTCAACCACTCCACAAACGTCTTGTTATCAAACTATAGTTTTGGCAAGTCGGTTAGGACATCTTCTGTGTGCATGACACAAGTAATTCTTCCAACAATTGTTTACAGATGGATTAATTCACTGTATCACAATTCCAGTGGGTCAGAAGTTTACATACACTAAGTTGACTGTGCCTTTAAACAGCTTGGTAAATTCCAGAAAATTAAGTCATGGCTTTAGAAGCTTCTGATAGACTAATTGACATCATTTCTGTCATGTTTTGTCTTAGATTGTCTTGTCATTTTGCTTTTCCCTCTGTTCATTTTCCCCCTGCTGGTCTTTTTAGGTTCGTTCCCCTTTTTCTCTCTCCCTTCCTCTCTCTCTTCTCTCTATCGTTCCGTTCCTGCTCCCAGCTGTTCCTATTCCCCTAATCAATCATTTAGTCTTCCCACACCTGTTCCTTATCTTTTCCCCTGATTAGAGTCCCTATTTCTTCCCTTGTTTTCCGTTCCTGCCCTGTCGGATCCTTGTCTATTGTTCACCGTGCTGTGTCTGTGTATCGCCCTGTCGTGTCGTGTTTCCCTCAGATGCTGCGTGGAGAGCAGGTGTCTGAGTCTGCTAGGTTCAAGTGCCTTCCCGAGGCAACCTGCAGTTCTTGATCGAGTCTCCAGTCTGTTCTCGTCATTACGAGTGGAATTATGTCTTATGTTTGTAGAATTACTTTACTGGATTAAAGACTCTGTTTTCGCCAAGTCGCTTTTGGGTCCTCATTCACCTGCATGACAGAAGGATCCGCACAAAGAATGGACCCAGCGACTACAGACGTTCGTAACACTGCCGTCGAGATCCAAGGAGCCATGCTCGGCAGACACGAGCAGGAATTGTCTGCTGCTCGCCATGCCGTGGAGAACCTGGCCGCTCAGGTTTCCGACCTCTCTGGACAGTTCCAGAGTCTTCGTCTCGTGCCACCTGTTACTTCCTGGCCTGCCGAGCCTCCGGAACCTAGGGTTAATAACCCACCTTGCTACTCCGGGCAGCCCACGGAGTGCCGCTCCTTTCTCACCCAGTGTGATATTGTGTTCTCTCTCCAACCCAACACATACTCTAGCGAGAGAGCTCGGGTTGCTTACGTCATTTCACTCCTTACTGGCCGGGCTCGAGAGTGGGGCACAGCTATCTGGGAGGCAAGGGCTGATTGTTCAAACAATTACCAGAACTTTAAAGAGGAGATGATTCGGGTTTTTGACCGTTCAGTTTTTGGTAGGGAGGCTTCTAGGGCCCTGGCTTCCCTATGCCAAGGTGATCGATCCATAACGGATTACTCTATAGAGTTTCGCACTCTTGCTGCCTCTAGTGACTGGAACGAGCCGGCGCTGCTCGCTCGTTTTCTGGAGGGACTCCACGCAGTGGTCAAAGATGAGATTCTCTCTCGGGAGGTTCCTTCCAGTGTGGACTCTTTGATTGCTCTCGCCATCCGCATAGAACGACGGGTAGATCTTCGTCACCAAGCTCGTGGAAGAGAGCTCGCGTCAACGGTGTTTCCCTGCTCCGCATCGCAACCATCTCCCTCCTCTGGCTCAGAGACTGAGCCCATGCAGCTGGGAGGTATTCGCATCTCGACCAAGGAGAGGGAACGGAGGATCACCAACCGCCTGTGCCTCTATTGCGGATTTGATGGACATTTTGTCAATTCATGTCCAGTAAAAGGCCAGAGCTCATCAGTAAGCGGAGGGCTACTGGTGAGCGCTACTACTCAGGTCTCTTCATCTAGATCCTGTACTACTATGACGGTCCATCTACGCTGGACCGGTTCGGGTGCTACATGCAGTGCCTTGATTGACTCTGGGGCTGAGGGTTGTTTCATGGACGAAGCATGGGCTCGGAAACATAGCATTCCTTTCAGACAGTTAGACAAGCCTACGCCCATGTTTGCCTTAGATGGTAGTCATCTTCCCAGTATCAGATTTGAGACACTACCTTTAACTCTCACAGTATCTGGTAACCACAGTGAGACTATTTCTTTTTGATTTTTCGTTCACCTTTTACACCTGTTGTTTTGGGTCATCCCTGGCTAGTATGTCATAATCCTTCTATTAATTGGTCTAGTAATTCTATCCTATCCTGGAACGTTTCTTGTCATGTGAAGTGTTTAATGTCTGCCATCCCTCCCATTTCTTCTGTCCCCACTTCTCAGGAGGAACCTGGCGATTTGACAGGAGTGCCGGAGGAATATCATGATCTGCGCACGGTCTTCAGTCGGTCCCGAGCCAACTCCCTTCCTCCTCACCGGTCGTATGATTGTAGTATTGATCTCCTTCCGGGGACCACTCCTCCTCGGGGTAGACTATACTCTCTGTCGGCTCCCGAACGTAAGGCTCTCGAGGATTATTTATCTGTGTCTCTTGACGCCGGTACCATAGTGCCTTCTTCCTCTCCGGCCGGGGCGGGTTCTTTTTGTTAAGAAGAAGGACGGTACTCTGCGCCCCTGCGTGGATTATCGAGGGCTGAATGACATAACGGTTAAGAATCGTTATCCGCTTCCCCTTATGTCATCAGCCTTCGAGATTCTGCAGGGAGCCAGGTGCTTTACTAAGTTGGACCTTCGTAACGCTTACCATCTCGTGCGCATCAGAGAGGGGGACGAGTGGAAAACGGCGTTTAACACTCCGTTAGGGCATTTTGAGTACCGGGTTCTGCCGTTTGGTCTCGCCAATGCGCCAGCTGTTTTTCAGGCATTAGTTAATGATGTTCTGAGAGACATGCTGAACATCTTTGTTTTTGTCTATCTTGACGATATCCTGATTTTTTCACCGTCACTCGAGATTCATGTTCAGCACGTTCGACGTGTTCTACAGCGCCTTTTAGAGAATTGTCTCTACGTGAAGGCTGAGAAGTGCTCTTTTCATGTCTCCTCCGTTACTTTTCTCGGTTCCGTTATTTCCGCTGAAGGCATTCAGATGGATTCCGCTAAGGTCCAAGCTGTCTCTCTTCTCTCTATCGTTCCGTTCCTGCTCCCAGCTGTTCCTATTCCCCTAATCAATCATTTAGTCTTCCCACACCTGTTCCTTATCTTTTCCCCTGATTAGAGTCCCTATTTCTTCCCTTGTTTTCCGTTCCTGCCCTGTCGGATCCTTGTCTATTGTTCACCGTGCTGTGTCTGTGTATCGCCCTGTCGTGTCGTGTTTCCCTCAGATGCTGCGTGGAGAGCAGGTGTCTGAGTCTGCTAGGTTCAAGTGCCTTCCCGAGGCAACCTGCAGTTCTTGATCGAGTCTCCAGTCTGTTCTCGTCATTACGAGTGGAATTATGTCTTATGTTTGTAGAATTACTTTACTGGATTAAAGACTCTGTTTTCGCCAAGTCGCTTTTGGGTCCTCATTCACCTGCATGACACATTTCGGTCAATTGGAGGTGTACCTGTGGATGTATTTCAAGGCAAATTGTGTCATGGCTTTAGAAGCTTCTGATAGGCTAACTGCCATCATTTGAGTCAATTGGAGGTGTACCTGTGGATGTATTTCAGGGTCTACCTTCAAACTCAGTGACTCCTTGCTTGACATCATGGGAAAATCAAAAGAAATCAGCCAAGACCTCAGAAAATAAATTGTAGACCTCCACAAGTCTGGTTCATCCTTGGGAGCAATTTCAAAATTCCTGAAGGTACCACGTTCATCTGTACAAACAATGGTGCGCAAGTATAAACACCATGGGACCACGCAGCTGCCATACCACTCAGGAAGGAGACAAGTTCTGTCTCCTAGAGATGAACGTACTTTGGGGTGAAAAAGTGCAAATCAATCCCAGAACAACCGCAAAGGACCTTATGAAGATGCTGGAGGAAACAGGTACAAAAGTATCTATACCCACAGTAAAACAAGTCCTATATCGACATAACCTGAAAGGCCGCTCAGCAAGGAAGAAGCCACTGCTCCATAACCGCCAGACTAGCCAGACTACGGTTTGCAACTGCACATGGGGACAAAGATCATACTTTTTGGAGAAATGTCCTCTGGTCTGATGAAACAAAAATAGAACTGTTTGGCCATAATGACCATCATTATGTTTGGAGGAAAAAGGGGCAAGCTTGCAACCCAAAGAACACCAGTGAAGCACGGGGGTGGCAGAATCGTGTTGTGGGGGCGCTTTGCTGCTGGAGCGACTGGTGCACTTCACAAAATAGATGGCATCATGAGAAGGAAAGTATGTGGACATATTAAATCAACATCTCAAGATATCAGTCAGGAAGTTAACGCTCGGTTGCAAATGGGTCTACGAAATGGACATTTTCCCGAAGCAGACTTCCAAAGTTGTGGCAAAATGGCTTAAGGACAACAGAGTCAAGGTATTGGAGTGGCCATCACAAAGCCCTGACCTCAATCCTATAGAATATTTGTGGGCAGAACTGAAAAGGATGTGTGCGAGCAAGGAGGCCTACAAACCTGACTCAGTTACACCAGCTCTGTCAGGAGGAATGGGCCAAAATTCCCCCAACTTATTGTGTGAAGCTTGTGGAAGGCTACCTGAAACGTTTGACCCAAGTTAAACAATTTAAAGGCAATGCTACCATATACTAATTGAGTGTATGTAAACTTCTGACCCACTGGGAATGTAATGAAAGAAAATAAAAGCTGAAATAAATCATTATCTCTACTATTATTCTGACATTTCACATTCTTAAAATAAAGTGGTGATCCTAACTGACCTAAAACAGGGAATTTTCACTAGGATGAAATGTCAGGAATTGTGAAAAACTGAGTTTAAATGTATTTGGCTAAGGTGTATGTAAACTTCCGACTTCAACTGTAGGTCCTAACATTAAGGACCAGTTGCCCAAACACACATTAAGTAAGTCCTTGACTAAAATGCACTTACAATAAAGATTCTTCATTGTGAAAGATTCAGTACTAGACTTAATCTGAGTCCGTGAAGCCATGAGAGTTTACATTGTAAAAATATATTTTTAAACACAACACTTCCAACCTGGAATCTAAAAAACCTGAGGCTAGACATGGTAAAATAATTATTATAATAATACAAGCCATTTAGCAGACACTTATATCCAGAGAAACTTACAGTATAGTGACTGCATACATTTGAGTATTCTCACAGTGGGATGACATGTGAAACTGTGGGGTCCCCAGAGGGTGTTGCCTTGGTGACAGGAGATAACTGTGGGGTCCCCAGAGGGTGTTGCCTTGGTGACAGGAGATAACTGTGGGGTCCCCAGAGGGTGTTGCCTTGGTGACAGGAGATAACTGTGAGAAGAAAGACACCTGGGCTACAGCTGATGGAACGGAACAGATTAGTCAGATCAGCAGTGTACAGACAGTATACCATAGCTGTAGTAACTGTACAGACAGTATACCATAGCTGTAGTAACTGTACAGACAGTATACCATAGCTGTAGTAGCTGTACAGACAGTATACCATAGCTGTAGTAACTGTACAGACAGTATTCCATAGCTGTAGTAACTGTACAGACAGTATACCATAGCTGTAGTAGCTGTACAGACAGTATACCATAGCTGTAGTAACTGTACAGACAGTATACCATAGCTGTAGTAGCTGTACAGACAGTATTCCATAGCTGTAGTAACTGTACAGACAGTATACCATAGCTGTAGTAGCTGTACAGACAGTATTCCATAGCTGTAGTAACTGTACAGACAGTATACCATAGCTGTAGTAGCTGTACAGACAGTATACCATAGCTGTAGTAACTGTACAGACAGTATACCATAGCTGTAGTAGCTGTACAGACAGTATACCATAGCTGTAGTAACTGTACAGACAGTATACCATAGCTGTAGTAACTGTACAGACAGTATACCATAGCTGTAGTAACTGTACAGACAGTATACCATAGCTGTAGTAACTGTACAGACAGTATTACATAGCTGTAGTAGCTGTAGCAGACAGTATACCATAGCTGTAGTAGCTGTACAGACAGTATACCATAGCTGTAGTAACTGTACAGACAGTATACCATAGCTGTAGTAGCTGTACAGACAGTATACCATAGCTGTAGTAGCTGTATAGACAGTATTCCATAGCTGTAGTAACTGTACAGACAGTATACCATAGCTGTAGTAACTGTACAGACAGTATACCATAGCTGTAGTAACTGTACAGACAGTATACCATAGCTGTAGTAACTGTAGACAGTAGCTGTAGTAACTGTACAGACAGTATACCATAGCTGTAGTAACTGTACAGACAGTATACCATAGCTGTAGTAACTGTACAGACAGTATACCATAGCTGTAGTAACTGTACAGACAGTATACCATAGCTGTAGTAACTGTACAGACAGTATACCATAGCTGTAGTAACTGTACAGACAGTATACCATAGCTGTAGTAACTGTACAGACAGTATACCATAGCTGTAGTAACTGTACAGACAGTATTCCATAGCTGTAGTAACTGTACAGACAGTATACCATAGCTGTAGTAACTGTACAGACAGTATACCATAGCTGTAGTAACTGTACAGACAGTATACCATAGCTGTAGTAACTGTACAGACAGTATACCATAGCTGTAGTAACTGTACAGACAGTATACCATAGCTGTAGTAACTGTACAGACAGTATTCCATAGCTGTAGTAACTGTACAGACAGTATACCATAGCTGTAGTAACTGTACAGACAGTATACCATAGCTGTAGTAACTGTACAGACAGTATTCCATAGCTGTAGTAACTGTACAGACAGCATACCATGGCGGTTCTGACTGTGCACACAACACAGTACTGGGTGTGTGCCAAATTCCACCCTTTTCCCCATGTGGTGCAATATTACTGACCAGGGCGCATGAGATGTGCACTCTATGAAGTAAGGTAACATTGTGGACAGAGAATGCCCATTCCCTTGCTCTTACTGTATAAATGAGAGAACTATCTTCCTGCCACCGCCACAGAAGGCCCTGTCACTCTACAGACAAGATACCCTTACTGATGGTTCTCACAGAGCTCCGTAAATGATGTTCTATGCTGTTCTCTGTATGTTAAACAAACAAAGGTATGTTAAACAAACAATCACCACCTTCCGGAATGAAACCCCACCTCTTTAAGGAATACCTAGGATAGGATAAGTATTCCCTCTCACCCCCCCCCCCTTTAAGATTTAGATGCACTATTGTAAAGTGACTGTTCCACTGGATGTCATAAGGTGAATGCACCAATTTGTAAGTCGCTCTGGATAAGAGCGTCTGCTAAATGACTTAAATGTAAATGTAAATGTAAAGAATGTTGTCTTCCAGGTCAGAAATAGTCAATAATTTCAAGTGATCAAATTCCCAAGGAGGGTAGGACATTTAGAGGGAACTGTATAGTGTATCACTCATTCACATTAGTGATGTCGTAAAGGCCTTACCTCTTGTCTGTTGTGTGTGTCTCGTGCTTGCAGAGGAGCCCCAGACCAGATACCTAGAAGATGGAGCTGAGGAGAGAGAGAGAGAGTTGTGGGTGGTGAGGTGGCCAGACCCAACTCCTGGTAGGTAATAACATGGAGATTGGATCATTTCACTGAGATCTATTAATATTCTAGTTTACAGGAAGGTACTGGTACATATCTACAAGACACGTCTCCCAAAAGGAACAAAATAAAAAATGTACAATTCAATTAAAGAAGTCTGAATATAACCCCAGTCATGCAAAATTAGATTGAAAATAAGTCATTTAGACATATTTTCAAGACGTAGACGTCAGGTGCTAAATGAAAAGTGAAAAATCTTTGTCATTCAATTTTAAAATAAATAAATAATTACATTTAATTATTTCAAATATTTTACATGTGATAAGGCCACACAGAAGAGGGCCCGAGGTAATTACAGACACCTGTGATAATCTGAAGTACCCAAAAAGAGCTACTAAATGTCTTGTGACAGATTACATAAAATCCTTGAAAGATATCAAATGTGAAGATATTTACATACACAGCACTGATTGGCTGATAGGATGGTCTAGCGTCCACCCCTTTACCCAGATCAAAAGTCATTGGTCAATTAAAATCAGATCCCATTTGTAAGTCATGATGTTATATCCCACCTGAACAGGATGAAATTTCATGAATTTTTTCCAAACAGCTCTTACACAAAAAGGGCATTATCATACTTTTCACAATTTCAGAACGTTATTTTGACCACATAGTGTGAAAATATCCTCATAAAATCAGGATTAGCACTGATTATCATGCCTATTATTGCCAGATACAAATGTCAGAATCTCCTGAAAGAGCCACAAGATGGCGCTTTTAATGTTCCGTACTAACAAGTCCTACCTTCTGTGAACAATTTGAAACGGAATCGAATCGATTCATAATAATTAACAAAAATTCATTCGATGATCCTCGGATTTTAAAGGAAGCCATTTGAAGGTTTTGTTAAAAACAATGCAACTGTATTTGCATCTGGGCTAAATCAATACATCTGGGCTAAATCAATACATCTGGGCTAAATCAATACGTCCGGGCTAAATCAATACATCCGGGCTGAATCAATACATCTGGGCTAAATCAATACATCCGGGCTGAATCAATACATCTGGGCTGAATCAATATCAATACACCTGGGCTAAATCAATACACCTGGGCTAAATCAATACACCTGGGCTGAATCAATACATCTGGGCTAAATCAATACATCTGGGCTAAATCAATACATCTGGGCTAAATCAATACATCTGGGCTGAATCAATATCAATACATCTGGGCTAAATCAATACACCTGGGCTAAATAAACACATCTGGGCTAAATCAATACATCTGGGCTAAATAAACACATCTGGGCTAAATAAATACATCTGGGCTGAATCAATACATCCGGGCTAAATCAATACATCTGGGCTAAATAAATACATCCGGGCTAAATCAATACATATGGGCTAAATCAATACATCTGGGCTAAATCAATACATCTGGGCTAAATAAATCACAAGTAAAGAAGATGACTGACAAGCTTCGCAGTAATGATCAATTAGTGGATATAGCAACTATTGAATCTGAATCGGGTGAATTCCTATAAGAACCAAAATGAATCAAACAAAGATTTTCCCATTTCTATTTTTTTCCGTTGTAAACCTCTGATTGTAAATCCACGCAAATTGAGTCATTTAAAAAAAAGATATCACTGCCCTCAATTGAGGAAGCCGGCTTGCTGACATCTCTCTCTATGAACTCAAAAGGCCATTGGATAACATGAATAAAGGCAAATCACCTGGTTGGGACGGTAATTCCTCCTGAGGTCTATTTAACATTCTGAAACCAATTACCAATTAGAATTAGAACCAATTAGAAACCAATTAGGTCTACTGGTAGTGTAAATTATTAACACAGCCGTTCACAAAGGTTCACTTAGAAGGGATGTAAATACCCCACTAATTTAGCTTTTATTATGAAAAATAAAAGAGGTAAGGACGCCACCCAGTACTCTTACTTTCGCCCTCTATCTTTAATATTTAAACTATTTTAATAATCTTTTAATCTTTAATATTTCAACTAAAATTCTGTCGTCCCGTCTCGAAACGTACGTATCCAAACTGGTAGATCTGGACCAAAGAGGGTTTGTTAAACAACTATTCTTCTCAGATAACCTCCATCGTCAATTACATAATTCAATTCAATTCAAATCTAATCAAATCAAATCAAATGTATTTATATAGCCCTTCGTACATCAGCTGATATCTCAAAGTGCTGGACAGAAACCCAGCCTAAAACCCCAAACAGCAAACAATGCAGGTGTAAAAGCACCAATTCAAGGGCTGTATTGTCATGGGAAACATGTGTTAACATTGCCAAAGCAAGTGAGGTAGACAACATACAAAGTGAATATATAAAGTGAAAAACAACAAAAATGAACAGTAAACATTACACATACAGAAGTTTCAAAACAGTAAAGACATTACAAATGTCAAATGTCATTACACATATCTTACATGCTTCATCAGAAACCCAAGCTCCTTCAGCAGTTTTATCTCTTGACGCAGAAAAAGCTTTTGATAGACAAGAATGTTCATATCTTTGGTCAGGTTTGGAACATATGGAACTGTATAATTATTAAACACACAAGTGTTAAGTGAGAAGTATGCATTGGTCTGAAGCCCAAAAAGAAGCCCAAAAAGAAAGCAAATTCTCATGGGCACCCCAATTCCTACTGCACCCATGCTCTACCAAGGTTTTCCAGCACCCCAGTGCCTACTGCACCCATGCTCTACCAAGGTTTTCCAGCTTTTCCAGCACCAGGTTTTCCAGCACACAGCTGTGACCTACTACAGTAGCTATATTGGTCTATTGTACTTCAAACTATGTGTTGGCAGGTTGCTTGGGATTCAAACCTTCTCAAACAGCCTCATTCATACTCCTAGAGGAGGTGCTTCCACAATAATGTGATTTGTACGCCGACGATATCTTAGTAATAATAATAATAATATATGCCATTTAGCAGACGCTTTTATCCAAAGCGACTTACAGTCATGTGTGCATACATTCTACGTATGGGTGGTCCCAGGGATCGAACCCACTACCCTGGCGTTACAAGCGCCATGCTCTACCAACTGAGCTACAGAAGTTTATCTAGACAATGTATTTGAATCCCTCCCAAAAGCTCTGAAGATCACAGACAAGATCATCTCCACACTGAGTGTACAAAACATTAAGAACACCTTCCTAATATTGAGTTGAGTTGCACTGGTCATTCTATGTCATGGAACAAGCAGGTGTTCTTAATGTTTTGTAAACGCAGTGTATACCTCAAGTGATAAAATAAATCTAACCAAATCTACCCTACTGCTGCTTAAGACCCCACGAAGGAGGACTCCATCTCTACTACTTCTCATCTTTACTACTTCTCATCTCTACTACTTCTCATCTTTACTACTTCTCATCTCTACTCTACTTCTCATCTCTACTACTTCTCATCTCTACTACTTCTCATAACTACTACTTCTCATCTCTACTACTTCTCATGTCTACTACTTCTCATGTCTACTACTTCTCATGTCTACTACTTCTCATCTTTACTCTACTTCTCATCTCTACTACTTCTCATCTCTACTACTTCTCATCTCTACTACTTCTCATCTCTACTACTTCTCATCTCTACTACTTCTCATCTCTACTACTTCTCATCTCTACTCTACTTCTCATGTCTACTACTTCTCATCTCTACTACTTCTCATCTCTACTCTACTTCTCATCTCTACTACTTCTCATGTCTACTACTTCTCATGTCTACTACTTCTCATCTTTACTCTACTTCTCATCTCTACTCTACTTCTCATCTCTACTACTTCTCATGTCTACTACTTCTCATCTTTACTCTACTTCTCATCTCTACTACTTCTCATCTCTACTCTACTTCTCATCTCTACTCTACTTCTCATGTCTACTACTTCTCATGTCTACTACTTCTCATGTCTACTACTTCTCATCTCTACTACTTCTCATGTCTACTACTTCTCATCTTTACTCTACTTCTCATCTCTACTACTTCTCATCTCTACTCTACTTCTCATCTCTACTCTACTTCTCATGTCTACTACTTCTCATGTCTACTACTTCTCATGTCTACTACTTCTCATCTTCTCATCTTTACTACTTCTCATGTCTACTACTTCTCATGTCTACTACTTCTCATCTCTACTCTACTTCTCATGTCTACTACTTCTCATGTCTACTACTTCTCATGTCTACTACTTCTCATCTCTACTACTTCTCATCTCTACTCTACTTCTCATGTCTACTACTTCTCATCTCTACTACTTCTCATGTCTACTACTTCTCATCTCTACTACTTCTCATCTCTACTCTACTTCTCATCTCTACTCTACTTCTCATCTCTACTACTTCTCATGTCTACTACTTCTCATCTCTACTACTTCTCATGTCTACTACTTCTCATCTCTACTACTTCTCATCTCTACTCTACTTCTCATCTAAAAATAAAATATCTCTACTCTACTTCTCATCTCTACTACTTCTCATGTCTACTACTTCTCATCTTTACTCTACTTCTCATCTCTACTACTTCTCATGTCTACTACTTCTCATCTCTACTTTTCTTTCACATTTCGTTCACATTCCTTCCTTAGATAAAACCATTGACATAAACTTTAACAGAACACTCAAATTGATTAAATCCGACCTGAGTAGATGGACTAAAACCACAGTTACTTTAACCTTCCAAATATCTATTGTCAAAATGAATATATTGACACGGCTGAATTCCTGTAGTTCAATGCTTCCCTTGTCTCCCCTTTCTGGCTACTGGGCTAAAATCCATAGTGTGGTTTCAAAATGTATATGGCATTGTAAGTGAGCCCGGATCAAATGAACAAACTTGCAAAGAGGGAAAGACGTAGGAGTGTCCGTAACACACTTAAAATTGTATTTCCAGACAGTAGCATTTTGTCCCATGTTAAATTGACGTAGACATGATTCTTCAGCCCTCTGGCTGAGTACAGAGAACAATATGGTGTCTCCTATTGCCCTGGAAGAAGTCGTCTTCACCGATACACAACGAAAACTACGCTATGGTCCTATTATTGCGAACACAATTTCTATTTGGCGCAAAATTGAAAAACAACGTAACTGGGAATCAAAATGGTATGCCCATAATCCAATATTTCACAATATTTCCTTGCGATCCGGAGGGCAGCCTTTTGCATTAACCCTAAACCCTAATGGTCCAAATGCGGAATCCTTATCGATAACATGGACAGCAATGGTTTGCGAACATTCCAAGATTTGAAAGACACATATACATTACCAGGCAAATATTTTGTTCAATACTTACAACATAGGTCAGCTCTGCTGGGAAACCCAAGTACAGAACCATCCAATGATGGGATTTATAAATAAATGATCTAAACTCCCGAAAGGACTGATCTCCATAATATACAGTGCATTCGGAAAGTATTCAGACCCCTTGACTTTTTACACATTTTGTGACGTTACAGCCTTATTCTAAAATTGTTTTTTCCCCCCTCATTAATCTGTACACAATACCCCATAATGACAAAGCAAGAACAGGTTTTTATATATTTTTTTGCACATTTAATGCAAATGAAACTGAAATATCACATTTACATAAGTATTCAGACATTTACTCAGTATCAATACTTACTAAGTGCCAAAGGTGTGGAAGCACCTTTGGCAGCGATTACAGCCTTGAATCTTCTTGGGTTAGAAGCTTGGCACACCTGTATTTGGGGAGGCTTTTCCATTCTTCTTTTTCCAAACTGTAACTCGGCCACTCAGAAACATTCAATATCTTCTTGGTAAGCAACTCCACTGTACATTTAGCCTTGTATTTGAGGTTATTGTCCTGCTGAAAGATGAATTCATCCTCTAGTGTCTGGTGAAAAGCAGACAATCATAGTTTCCTCTAGGATTTTGCCTGTGCTTAGAGCCATTAAAATTCCACAGTCCTCAATGATTACAGGCATACCCATAACATGATGCAGCCACCACTATGCTTGAAAATGTGGAAAGTGGTAATCGGTAATGTGTTGTATTGTATTTGCCACAAACATGACGCTTTGTATTGAGGGCAAAAAGTTAAACGCTTTGCCACATTTTTTGCAGTATTACTTTGGTGCCTTGTTGCAAACAGGATGCATGTTTTTGAATATTTTTAATCTGCACAGGCTTCCTGCTTTTCACTCTGTCAATTAGGTTAGTATTGTGGAGTAACTAAAATGTTGTTGATCCATCCTCAGTTTTCTCCTATCACAGCCAGTAAACTCTGTAACTGTTTTAAAGGAGACATGTTGGCTGGGTGGGGTTGGGGGAATGGGATGGGCGGTTGGGGTGGAGAAATGTTGGCTGGGTGGGGTTGGGGGAATGGGATGGGAGTTTGGGGTGGAGACATGTTGGCTGGGTGGGGTTGGGGGAATGGGATGGGAGGTTGGAGTGGAGGCATGTTTTCTGGGTGGGGTTGGGGGAATGGGATGGGAGGTTGGGGTGGAGGCATGTTTTCTGGGTGGGGTTGGGGGAATGGGATGGGAGGTTGGGGTGGAGGCATGTTTTCTGGGTGGGGTTGGGGGAATGGGATGGGAGGTTGGGGTGGAGGCATGTTTTCTGGGTGGGGTTGGGGGAATGGAATGGGAGGTTGGGGTGGAGGCATGTTTTCTGGGTGGGGTTGGGGGAATGGGATGGGAGGTTGTGGTGGAGACATGTTGGCTGGGTGGGGTTGGGGGAATGGGATGGGAGGTTGGGGTGGAGGCATGTTTTCTGGGTGGGGTTGGGAGGTTGGGGATGGAGACATGTTGGCTGGGTGGGATTTGGGGAATGGGATGGGAGGTTGGGGTGGAGACATGTTTTCTGGGTGGGGTTGGGGGAATGGGATGGGAGGTTGGGGTGGAGGCATGTTTTCTGGGTGGGGTTGGGAGGTTGGGGATAGAGACATGTTGGCTGGGTGGGATTTGGGGAATGGGATGGGAGGTTGGGGTGGAGACATGTTTTCTGGGTGGGGTTGGGGGAATGGGATGGGAGGTTGGGGTGGGGGAATGGGATGGGAGGTTGGGGTGGAGACATGTTTTCTGGGTGGGGTTGGGGGAATGGGATGGGAGGTTGGGGTGGAGACATGTTTTCTGGGTGGGGTTGGGGGAATGGGATGGGAGGTTGGGGTGGAGGCATGTTTTCTGGGTGGGGTTGGGGGAATGGGATGGGAGGTTGGGGTGGAGGCACACTTCAACTTGTTTTGTTTTCCTGTTTATACTGAATATATTATTTATTATTCAATTCTGTAATTCGTACCATTTTCTTCTCCTTCTGAGTGGCAACCTATGGGTACCGGTTTATCAACATATAATTTGAAATGGATAATGGACCTGTAATGGATAATGTACCTGTAATGGATAATGGACCTGTAATGGATAATGGATAATGGACCTGTAATGGATAATGGACCTGTAATGGATAATGGACCTGTAATGGATAATGGACCTGTAATGGATAATGGATATTGGACCTGTAATGGATAATGGACAATGGACCTGTAATGGATAATGGATAATGGACCTGTAATGGATAATGGACCTGTAATGGATAATGGACCTGTAATGGATAATGGATAATGGACCTGTAATGGATAATGGATAACGGACCTGTAATGGATAATGTACCTGTAATGGATAATGGACCTGTAATGGATAATGTACCTGTAATGGATAATGTACCTGTAATGGATAATGTACCTGTAATGGATAATGTACCTGTAATGGATAATGGACCTGTAATGGATAATGTACCTGTAATGGATAATGTACCTGTAATGGATAATGTAATGGACCTGTAATGGATAATGGACCTGTAATGGATAATGGACCTGTAATGGATAATGGATAATGGACCTGTAATGGATAATGGATAACGGACCTGTAATGGATAATGGATAATGGACCTGTAATGGATAATGTACCTGTAATAGATAATGGATAATGTACTTGTAATGGATAATGTATCTGTAATGGATCATGTACCAGTAACCCCCCAGCTGATAGTGTATGAATTCAAAATATTTCAGACAAGGTTTGTCTATGTTTATATTTGGTTACCATGATGACATCATTCTGTGGCTGAAAAGAACATAACAACCCTCAAAACAACCATTTATTTTCCACGTAGATTCCACGTCACAATACATCGAAACAGCGTTGATTCAACAAGTTTTTGCCCAGAGGGTAGTCTATCCCTGGGTCTCTCTCTCTCTTGTTTTGGTCATGGATGAATTGAGGACACACAACACATCGTCTCTCCTCAGATCTCTCTACAGTACGTCTGACAGCACCTACTACCACTCAGAATCTCCTCAGATCTCTCTACAGTAAGTCTGACAGCACCTACTACCACTCAGAATCTCCTCAGATCTCTCTACAGTAAGTCTGACAGCACCTACTACCACTCAGAATCTCCTCAGATCTCTCTACAGTAAGTCTGACAGCACCTACTACCACTCAGAATCTCCTCAGATCTCTCTACAGTAAGTCTGACAGCACCTACTACCACTCAGATCTCTCTACAGTAAGTTGACAGCACCTACAACCACTCAGTCTCTCCTCAGATCTCTCTACAGTAAGTCTGACAGCTCCTACTACCTCTCAGTCTCTCCTCAGATCTCTCTACAGTAAGTCTGACAGCTCCTACTACCAAACCTGCGGAGGTACTCTGATCAAGAGAGGATGGGTCAATGCTGAGGTAGGACCACAGACCTGGTGTGAAAGGAAAATAAAATGTAATTTGGTGCTCAGTATAAATGTGTGTATTTTTGCAGTCAGAGGACATGGCGTGTGGTGGTTGGTGTTCACAATATCTCTCAGTATGAAGGGACAGACAGTAGACCTCAGTCAGCAGTAGAACTCAGTCAGCAGTCGACCTCAGTCAGCAGTAGAACTCAGTCAGCAGTAGAATTCAGTCAGCAGTAGAATTCAGTCAGCAGTAGAACTCAGTCAGCAGTAGAACTCAGTCAGCAGTACGTCAGCATTGAAGGTCCCGAAGAACACAGCGGCCTCCATCATTCTTAAATGGAAGACGTTTGGCACCACCAAGACTCTTCCTAGAGTTGGCCGCCCAGCCAAACTGAGCAATCGAGGGACAAGGGCCTTGGTCAGGGAGGTGACTGTCACTCTGATAGAGCTCCAGAATTCCTCTGTGGAGATGGGAGAACTTTCCAGAAGGACGACCATCTATGCATCACTCTACCAATCAGACATTTATGGTACGGTGGCCAGACTACAGCCACTCCTCAGTTAAAGGCACATGACATCCCACTTGGAGTTTGCCAAAAGCCACCTAAAGACTCTCAGACCATGAGAAACAAGATTCTCTGGTCTGATGAAACTAAGATTGAACTCTTTGGCCTGAATGCCAAGCGTCACGTCTGGAGGAAACCTGGCACCATCCCTATGGTGAAGCGTGGTGGTGGCAGCATCATGCTGTGGGGATGTTTTTCAGCGACAGGGACTGGGAGACTAGTCAGGATCGAGGGAAAGATGAACGGAGCAAAGTACAGAGAGGTCCTTGATGAAAACCTGCTCCAGAGCGCTCAGGACCTCAGACTGGGGCAAAGGTTTTACCTTCCATCAATCAGGACAACGACCCTAAGCACACAGCCTAGACAATGCAGGAGTGGCTTCGGGACAAGTCTGTGAATGTCCTTGAGTGGCCCAGCCAGAGCACGGACTTGAACCCGATCGAACATCTCTGGAGAGACCTGAAAAAAAGCTGTGCAGCAACACACTCCATCCAACCTGACAGAGCTTGAGAGGACTTGCAGAGAGGACAGGGAGAAACTCCCCAAATACAGGTGTGCCAAGCTTGTAGCGTCATACCCAAGAAGACTTAAGGCCGTAATCGCTGCCAAAGGTGCTTCAACAAAGTACTGAGTAAAGGGTCTGAATACTTATGTACATTTTATATTTCTATTTGATTACATTTTTTTAATGTGCAAAAGAAAATGGTTTAACTTTGTCATTATGGGGTATTGTGATGTCATTATGGGGCATTGTGATGTCATTATGGGGTATTGTGATGTCATTATGGGGTATTGTGATGTCATTACTGTAGGTCTTTTCCTTCTAGAGATCATGGATTGAGGTTGAGAACCGTCATACACAGCAGGGACTTCGATTTTCAGCTTTCTCATGTTTGTTCCAACACAATAAGACAAGACTTGGAAATGTGGCAATGAGACAAAAGACAATGGTGAACCGAGCTGGCCACTGGCCTGGTCACGTGGCCACAGACATCAACATCTCCACTTCTCCATCTGATAAATGTCCTACTGTATACGGAATGAAAATAGACGTCTGTATCAAAACACAAAGTCTGAGAGCAATGATCTATTGAAAACACATTTTATTGTCAACAACTATATTTTTCCCTACATAGGAAATCCCCTTATATATAATTCCATAACATTACCCATGGGGGTGAAAACAATAAAAATGTTTAATAGATAATCTCTTTCATATTGCATACATTTTAAATAACCATGACATAAAAAATGGTGATGAATTCAGGTGAAGAACAAGTTAAGAACACACACAGTGTTGCTAGAGAATACCCCCAATAAAATAATCAGGTATTAGGAAATACACACACACAGTGTTGCTAGAGAATACCCCCAATAAAATAATCAGGTATTAGGAAATACACACACAGTGTTGCAGTGTTTAGGAAATACTAGAGAATACCCCCAATAAAATAATCAGGTATTAGGAAATACACACACACAGTGTTGCTAGAGAATACCCCCAATAAAATAATCAGGTATTAGGAAATACACACACACAGTGTTGCTAGAGAATACCCCCAATACAATAATCAGGTATTAGGAAATACACACACACAGTGTTGCTAGAGAATACCCCCAATACAATAATCAGGTATAATCAGTGTATACCCCCAATAGGTAAAAATACACACACACAGTGTTGCTAGAGAATACCCCCAATAAAATAATCAGGTATTAGGAAATACACACACACAGTGTTGCTAGAGGTATTAGGAAATACACACCACAATACCCCCAATAATCAGGTATTAGGAAATACACACACACAGTGTTGCTAGTACACACACACAGTGTTGCTGAGAATACCCCCAATAAAATAATCAGGTATTAGGAAATACACACACACAGTGTTGCTAGAGAATACCCCCAATAAAATAATCAGGTATTAGGAAATACACACACACAGTGTTGCTAGAGAATACCCCCAATAAAATAATCAGGTATTAGGAAATACACACACACAGTGTTGCTAGAGAATACCCCCAATAAAATAATCAGGTATTAGGAAATACACACACACAGTGTTGCTAGAGAATACCCCCAATACAATAATCAGGTATTAGGAAATACACACACACAGTGTTGCTAGAGAATACCCCCAATACAATAATCAGGTATTAGGAAATACACACACAGTGTTGCTAGAGAATACCCCCAATAAAATAATCAGTGTATTAGGAAATACAATAATCACACACACACAGTGTTGCTAGAGAATACCCCCAATACAATAATCAGGTATTAGGAAATACACACACACAGTGTTGCTAGAGAATACCCCCAATACAATAATCAGGTATTAGGAAATACACACACAGTGTTGCTAGAGAATACCCCCAATAAAATAATCAGGTATTAGGAAATACACACACACAGTGTTGCTAGAGAATACCCCCAATAAAATAATCAGGTATTAGGAAATACACACACACAGTGTTGCTAGAGAATACCCCCAATACAATAATCAGGTATTAGGAAATACACACACAGTGTTGCTAGAGAATACCCCCCCCCAATACAATAATCAGGTATTAGGAAATACACACACACAGTGTTGCTAGAGAATACCCCCAATACAATAATCAGGTATTAGGAAATACACACACAGTGTTGCTAGAGAATACCCCCAATAAAATAATCAATAAAATAATCAGGTATTAGGAAATACACACACAGTGTTGCTAGAGAATACCCCAATACAATAATCAGGTATTAGGAAATACACACACAGTGTTGCTAGAGAATAACCCCAATAAAATAATCAGGTATTAGGAAATACACACACACAGTGTTGCTAGAGAATACCCCCAATAAAATAATCAGGTATTAGGAAATACACACACACAGTGTTGCTAGAGAATACCCCCAATACAATAATCAGGTATTAGGAAATACACACACACAGTGTTGCTAGAGAATACCCCCAATACAATAATCAGGTATTAGGAAATACACACACACAGTGTTGCTAGAGAATACCCCCAATAAAATAATCAGGTATTAGGAAATACACACACACAGTGTTGCTAGAGAATACCCCCAATACAATAATCAGGTATTAGGAAATACACACACACACAGTGTTGCTAGAGAATACCCCCAATAAAATAATCAGGTATTAGGAAATACACACACACAGTGTTGCTAGAGAATACCCCCAATAAAATAATCAGGTATTAGGAAATACACACACACAGTGTTGCTAGAGAATACCCCCAATAAAATAATCAGGTATTAGGAAATACACACACACAGTGTTGCTAGAGAATACCCCCAATACAATAATCAGGTATTAGGAAATACACACACACAGTGTTGCTAGAGAATACCCCCAATAAAATAATCAGGTATTAGGAAATACACACACACAGTGTTGCTAGAGAATACCCCCAATAAAATAATCAGGTATTAGGAAATACACTTTCTTATTTACGTTTGAGCAATACAGTATTTAGACAAAGTCCAATTCAATGTTTGCAGACGTGGCTGTACGTCACAGTTCCTCTCATATCTCGGTTTCAACATTCCACATTCGTTGGTCCATGTATAACATCCACGGACGAACAGTTGATCTCTAATAAACTACAGATGGTATAAAGGTAAATAGAGTAAGTCACATACTTTTAGAATGAAGTAACTGATTATAATAAAACCCAGCTACGTACCAATGTCCATTCTAGCACACCACTTAGAATGCATGCCAAAAATAACAATGCTTCACTCTAAGTTACATGTTAATAAGTTATAAGTTACTTTGGATTTTGGAACGGAGTCCCGGGTACTCAATGAGGCCAAGGACATCAAATCAAATCGATTTATAAAGCTCTTCTTACATCAGCTGATATCTCAAAGTGCTGTACAGAAACCCAGCCTTAAAATCCCAAACAGCAAGCTGTCACGCCTTGGTCATTGTATTTTGTGTTTTTGTTATATGTTTGGGTAGGCCAGGGTGTGACATGGGTTTATATGTTGTGTTTCGTATTGGGGTTTTGTTAGCATTGGGATTGTGTATGATTAGGGGTGTGTCTAGTTAGGCTTGGCTGCCTGAGGCGGTTCTCAATTGGAGTCAGGTGATTCTCGTTGTCTCGGATTGTGAACCGTATTTAGGTAGCCTGAGTTCGCTTTGTATTTTGTGGGTGTTTGTACCTGTCTCTGTGTTGTAGTCACCAGATAGGCTGTAATTAGTTTCACGTTCCGTTCTGTTGTTTTTGTAGTTAGTATCAGTTATTTCATGTACCGCGTTCTTTCATTAAAGTCATGAGTAACCTACACGCTGCATTTCGGTCCGACTCTCTTCATTCAACAGACGAACGCTGTTACAGAAACACCCACAACTCTCACGGACCGAGCAGCGTGTAACTGGCAACAACGTTATGGACAGCAGAAGCATGGAGTATACGACGTGGGAAGAAATCGACAGGTGGGCGGCCGACCCAGAGAGAGTGCAGGAGCCCGCTTGGGATTCGCTTCAGCAGTGCGAAGAGGGCTATAGACGAATGGAGTCTAAAAGGAAAACACGGCGACGCAGAGCGAAAAACGAAGGTAACCCCCAAATATTTATTGGGGGAAAGCGCAGAGAGAGAGTGGCTGAGTCAGGAGTCAGACCTGAGCCTACTCTCCCTGTTAATTGTGAGGAGCAGCAATATAAGGACTTCTGGTCTTGGGAGATGATATTAGACGGAAAAGGACCCTGGGCGCAGCCGGGAGAATATCGCTGTCCCAAGGAAGAAATAGATGCGGCTAAAGCGGTATGAGGAGGCAGCACAGCGAAGCGGTTGGAAGCCGGAAAAGCAGCCCAAAATTTTTTTGGGGGGGAGCTAGAAGGGAGAATAGTTATGCCAGGTAGGAGACCTGCGCAAACTCCCTGTGCTCACCGTTGGGCTAGAGAGACCGGGCAGGCACCGTGTTATGCTATGAAGCGCACGGTGTTTCCAGTGCGGGTGCAGAGCCAGGTGCGGCACATACCAGCCCTTCCTATTGGCCGGGCTAGAGTGGGCATCGAGCCAGGTAAGCTTGGGCAGGCTCGGTGCTCAAGAGCTCCCGTGCGCTTGCACGGTCCGGTCTATCCAGAGCCACCTCTACACACCAGTCCTCCGGTAGCAGCTCCCCGCACCAGGCTTCCTGTGCGTGTCCTCGATCCAGTACCACCAGTTCCAGCACCACGCACCAGGCCTCCAGTGCGCCTCGCCTGTTCAGCGCAGCCAGCGCTTTTCTCCTCTCCTGCGCTGTCGGAGTCTCCCACCTGTTTAGCGCAGCCAGAGCCCTTCTCCTCTCCTGCGCTGCCGGAGTCTCCCGTCTGCCCAGCGCCGCCAGTCTGCCCAGCGCCGCCAGTCTGCCCAGCGCCGCCAGTCTGCCCAGCGCCGCCAGTCTACCCAGTGCCACCAGACAACCAGTCTCTTCCAGATCTGCCAGACAACCTGACTCTTCCAGTTCCGCCAGCCAGCCAGGATTTACCGGAGCCTACTACCTGCCTGAGCTTCCTCTCTGTACTGGGCTTCCTCTCAGTACTGGGCTTCCTCTCAGTACTGGGCTTCCCCTCAGTACCGGTCTTCCCCTCAGTACCGGGCTTCCCCTCAGTCCCGGGCTGCTTCGGTCCCGAGCTGCCCCTCTGTCCCGAGCTGCCCCTCTGTCCCGGGCTGCCCCTCTGTCCCGGGCTGCCCCTCTGTCCCGGGCTGCCCCTCTGTCCCGGGTTGCCCCTCTGTCCCGAGATGCCCCTCTGTCCTGAGATGCCCCTCTGTCCTGAGCTGCCCCTCTGTCCCGGGCTGCCCCTCAGTCCCGGGCTGCCCCTCTGTCCCGAGATGCCCCTCTGTCCTGAGATGCCCCTCTATCCTGAGATGCCCCTCTGTCCTGAGATGCTCCTCTGTCCCGAGCTGCCCCTCTGTCCCGAGCTGCCCCTCTGTCACGAGCTGCCCCTCTGTCACGAGCTGCTCCTCAGTTATGTGGGGATCTGGGTGAGGACTATTAGGCCATGGTCGGCGGACAAGGTGGATTATCCCAGGACGCGAAGGGGAGGAAATAGGACATTTATGGAGTGGGGTCCACGTCCCGAGCCAGAACCGCCACCATGGACAGACGCCCACCCGGACCCTCCCTATGCTCTTGAGGTCCGCACCTTAGGGGGGGGGGGTTCTGTCACGCCTTGGTCATTGTATTTTGTGTTTTTGTTATATGTTTGGGTAGGCCAGGGTGTGACATGGGTTTATATGTTGTGTTTCGTATTGGGGTTTTATTAGCATTGGGATTGTGTATGATTAGGGGTGTGTCTAGTTAGGCTTGGCTGCCTGAGGCGGTTCTCAATTGGAGTCAGGTGATTCTCGTTGTCTCGGATTGGGAACCGTATTTAGGTAGCCTGAGTTCGCTTTGTATTTTGTGGGTGTTTGTACCTGTCTCTGTGTTGTAGTCACCAGATAGGCTGTAATAAGTTTCACGTTCCGTTCTGTTGTTTTTGTAGTTAGTATCAGTTATTTCATGTACCACGTTCTTTCATTAAAGTCATGAGTAACCTACACGCTGCATTTCGGTCCGACTCTCTTCATTCAACAGACGAACGCTGTTACAGAAACACCCACAACTCTCACGGACCGAGCAGCGTGTAACTGGCAACGACGTTATGGACAGCAGAAGCATGGAGTATACGACGTGGGAAGAAATCGACAGGTGGGCGGCCGACCCAGAGAGAGTGCAGGAGCCCGCTTGGGATTCGCTTCAGCAGTGCGAAGAGGGCTATAGACGAATGGAGTCTAAAAGGAAAACACGGCGACGCAGAGCGAAAAACGAAGGTAACCCCCAAATATTTATTGGGGGAAAGCGCAGAGAGAGAGTGGCTGAGTCAGGAGTCAGACCTGAGCCTACTCTCCCTGTTAATTGTGAGGAGCAGCAATATAAGGACTTCTGGTCTTGGGAGATGATATTAGACGGAAAAGGACCCTGGGCGCAGCCTGTCTCTGTGTTGTAGTCACCAGATAGGCTGTAATTAGTTTCACGTTCCGTTCTGTTGTTTTTGTAGTTAGTATCAGTTATTTCACGTACCGCGTTCTTTCATTAAAGTCATGAGTAACCTACACGCTGCATTTCGGTCAGACTCTCTTCATTCAACAGACGAACGCCGTTACACAAGCAATGCAGGTGTAGAAGCACGATGATGACTGAAACAACAGACACCATGATATCTGAACCCCTTCATCATTACTGAAACAGACACCATGATATCTGAACCCCTTCATCGTTACTGAAACAACAGACACCATGATATCTGAACCCCTCTTATCGTTACTGAAACAACAGACACCATGATATCTGAACCCCTTCATCGTTACTGAAACAGACACCATGATATCTGAACCCCTCTTATCATTACTGAAACAACAGACACCATGATATCTGAACCCCTCTTATCATTACTGAAACAACAGACACCATGATATCTGAACCCCTCTTATCATTACTGAAACAACAGACACCATGATATCTGAACCCCTCTTATCATTACTGAAACAGACACCATGATATCTGAACCCCTTCATCATTACTGAAACAGACACCATGATATCTGAACCCCTCTTATCATTACTGAAACAGACACCATGATATCTGGTCGTAGAAGTGTCTGTCTGTTGCGCCCCTGTAGCACAACCTCAGCTCATGTATCAACAACGTGCTAATCTTCAGCGGTGAACCGCAAAGCCAAAGGTGCTCTCTGATGCAGCATAGACGTAAACACCAAGTGCACAGACGAGAACGACAAAGCTGCTTCTTGACAGACCAGCTGTGTGTTGTTAATTGGCAAAAAGGCCCCCCTCGCTAAAAAACACTACCAAGGCAACTTGCCTCTTTATATGTAGCCTGGTCCCAGATGTGTGTGTGCTATCATGTCGTGACAAACGTGTTATGCCTTGATGGCACACAGACTGGTATCCAGCAGTATTAATTTTGTCAGCTATTTTTTTTGTTTCGTTTTTTTGTTTTGACTAAAATATCTTTTAGTCTTTGTCAAATTTGAGCCATTTCGTCATTTTAGAAACTATCAGTCGACTAAAACTGGATCATTTTTGTGTAGTTTTAGTTATATTTTAATCAATACATTTTCCACTAAATAACTAATATTTAGTCTTCTCCCTAACTTTGATCGTGTGCATATTCAGCCTTGTCCAACTGGGCTTGTTAGTATAGTGTGTATACCCTCCTATGACGGAGCTGGCAAATTGCTATTGTGTAAGTAACAATAGCCGTGATTGGATACAGGTTAACCAATTAAGAGCTGTGATTTCCTACCCATCATAATCGCCAGAGGGGTTTAAATAACAGTGACTCGATTGAAAAAGTGGGAGAATCAAAGCTTTCCAACGAAGACAGAATTATTGCTGTGTTCCTGATATTCAGTAAATAGCAGTAGTATTTCCAATCGGAAAAAATTAACTGCGACTTTTATTTGCGTACCGTACCGTGAGAGCGGCAACCCTAATGAATATCAGCGCAAATGGCAACGTATAGCTTCGGATGTGATCAAAGTAAAAAATATCCAATATGAACATGATTGTTTCTTAATAGAATAGAGGTTAGTTACAATTTAGAAGTTCTCTGAGCATCAGTTCAAAAAATAGACGATTGAAGCGACCGCCTGGGAGCTGTGTGTGTTGGAAAGACTGGTAGGGCTATAAACTCAAGTAGGCCGGGCGCATGACAGATGTTATCAGCCAATAAGAGAATTTAATTAAATATTCTGCAAAGGTATGCATGCTTCTGATTGGACAAAACAGATTAAAAGGGCGTCACGTCAAATCTCATTACATTTTCATCAACTCAAACGAAGAAAAACATTTGTCATAGTTATATTTTCGAGGGCACCTCGTCTCGTTATAGGCATAGTTTTAGTCAGGAAAAATAGAATGTCGACAAATTTTTCGTCATAGAACACTGAACGTCCCGCTCATGATGTTGAACTTCTCCAACACTCACTCACAGGTCTCCTCCTGTACATGTCCAGCCTCACTCACAGGTCTCCTCCTGTACATGTCCAGCCTCACTCTCAGGTCTCCTCCTGTATATAAGTCCAGCCTAGGAGAGGAGTAAATATTGCATACAAGATAGGCAGTCTGTCCCAAAGATCTCTCCTTCCTCCCAAAGCGTGCATTTCACTGATTTGAAGAACAATGACTGGTATAAGAAATGAGGTGGAAACACCCACTAGCCCACGCCTCCACCAATCCAATGCTTTTAGATTTGTGGGAAGTAGTGAACAAGTGTACACTTCAGGAGAAAGTAGATATTATTGGGACACACCCAGGGACGTCAGAGAGACAAGTCCCGGTGGAAGGAGTAACACTACACTCTTAGGGGAAAAAAGTTTCCAAAGGGGTTCTTTTTGGTTCCAGGTTTAAAAATGTTTGGTTCCAAGTAGAACCCTTTTGGGTGCCATGTAGAACACTCGGTGGAAAGGGTTCTACATGGAACCCCAAAAGAGTTCTAAATGGAACCAAAAAGGGTTCTTCAAAGGGTTCTCCAATAGGGACATCCGAAGAACCCTTTTAGGTTCTAGATACCTTTTTCTAAGCGTGGAGAGGGTTGCGTCCCCAATGGCATCCCTATTCCTTATACACACTACTAACCAAAACGAATGCACTAAAGGCCTATATAAAATAGAGTGCCACTTCGGACACTACCATTTGCAACTGAAAACTAAAATGAGCGTTTGTTATTGGATTTGAAGTCCCTCCATGTTTCAGTACGTTTTTCTTCTGTTTGGGGCCTAATGATTTATCAAGTAGGAGTGGTGATCTAGGATCAGGTCCTCAATGTCTATAATTATCTGTTTCGTTACGCCAAACTGATGGTAGATCAGCACTCCTAATTGTAGAGCTTGATACCAACGGCCCCCCTGATCACACCATGCCTTCTACAGTCTCTAGTTTGGGGGGGATGGGTATGATATCAGCCACTGGTAGTCTGTCCTGTTCCTGGCAAGCCACCTGGTACTCCTGTAGGACCTTCACCACGGCACCGTGGCCAAACTGCAGGGCATCGTCCAGGGGAATGCTGCTCCACCTGGAGGGAGGTGGAAGAGAGGAGTCAGAACAATGTCAGATGTTACTCCACGCACCTTTTGAGTAAAAACGACAGCCACAGAGGACAGAATGAGATGGAGAAATAAGGCATGAGGCTGGGGATATACAGTGAGTCTAGATAGCAGAACAGCTAAGGGGTGTTGTTACTGTAGGTTGGAGGCTCAGTCAACAGAGACTGATATAGGTGGATGAATGAATGGAGGGGTGGAAGAATAGAGGGGTGGATGAATGACTGGAGAAGTGGATGAATGAATAGAGGGGTGGATGAATGAATGGAGGAGTGGATGAATGAACAGAGGAGTGGATGAATGAACAGAGGAGTGGATGAATGAACAGAGGAGTGGATGAATGAACAGAGGAGTGGATGAATGAACAGAGGAGTGGATGAATGAACAGAGGAGTGGATGAATGAACAGAGGAGTGGATGAATGAACAGAGGAGTGGATGAATGAACAGAGGAGTGGATGAATGAACAGAGGAGTGGATGGATCAACAGAGGAGTGGATGAATGAACAGAGGAGTGGATGAATGAACAGAGGAGTGGATGAATGAACAGAGGAGTGGATGGATGAACAGAGGAGTGGATGAATGAACAGAGGAGTGGATGAATGAACAGAGGAGTGGATGAATGAACAGAGGAGTGGATGGATCAACAGAGGAGTGGATGAATGAACAGAGGAGTGGATGAATGAACAGAGGAGTGGATGAATGAACAGAGGAGTGGATGAATGAAAAGAGGGGTGGATGGATCAACAGAGGAGTGGATGAATGAACAGAGGGGTGGATGAATGAACAGAGGGGTGGATGAATGAACAGAGGGGTGGATGGATCAACAGAGGAGTGGATGAATGAACAGAGGAGTGGATGGATCAACAGAGGAGTGGATGAATGAACAGAGGAGTGGATGAATGAACAGAGGAGTGGATGAATGAACAGAGGGGTGGATGAATGAAAAGAGGAGTGGATGAATGAACAGAGGGGTGGATGAATGAATGGAGGAGTGGATGAATGAACAGAGGAGTGGATGAATGAATGGAGGAGTGGATGAATGAACAGAGGAGTGGATGAATGAACAGAGGAGTGGATGAATGAACAGAGGGGTGGATGAATGAACAGAGGAGTGGATGAATGAACAGAGGGGTGGATGAATGAATGCTACAGTACCTATCTTTCACAAATGGGTTCACTTTGCAGGTGTCTGTTAGGAACCGTACCACTTCTACATGACCTGAGGACAAAACACTACGTATCTTAGGGGTTAACAAACACGCAATGCCTTATGATACCCTTCTAGTGCATTATAACACCTGCTAGAAGCTGACATAACAACTAGGTAGCTGTAACATCACTATGATGCATCATAATACATAATACATAATACTCCTGACCCCTCCTGTCTCAGCCTCCAGTATTTATGCTGCAGTAGTTTATGTGTCGGGGGGCTAGGGTCAGTTTGTTATATCTGGAGTACTTCTCCTGTCCTATTCGGTGTCCTGTGTGAATCTAAGTGTGCGTTCTCTAATTCTCTCCTTATCTCTTTCTTTCTCTCTCTCGGAGGACCTGAGCCCTAGGACCATGCCCCAGGACTACCTGACATGATAAATCCTTGCTGTCCCCAGTCCACCTGGCCATACTGCTGCTCCAGTTTCAACAGTTCTGCCTTACTATTATTCGACCATGCTGGTCATTTATGAACATTTGAACATCTTGGCCATGTTCTGTTATAATCTCCACCCGGCACAGCCAGAACAGGACTGGCCACCCCACATAGCCTGGTTCCACTCTAGGTTTCTTCCTAGGTTTTGGCCTTTCTAGGGAGTTTTTCCTAGCCACCGTGCTTCTACACCTGCATTGCTTGCTGTTTGGGGTTTTAGGCTGGGTTTCTGTACAGCACTTTGAGATATCAGCTGATGTACGAAGGGCTATATAAATAAATTTGATTTGATTTGATTTGAATACCAACTAGGAGCCACCAATGGATTGTAGCTCACCCTCTGCTGCAGCCACATGTAGAGCTGTCCTAGAGTCATAGTCTTTCAGCTCCATGTCCATCGAGGACAGAGCAAACCTGAGACGACAGGATAGGAGACCAGTGATATTCTACATAACATTCCTCATTTCCAAGAGGTTTACTGTGAAGCCCAGCTCGCGAGGAGAGCGTGCCATCTACAGCAGGTGACGAGTAGTAAAACAAACAATACAATTACTTTGCATTAATTTAATATCCAGGATGGTCTCTACATACAACCTCCTAGATGATGGTTATTTTACCTTCTGAGGGCTGACACATCTCCACTGTAAGCCGCAAACATCAAGTTCACCACAGACTTGTTCTACAGATATAGCAGAGATAAACACAACTTAGACTGGATGGGATACTGGCACACAGCTACATAACCATTCATAGGACACAGCTACATAACCATTCATAGCACACAGCTACATAACCATTCATAGGACACAGCTACATAACCATTCATAGGACACAGCTACATAACCATTCATAGGACACAGCTACATAACCATTCATAGGACACAGCTACATAACCATTCATAGGACACAGCTACAGTGCCTTGCGAAAGTATTCGGCCCCCTTGAACTTTGCGACCTTTTGCCACATTTCAGGCTTCAAACATAAAGATATAAAACTGTATTTTTTGTGAAGAATCAACAACAAGTGGACACAATCATGAAGTGGAACGACATTTATTGGATATTTCAAACTTTTTTAACAAATCAAAAACTGAAAAATTGGGCGTGCAAAATGATTCAGCACCCTTAAGTTAATACTTTGTAGCGCCACATTTTGCTGCGATTACAGCTGTAAGTCGCTTGGGGTATGTCTGTATCAGTTTTGCACATCGAGAGAATGACATTTTTTCCCATTCCTCCTTGCAAAACAGCTCGAGCTCAGTGAGGTTGGATGGAGAGCATTTGTGAACAGCAGTTTTCAGTTCTTTCCACAGATTCTCGATTGGATTCAGGTCTGGACATTGACTTGGCCATTCTAACACCTGGATATGTTTATTTTTTAACCATTCCATTGTAGATTTTGCTTTATGTTTTGGATCATTGTCTTGTTGGAAGACAAATCTCCGTCCCAGTCTCAGGTCTTTTGCAGACTCCATCAGGTTTTCTTCCAGAATGGTCCTGTATTTGGCTTCATCCATCTTCCCATCAATTTTAACCATCTTCACTGTCCCTGCTGAAGAAACCATGATGCTGCCACCATCATGTTTGACAGTGGGGATGGTGTGTTCAGGGTGATGAGCTGTGTTGCTTTTACGCCAAACATAACGTTTTGCATTGTTGCCAAAAAGTTCAATTTTGGTTTCATCTGACCAGAGCACCTTCTTCCACATGTTTGGTGTGTCTCCCAGGTGGCTTGTGGCAAACTTTAAACAACACTTTTTATGGATATCTTTAAGAAATGGCTTTCTTCTTGCCACTCTTCCATAAAGGCCAGATTTGTGCAATATACGACTGATTGTTGTCCTATGGACAGAGTCTCCCACCTCAGCTGTAGATCTCTGCAGTTCATCCAGAGTGATCATGGGCCTCTTGGCTGCATCTCTGATCAGTCTTCTCCTTGTATGAGCTGAAAGTTTATAGAGGGACGGCCAGGTCTTGGTAGATTTGCAGTGGTCTGATACTCCTTCCATTTCAATATTATCGCTTGCACAGTGCTCCTTGGGATGTTTAAAGCTTGGGAAATCTTTTTGTATCCAAATCCGGCTTTAAACTTCTTCACAACAGTATCTCGGACCTGCCTGGTGTGTTCCTTGTTCTTCATGATTCTCTCTGCGCTTTTAACGGACCTCTGAGACTATCACAGTGCAGGTGCATTTATATGGAGACTTGATTACACACAGGTGGATTGTATTGATCATCATTAGTCATTTAGGTCAACATTGGATCATTCAGAGATCCTCACTGAATTTCTGGACAGAGTTTGCTGCACTGAAAGTAAAGGGGCTGAATAATTTTGCACGCCCAATTATCCAGTTTTTGATTTGTTAAAAAAGTTTGAAATATCCAATAAATGTCTTTCCCCTTCATGATTGTGTCCCACTTGTTGTTGATTCTTCACAAAAAAATACAGTTTTATATCTTTATGTTTGAAGCCTGAAATGTGGCAAAAGGTTGAAAAGTTTAAGGGGGCCGAATACTTTCGCAAGGCACTGTACATAACCGTTCATTAGACACAGCTACATAACCATTCATAGGACACAGCTACATAACCATTCATAGGACACAGCTACATAACCATTCATAGGACACAGCTACATTACCATTCATAGGACACAGCTACATAACCATGCATAGAACACAGCTACATAACCATTCATAGGACACAGCTACATAACCATGCATAGGACACAGCTACATAACCATTCATAGGACACAGCTACATAACCATTCATAGGACACAGCTGCATAACCATTCATAGGACACAGCTACATAACCATTCATAGCACACAGCTACATAACCATTCATAGGACATAGCTACATAACCATTCATAGGACACAGCTACATAACCATTCATAGGACACATCATAACAAAAGCAAACTTGAACCTCACTTTATGTTTTAGCAAATATGATAAATTGTTGTTATGTTTACCTTATAACTCTCTTAAGTCACAAAATCCCTTACCCTATCATCCCCATCCTGTCTTCGGGGGTCCTGCTTCTTGACAAAGTGTCTCAGGTTGTCATAGTTGTGGAAGTTAAACGAAGACACCAGCTCCTGAAAAACCAAAGCATGTCAAAAAGACAGTTCAGTCTCCGGTACAACATCGAGAGGCAGAAACATTATGTATGTGGTAACACTATTGAAGGGTACCTACATACAGACTTTATAACACATTCATAACCTGTACATAGGGAGATATTGTTTATAACACCTGGAAATAAAGCTGGTAACGTTACCTGGCAGAAGTGTATTCCTCGGACACTGTTTCCAACCTTGTCTAAAGGAGGTGACCAACACATCACTCCCATGACGTTAGGGACAACCAACAGAACTGCTCCAGACACCCCAGACTTTGCAGGCAAGCCCACCTGAGAAAGAACCAGTTTTTTTTAAAGTGGCCTTAATTTGACCAATACATGTTTAAAAGGTTTACGTTACCAAGACTATATGTTACCAAAATGTTACCAAGACTGTACGTTACCAAGACTATACGTTACCAAGACTATATGTTACCAAAATTTTACCAAGACTATACGTTACCAAGACTATATGTTACCAAAATGTTACCAAGACTATACGTTACCAAGACTATATGTTACCAAAATGTTACCAAGACTATACGTTACCAAGACTATATGTTACCAAAATGTTACCAAGACTATACGTTACCAAGACTATATGATACCAAAATGTTACCAAGACTATACGTTACCAAGACTATATGTTACCAAGACTACACGCTACCAAGACTATATGTTACCAAAATGTTACCAAGACTATACGTTACCAAGAATATACGTTACTAAAACTATATGTTACCAAGACTATACGTTACCAAGACTATACGTTACCAAGACTATACGTTACCAAAACTATACATTACCAAGACTATACGTTACCAAGACTATACGTTACCAAGACTATACGTTACCAAGACTATACGTTACCAAAACTATACATTACCAAGACTATACGTTACCAAGACTATACGTTACCAAGACTATACGTTACCAAGACTATACGTTACCAAAACTATACGTTACCAAGACTATATGTTACCAAGACTATACGTTACCAAAATGTTACCAAAACTATACGTTACCAAAATGTTACCAAGACTATACGTTACCAAAACCATACGTTACCAAAACTATACGTTACCAAAATGTTACCAAGACTATACGTTACCAAAATGTTACCAAGACTATACGTGACCAAGACTATACGTTACCAAGACTATACTTTACCAAAATGTTACCAAGACTATACGTTACCAAGACTATACGTTACCAAGACTATACGTTACCAAGACTATACATTACCAAGACTATACGTTACCAAGACTATACGTTACCAAGACTATACATTACCAAGACTATACATTACCAAGACTATACATTACCAAGACTATACGTTACCAAGACTATACGTTACCAAGACTATACGCTACCAAAACTATACATTACCAAAATGTTACCAAGACTATACGTTACCAAAACTATACATTACCAAGACTATACGCTACCAAGACTATACGTTACCAAGCCTCAAGACTATATGTCACCAAAACTATACCAAAATGTTACCAAGACTATATGTTACCAAGACTATATGTTACCAAGACTATACGTTACCAAGAGTATACGTTACCAAAACTATACGTTACCAAAATGTTACCAAGACTATACGTTACCAAGACTATACGTTACCAAAATGTTACCAAGACTATACGTTACCAAAATGTTACCAAGACTATACGTTACCAAGACTATACGTTACCAAGACTATACGTTACCAAGACTATACGTTACCAAAATGTTACCAAGACTACACGTTACCAAGACTATACGTTACCAAAATGTTACCAAGACTATACGTTACCAAGACTATACGTTACCAAAATGTTACCAAGACTATACGTTACCAAAATGTTACCAAGACTATACGTTACCAAAATGTTACCAAGACTATACGTTACCAAAATGTTACCAAGACTATACGTTACCAAGACCATATGTTACCAAGACTATACGTTACCAAAATGTTACCAAGACTATACGTTACTAAGACTATACGTTACCAAGACTATATGTTACCAAGACTATACGTTACCAAGACTATACGTTACCAAGACTATACGTTACCAAAACTATACGTTACCAAGACTATACGTTACCAAGACTATACGTTACCAAGACTATACGTTACCAAGACTATATGTTACCAAGACTATATGTTACCAAGACTATACGTTACCAAGACTATACGTTACCAAGACTATACGCTACCAAGACTATACGTTACCAAGACTATACGTTACCAAGACTATACGTTACCAAGACTATACGTTACCAAGACTATATGTTACCAAGACTATACGTTACCAAAACTATACGTTACCAAAATGTTACCAAGACTATACGTTACCAAGACTATACGTTACCAAGACTATATGTTACCAAGACTATACGTTACCAAAATGTTACCAAAACTATACGTTACCAAAACTATACGTTACCAAAATGTTACCAAGACTATACGTTACCAAAATGTTACCAAGACTATACGTGACCAAGACTATACGTTACCAAGACTATACGTTACCAAGACTATACGTTACCAAGACTATACATTACCAAGACTATACGTTACCAAGATTATACGTTACCAAGACTATACATTACCAAGACTATACATTACCAAGACTATACGTTACCAAGACTATACGTTACCAAGACTATACGCTACCAAAACTATACATTACCAAAATGTTACCAAGACTATACGTTACCAAAACTATACATTACCAAGACTATACGCTACCAAGACTATACGTTACCAAGCCTCAAGACTATATGTCACCAAAACTATACCAAAATGTTACCAAGACTATATGTTACCAAGACTATATGTTACCAAGACTATACGTTACCAAGAGTATACGTTACCAAGACTATACGTTACCAAAATGTTACCAAGACTATACGTTACCAAAATGTTACCAAGACTATACGTTACCAAGACTATACATTACCAAGACTATACGTTACCAAGACTATACGTTACCAAAATGTTACCAAGACTATACGTTACCAAGACTATACGTTACCAAGACTATACGTTACCAAAATGTTACCAAGACTATACGTTACCAAGACTATACGTTACCAAAATGTTACCAAGACTATACGTTACCAAAATGTTACCAAGACTATACGTTACCAAGACTATATGTTACCAAGACTATACGTTACCAAAATGTTACCAAGACTATACGTTACTAAGACTATACGTTACCAAGACTATATGTTACCAAGACTATACGTTACCAAAATGTTACCAAGACTACACGTTACCAAAATGTTACCAAGACTATACGTTACCAAGACTATACGTTACCAAGACTATACGTTACCAAGACTATACGTTACCAAAATGTTACCAAGACTACACGTTACCAAGACTATACGTTACCAAAATGTTACCAAGACTATACGTTACCAAGACTATACGTTACCAAAATGTTACCAAGACTATACGTTACCAAAATGTTACCAAGACTATACGTTACCAAGACTATACGTTACCAAAATGTTACCAAGACTATACGTTACCAAAATGTTACCAAGACTATACGTTACCAAGACCATATGTTACCAAGACTATACGTTACCAAAATGTTACCAAGACTATACGTTACTAAGACTATACGTTACCAAGACTATATGTTACCAAGACTATACGTTACCAAGACTATACGTTACCAAGACTATACGTTACCAAAACTATACGTTACCAAGACTATACGTTACCAAGACTATACGTTACCAAGACTATACGTTACCAAGACTATATGTTACCAAGACTATACGTTACCAAGACTATACGTTACCAAGACTATACGTTACCAAGACTATACGCTACCAAGACTATACGTTACCAAGACTATACGTTACCAAGACTATACGTTACCAAGACTATACGTTACCAAGACTATATGTTACCAAGACTATACGTTACCAAAACTATACGTTACCAAAATGTTACCAAGACTATACGTTACCAAGACTATACGTTACCAAGACTATATGTTACCAAGACTATACGTTACCGAAATGTTACCAAAACTATACGTTACCAAAACTATACGTTACCAAAACTATACGTTACCAAGACTATACGTTACCAAAATGTTACCAAGACTATACGTGACCAAGACTATACGTTACCAAGACTATACTTTACCAAAATGTTACCAAGACTATACGTTACCAAGACTATACGTTACCAAGACTATACGTTACCAAGACTATACATTACCAAGACTATACGTTACCAAGATTATACGTTACCAAGACTATACATTACCAAGACTATACATTACCAAGACTATACGTTACCAAGACTATACGTTACCAAGACTATACGCTACCAAAACTATACATTACCAAAATGTTACCAGGACTATACGTTACCAAAACTATACATTACCAAGACTATACGCTACCAAGACTATACGTTACCAAGCCTCAAGACTATATGTCACCAAAACTATACCAAAATGTTACCAAGACTATATGTTACCAAGACTATATGTTACCAAGACTATACGTTACCAAGAGTATACGTTACCAAGACTATACGTTACCAAAATGTTACCAAGACTATACGTTACCAAAATGTTACCAAGACTATACGTTACCAAGACTATACATTACCAAGACTATACGTTACCAAGACTATACGTTACCAAAATGTTACCAAGACTATACGTTACCAAGACTATACGTTACCAAGACTATACGTTACCAAAATGTTACCAAGACTATACGTTACCAAGACTATACGTTACCAAAATGTTACCAAGACTATACGTTAAAAATGTTACCAAGACTATACGTTACCAAGACTATATGTTACCAAGACTATACGTTACCAAAATGTTACCAAGACTATACGTTACTAAGACTATAATGTTACCAAGACTATATGTTACCAAGACTATACGTTACCAAAATGTTACCAAGACTACACGTTACCAAAATGTTACCAAGACTATACGTTACCAAGACTATACGTTACCAAGACTATACGTTACCAAGACTATACGTTACCAAAATGTTACCAAGACTACACGTTACCAAGACTATACGTTACCAAAATGTTACCAAGACTATACGTTACCAAGACTATACGTTACCAAAATGTTACCAAGACTATACGTTACCAAAATGTTACCAAGACTATACGTTACCAAGACTATACGTTACCAAAATGTTACCAAGACTATACGTTACCAAAATGTTACCAAGACTATACGTTACCAAGACCATATGTTACCAAGACTATACGTTACCAAAATGTTACCAAGACTATACGTTACTAAGACTATACGTTACCAAGACTATATGTTACCAAGACTATACGTTACCAAGACTATACGTTACCAAGACTATACGTTACCAAAACTATACGTTAACAAGACTATACGTTACCAAGACTATACGTTACCAAGACTATATGTTACCAAGACTATATGTTACCAAGACTATACGTTACCAAGACTATACGTTACCAAGACTATACGTTACCAAGACTATACGCTACCAAGACTATACGTTACCAAGACTATACGTTACCAAGACTATACGTTACCAAGACTATACGTTACCAAGACTATATGTTACCAAGACTATACGTTACCAAAACTATACGTTACCAAAATGTTACCAAGACTATACGTTACCAAGACTATACGTTACCAAGACTATATGTTACCAAGACTATACGTTACCAAAATGTTACCAAAACTATACGTTACCAAAACTATACGTTACCAAAACTATACGTTACCAAAATGTTACCAAGACTATACGTTACCAAAATGTTACCAAGACTATACTTTACCAAAATGTTACCAAGACTATACGTTACCAAGACTATACGTTACCAAGACTATACGTTACCAAGACTATACATTACCAAGACTATACGTTACCAAGATTATACGTTACCAAGACTATACATTACCAAGACTATACATTACCAAGACTATACGTTACCAAGACTATACGTTACCAAGACTATACGCTACCAAAACTATACATTACCAAAATGTTACCAGGACTATACGTTACCAAAACTATACATTACCAAGACTATACGCTACCAAGACTATACGTTACCAAGCCTCAAGACTATATGTCACCAAAACTATACCAAAATGTTACCAAGACTATATGTTACCAAGACTATATGTTACCAAGACTATACGTTACCAAGAGTATACGTTACCAAGACTATACGTTACCAAAATGTTACCAAGACTATACGTTACCAAAATGTTACCAAGACTATACGTTACCAAGACTATACATTACCAAGACTATACGTTACCAAGACTATACGTTACCAAAATGTTACCAAGACTATACGTTACCAAGACTATACGTTACCAAGACTATACGTTACCAAAATGTTACCAAGACTATACGTTACCAAGACTATACGTTACCAAAATGTTACCAAGACTATACGTTACCAAAATGTTACCAAGACTATACGTTACCAAGACTATATGTTACCAAGACTATACGTTACCAAAATGTTACCAAGACTATACGTTACTAAGACTATACGTTACCAAGACTATATGTTACCAAGACTATACGTTACCAAAATGTTACCAAGACTATACGTTACCAAGACTATACGTTACCAAAATGTTACCAAGACTATACGTTACCAAGACTATACATTACCAAAATGTTACCAAGACTATACTTTACCAAGACTATACGTTACCAAAATGTTACCAAGACTATACGTTACCAAGACTATATGTTACCAAGACTATACGTTACCAAGACTATACGTTACCAAAATGTTACCAAGACTATACGTTATCAAAATGTTACCAAGACTATATGTTACCAAGACTATATGTTACCAAGACTATACGTTACCAAGACTATACGTTACCAAGACTATACGTTACCAAAATGTTACCAAGACTATACGTTACCAAGACTATACGTTACCAAAATGTGACCAAGACTATACGTTACCAAGACTATACGTTACCAAGACTATACGTGACCAAGACTATACGTTACCAAAATGTTACCAAGACTATACGTTACCAAGACTATACGTTACCAAGACTATACTACGTTACCAAGACTATATGTTACCAAGACTATATGTTACCAAGACTATACGTTACCAAAACTATACGTTACTGAGACTATTCGTTACCAAGACTATACGTCACCAAGACTATACGTTACCAAGACTATACGTTACCAAGACTATATGTTACCAAGACTATACATTACCAAGACTATATGTTACCAAGACTATACATTACCAAGACTATACGTTACCAAGAGTATACGTTACCAAGACTATACGTTACCAAGACTATACGTTACCAAGACTATACGTTACCAAGACTATACGTTACCAAGACTATACGTTACCAAGACTATACGTTACCAAGACTATACATTACCAAGACTATACGTTACCAAGACTATACATTACCAAGACTATACATTACCAAGACTATGCGTTACCAAGACTATACATTACCAAGACTATACGTTACCAAGACTATACATTACCAAGACTATAAATACATACTATACGTTACCAAGACTATACGTTACCAAGACTATACGTTACCAAGACTATACATTACCAAGACTATACGTTACCAAGACTATACATTACCAAGACTATACATTACCAAGACTATACATTACCAAGACTATAAATACATACTATACGTTACCAAGACTATACGTTACCAAGACTATACATTACCAAGACTATACATTACCAAGACTATAAATACATACTATACGTTACCAAGACTATACGTTACCAAGACTATACGTTACCAAGACTATACATTACCAAGACTATACATTACCAAGACTATACATTACCAAGACTATACGTTACCAAGACTATACATTACCAAGACTATACATTACCAAGACTATACGCTACCAAGACTATACGTTACCAAGACTATAAATACATACTATACGTTACCAAGACTATACGTTACCAAGACTATACATTACCAAGACTATACATTACCAAGACTATACATTACCAAGACTATACATTACCAAGACTATACATTACCAAGACTATACATTACCAAGACTATACGTTACCAAGACTATACATTACCAAGACTATACATTACCAAGACTATACGCTACCAAGACTATACGTTACCAAGACTATAAATACATACTATACGTTACCAAGACTATGCGTTACCAAGACTATACATTACCAAGACTATACGTTACCAAGACTATACGTTACCAAGACTATACGTTACCAAGACTATACGTTACCAAGACTATAAATACATACTATACGTTACCAAGACTATACGTTACCAAGACTATACATTACCAAGACTATACATTACCAAGACTATAAATACATGGCATTTTTAAAAGTTTAAGCCACTATATATATTTTATTTCCTGAGAGGAAACTTAACGTGGTGATGGATTGCTACATTCAAGACACATAACATAGAATACAAAACATGTACAGTACATGTTTAAATACATTAAATTAATATACATAGGTAGTAGTATACCTTTCCCTTCTGTATCAGAGGACTACTGTATAACTACTATATAACTACTATATGACTACTATATAACTACTATATAACTACTGTATAACTACTATATGACTACTGTATAACTACTATATGACTACAGTATAACTACTATATGACTACAGTATAACTACTGTATAAGTACTATATGACTACTATATAACTACTATATAACTACTATATGACTACTGTATAACTACTATATAACTACTGTATAACTACTATATGACTACTATATAACTACTGTATAACTACTATATAACTACTATATAACTACTGTATAACTACTGTATAACTACTATAGGACTACTATATGACTACAGTATAACTACTGTATAACTACTATATGACTAATATATAACTACTATATAACTACTGTATAACTACTATATGACTAATATATAACTACTATATAACTACTATATAACTACTATATGACTAATATATAACTACTATATAACTACTGTATAACTACTATATAACTACTATATAACTACTGTATAACTACTGTATAACTACTGTATAACTACTGTATAACTACTATATAACTACTGTATAACTACTATATAACTACTATATAACTACTGTATAACTACTATATGACTACTATATAACTACTGTATGATTACAGTATAACTACTATATAACTACTGTGTAACTACTATATAACTATTATTGAACTACTATATAACTACTATATAACTACTGTATAACTACTATATGACTAATATATATCTACTATATAACTACTATATAACTACTGTGTAACTACTATATAACTACTGTATAACTACTATATGACTAATATATAACTACTATATAACTACTATATAACTACTATATGACTAATATATATCTACTATATAACTACTATATAACTACTATATGACTAATATATATCTACTATATAACTACTATATAACTACTATATAACTACTATATAACTACTGTGTAACTACTATATAACTACTGTATAACTACTATATGACTACTGTGTAACTACTATATGACTACTATATGACTACTGTATAACTACTATATGACTACTATATGACTACTGTATAACTACTATATGACTACTGTATAACTACTATATGACTACTATATGACTACTATATGACTACTGTATAACTACTATATGACTACTATATGACTACTGTATAACTTCTGTAGCTCAGTTGGTAGAGCATGCTACCAGGGTATTCGATCCCGACCACCCATACATAGAATGTATGCACACATGACTGTAAGTCGCTTTGGATAAAAGCGTCTGCTAAATGGCATATATATTAATATATATATATACTATATGACTACTGTATAACTACTATATGACTACTATATGACTACTATATAACTACTGTATAACTACTATATGACTAATATATATCTACTATATAACTACTGTGTAACTACTATATAACTACTGTATAACTACTATATGACTACAGTATGACTTACATGGAAGGCCATCTGCCCAGAGAAGTCGTACATGCCGCAGGAGTGCATGAGGCTCAGGGTATTCCGTACGGCCTCGGCACTCAGTACCCGCTCGCCTGTGATTGGGCAGATGCCCCCATGGGCCAGCGTGGCGGCCATGACACTCCCAGACTCACAGGTCACCTCAATGGAACACAGCTGAAAGGAAATAATTGATTTACTCAAACATAGAGAGAGTGTCTACAGTGACTCAGTGTCTGTGACTCAGTGCCCGTGACTCATTGTCTGTGAGTCGGTATCTGTGACTCAGTGTCTGTGACTCAGTGTCTGTGACTCAGTGTCTGTGACTCCTCATACATACTGTATAGAGGTGATGCTCTATGACTTTTTCCAATAATAAATCATCATGATGCATTAGTAGAAATATTCACCATATACACAGCATCAGCATCACAGCATCACAGCATCACAGTATCACAGCATCACAGTATCACAGCATCACAGCATCACAGCATCACAGCATCACAGCATCACAGCATCACAGTATCACAGCATCACAGCATCACAGCATCACAGCATCACAGCATCACAGTATCACAGCATCACAGTATCACAGCATCACAGTATCACAGTATCACAGTATCACAGCATCACAGTATCACAGCATCACAGCATCACAGCATCACAGCATCACAGTATCACAGCATCACAGTATCACAGCATCACAGTATCACAGTATCACAGCATCACAGCATCACAGTATCACAGCATCACAGCAACACAGTATCACAGCATCACAGTATCACAGCATCACAGTATCACAGCAACACAGCATCACAGTATCACAGCATCACAGCAACACAGTATCACAGCATCACAGCATCACAGCACCACAGCATCACAGTATCACAGCATCACAGTATCACAGTATCACAGCATCACAGCAACACAGTATCACAGCATCAAAGTATCACAGCATCACAGCATCACAGCATCACAGTATCACAGCATCACAGTATAATATAATAATAATATATGCCATTTAGCAGACGCTTTTATCCAAAGCGACTTACAGTCATGTGTGCATACATTCTACATATGGGTGGTCCCGGGGATCGAACCCACTACCCTGTATCACAGCATCACAGTATCACAGCATCACAGTATCACAGCATCACAGCATCACAGTATCACAGCATCACAGTATCACATCATCACAGTATCACAGCAACACAGTATCACAGCATCACAGCATCACAGTATCACAGCATCACAGCATCACAGTATCACAGCATCACAGTATCACAGCATCACAGTATCACAGCATCACAGTATCACAGTATCACAGCATCACAGCATCACAGTATCACAGCATCACAGCATCACAGTATCACAGCATCACAGTATCACAGCATCACAGTATCAAAGTATCACAGCATCACAGTATCACAGCATCACAGTATCACAGTATCACAGCATCACAGTATCACAGCAACACAGTATCACAGCATCACAGCATCACAGTATAACAGTATCACAGCATCACAGTATAACAGTATCACAGCATCACAGCATCACAGTATCACAGTATCACAGCATCACAGCATCACAGTATCACAGCAACACAGCATCACAGCATCACAGTATAACAGTATAACAGCATCACAGCATCACAGCATCACAGTATCACAGCATCACAGTGTGGTAAAGTACTATCTTGAGGATGTATCGTTTACCTGGAAGTAGAAGTCCAGTGCATCAATCATTTCTGCCCCACGAGGAAAACACTGCAGATGGAACCAGTTTATAATATTATTTCTGCCCCACGAGGAAAACACTGCAGATGGAACCAGTTTATAATATTATTTCTGCCCCACGAGGAAAACACTGCAGATGGAACCAGTTTATAATATTATTTCTGCCCCACGAGGAAAACACTGCAGATGGAACCAGTTTATAATATTATTTCTGCCCCACAAGGAAAACACTGCAGATGGAACCAGTTTATAATATTATTTCTGCCCCACAAGGAAAACACTGCAAATGGAAACCAGTTTATAATAGCAATAAGGCCCGATGGTGTGTGGTATATGGCGGCAAAAAGCTGTTCTTAGGCGCGACGTATCGCGGAGTATATGTGCCAAAGCCAGGTTAATAAACCACTGACCAAGCTCCAAGCTAATTAGATTCAGGTGTGTGTAATTAGGCTGATGTATTCAACAAACAGGATGATACCGGCCTTCACACACCTACCCTCTCACTCCATTACAGGAACAAAATGTGGAAAAAGTCAAGGGGTCTGAATACTTTCCAAATGCACTGTACATATTCCCTTTTGTTTTTTTTTATTTTCATTCAAAGCTATTAAAACAAGTTCTACACTCTCTACCTTTACTGACCTTCTTCTCTATTAAAACAAGTTCTACACTCTCTACCTTTACTGACCTTCTTCTCTATTAAAACAAGTTCTACACTCTCTACCTTTACTGACCTTCTTCTCTATTGAAACAAGTTCTACACTCTCTACCTTTACTGACCTTCTTCTCTATTAAAACAAGTTCTACACTCTCTACCTTTACTGACCTTCTTCTCTATTGAAACAAGTTCTACACTCTCTACCTTTACTGACCTTCTTCTCTATTAAAACAAGTTCTACACTCTCTACCTTTACTGACCTTCTTCTCTATTGAAACAAGTTCTACACTCTCTACCTTTACTGACCTTCTTCTCTATTAAAACAAGTTCTACACTCTCTACCTTTACTGACCTTCTTCTCTATTAAAACAAGTTCTACACTCTCTACCTTTACTGACCTTCTTCTCTATTAAAACAAGTTCTACACTCTCTACCTTTACTGACCTTCTTCTCTATTGAAACAAGTTCTACACTCTCTACCTTTACTGACCTTCTTCTCTATTAAAACAAGTTCTACACTCTCTACCTTTACTGACCTTCTTCTCTATTAAAACAAGTTCTACACTCTCTACCTTTACTGACCTTCTTCTCTATTGAAACAAGTTCTACACTCTCTACCTTTACTGACCTTCTTCTCTATTAAAACAAGTTCTACACTCTCTACCTTTACTGACCTTCTTCTCTATTGAAACAAGTTCTACACTCTCTACCTTTACTGACCTTCTTCTCTATTAAAACAAGTTCTACACTCTCTACCTTTACTGACCTTCTTCTCTATTAAAACAAGTTCTACACTCTCTACCTTTACTGACCTTCTTCTCTATTAAAACAAGTTCTACACTCTCTTTACCTTTACTGAAAACCTTCTTCTCTATTAAAACAAGTTCTACACTCTCTACCTTTACTGACCTTCTTCTCTATTGAAACAAGTTCTACACTCTCTACCTTTACTGACCTTCTTCTCTATTGAAACCAGTTCTACACTCTCTACCTTTACTGACCTTCTTCTCTATTAAAACAAGTTCTACACTCTCTACCTTTACTGACCTTCTTCTCTATTAAAACAAGTTCTACACTCTCTACCTTTACTGACCTTCTTCTCTATTAAAACAAGTTCTACACTCTCTACCTTTACTGACCTTCTTCTCTATTAAAACAAGTTCTACACTCTCTACCTTTACTGACCTTCTTCTCTATTAAAACAAGTTCTACACTCTCTACCTTTACTGACCTTCTTCTCTATTAAAACAAGTTCTACACTCTCTACCTTTACTGACCTTCTTCTCTATTAAAACAAGTTCTACACTCTCTACCTTTACTGACCTTCTTCTCTATTAAACCAGTTCTACACTCTCTACCTTTACTGACCTTCTTCTCTATTAAAACAAGTTCTACACTCTCTACCTTTACTGACCTTCTTCTCTTTGAGGTAATATCCAATTGCAAAATTTCTGTCGCCTGTTTCTTTTTCAGACTGGAACCTGAGAGACACAAGAGACCAAAAAAAGATTATTAAATTATTATTTTTTCTGGCAAATTTAAGAGATTAGCAAAAAAAAAAACTCACGTGGCATTGCTGAATCCCACGTACTCTTGACCAGCCATCTTCTTGATAAAATCCATCACCTGAGGACAAAAGATGACTGATATTTAGTTATTCTCCTGTGGCAAAGACAAGAGAAATGCTGGCGTAGGGTGGGGTAGCGTGGTATTGTGTCAAGATTGTATTGTGTGTTCTACTAAACGCTATTGTATATGTGTCAATGTCAGGTGAGATGTACGGAATGACATGAATGATATGTACAGTATAGTACTTACATAGTCAAACTTCTCTGCCTTGTTTGAGCCAGGCTAGTGACACAGAGAAGGGAGAAGAACAGACATAAACAACATTCATGTAGCGTAATGGACACTCACATTAAAAGGCCTTTAGCTAAGTCAACCACAGGGTAGCAGTCTTCTTAAGGACTTTAGCATTACATGAGGCTGAACATTTTACTACAGTATTAGGCTCTGCATCTGTCCTCGTGCTCCTAGACCTTAATGCTGCTTTTGATACCATCGATCTCCACATTCTTTTGGAGAGATTGGAAACCCAAATTGGTCTACATGGACACGTTCTGGCCTGGTTTAGATCTTGTCTGTCGGAAAGATATCAATTTGTCTCTGTGAATGGTTTGTCCTCTGACAAATCAACTCTAAATTTCGGTGTTCCTTAAGGTTCCGTTTTAGGACCACAATTGTTTTCACTATATATTCTACCTCATGGGGATGTCATTCGAAAACATAATGTTAACTCTCACTGCTATGCGGATGACACACAGCTGTACATTTCAATGAAACATGGTGAAGCCCCAAAATTGCCCTCGCTAGAAGCATGTGTTTCAGACATAAGGAAGTGGATGGCTGAAACCTACAAAGTCTTCAGGTTATCTCTGGCTTCAGGTTATCTCTGTCGTCAGGTTATCTCTGTCTTCAGGTTATCTCTGTCTTCTTCAGGTTATTTCTGTCTTCTTCAGGTTATCTCCGTCTTCAGGTTATCTCTGTCTTCTTCAGGTTATCTCTGTCTTCAGGTTATCTCTGTCTTCAGGTTATCTCTGTCTTCAGGTTATCTCCGTCTTCAGGTTATCTCCGTCTCCAGGTTATCTCCGTCTTCAGGTTATCTCTGTCTTCAGGTTATCTCCGTCTTCAGGTTATCTCCGTCTTCAGGTTATCTCCGTCTCCAGGTTATCTCCGTCTTCAGGTTATCTCTGTCTTCAGGTTATCTCCGTCTTCAGGTTATCTCCGTCTTCAGGTTATCTCTGTCCCCCAGCATGGTGTGTGGATGAGAGTACCCCAGCATGGTGTGAGGATGAGGAGAGTACCCCAGCATGGTGTGAGGATGAGAGGAGACTACCCCAGCATGGTGTGAGGATGAGAGGAGAGTACCCCAGCATGGTGTGTTGATGAGAGGAGAGTACCCCAGCATGGTGTGTTGATGAGAGGAGAGTACCCCAGCATGGTGTGAGGATGAGAGGAGAGTACCCCAGCATGGTGTGTGGATGAGGAGAGTACCCCAGCATGGTGTGTGGATGAGAGGAGAGTACCCCAGCATGGTGTGAGGATGAGAGGAGAGTACCCCAGCATGGTGTGAGGATGAGAGGAGTGTACCCCAGCATGGTGTGAGGATGAGAGGAGAGTAATAAAGCCGATTCAACCAAAGAGTTAAGAACAAGCAACACTACTGACTACCCTACTGACTACACTACTGACACACTACTGACTACCCTGCTGATGACACTACTGACTACCCTGTTGAAGACACTACTGACTACCCTGTTGAAGACACTACTGACTACCCTGTTGAAGACACTACTGACTACCCTACTGACTACCCTGCTGATGACACTACTGACTACCCTACTGACTACCCTGCTGATGACACTACTGACTACACTACTGACTACCCTGCTGACTACACTACTGACTACACTACTGACTACCCTGTTGAAGACACTACTGACTACACTACTGACTACCCTGCTGACTACACTACTGACTACACTACTGACTACCCTGCTGACTACACTACTGACTACACTACTGACTACCCTGTTGAAGACACTACTGACTACACTACTGACTACCCTACTGACTACCCTGCTGATGACACTACTGACTACACTACTGACTACACTACTGACTACACTACTGACTACCCTACTGACTACACTACTGACTACACTACTGACTACCTTGCTGATGACACTACTGACTACCCTGCTGACTACACTACTGACACACTACTGACTACACTACTGACTACACTACTGACTACCCTACTGACTACACTACTGACTACACTACTGACTACCCTGCTGATGACACTACTGACTACACTACTGACTACCCTGTTGAAGACACTACTGACTACACTACTGACTACCCTACTGACTACCCTGCTGATGACACTACTGACTACACTACTGACTACCCTGTTGAAGACACTACTGACTACACTACTGACTACCCTGCTGATGACACTACTGACTACACTACTGACTACCCTACTGACTACACTACTGACTACCCTACTGACTACCCTGCTGATGACACTACAGACTACACTACTGACTACACTACTGACTACACTACTAGTGGCACTACTGACTACACTACTGACTACACTACAGACTACACTACTGACTACACTACTGACTACACTATTGTACTATGTGACTACTATCTACAGCCATGCCAGATATACCCGGGTTCAAATACTGTTTGACTGAGCTTGAACGTTACACAATGGGACCAATAGAAAAGACGACGAGCAGACAAGCATGTGTCAGGGACAAAGCCAAATTAGGTCAGTGTTGGGTCCAAGGTTGGCAGGCAACCTGGATCTTAGTTCTGTGTTTGTATTTGTTTTACATGTCAAACATTGAACTGGTTTCAACCACGTGGATTCAGAAACCACTGAAGCGTCAGTAGGGTTTCAGCCACGTGGATTCAGAAACCACTGAAGCGTCAGTAGGGTTTTCAGCCACGTGGATTCAGAAACCACTGAAGCGTCAGTAGGGTTTTCAGCCATGTGGATTCAGAAACCACTGAAGCGTCAGTAGGGTTTCAGCCACGTGGATTCAGAAACCACTGAACCATCAGTAGGGGTTTCAGCCACGTGGATTCAGAAACCACTGAAGCGTCAGTAGGGTTTCAGCCACGTGGATTCAGAAACGTACTGACAGTGACGTATATCGTTGACACATCATTGAGGGTGGGATGTTTTATAGGGGAAGATTCAGTCAGGCAGGATGTACTCATACCCTGTATACGTGTGGTCTGTAGGCCGTCTGTCTAGTTACCTTGATAAGAGAGCTGATGACAATGGCTCCAGCATTCACCATGGGGTTGTGGGGTTTGTCTAGGCACACAAGTATCAGGGTTAAAACAGATTTACCACAGTCTCCTGTGTTAAGAACTATCTTGTCACTTTGAACTCACGTGGCCTTAACTTCTACTGAAATCAAATCGTATTCTTCCGCCAAACTAACTAACACACCTACAATATAGCAAGGGTTCCCCTTTACCCACCTTCCTCATCCAGGTAGAGCTTGTTGAACTTGAGTCCGCTGGGCTCCATCCCCACATAGCGGTGTACCTTCTCTGTCCCAGCCTCGTGGATGGCCACAGCATACTCCAGAGGTTTCACACACGACTGGAGACAGAAGGGCTGCTTGCTTTCTCCTACTGAGTGTCTGGAGGCAGGAGACAGGGAGGAGACAGAGAGGAGACAGGGAGGAGACAGGGAGGAGACAGGGCGGAGACAGAGAGGAGACAGGGAGGAGACAGGGAGGAGACAGAGAGGAGACAGGGAGGAGACAGAGAGGAGACAGGGAGGAGACAGGGAGGAGACAGGGAGGAGACAGAGAGGAGACAGGGAGGAGACAGGGAGGAGACAGAGAGGAGACAGGGAGGAGACAGGGAGGAGACAGAGAGGAGACAGGGAGGAGACAGGGAGGAGACAGTGAGGAGACAGTGAGGAGACAGGGAGGAGACAGAGAGGAGACATAGAGGAGACAGGGAGGAGACAGAGAGGAGACAGGGAGAGACAGGGAGGAGACAGAGAGGGGGGAGACAGGGAGGAGACAGGGAGGAGACAGGGAGGAGACAGAGAGGAGACAGGGAGGAGACAGGGAGGAGACAGAGAGGAGACAGGGAGGAGACAGGGAGGAGACAGAGAGGAGACAGGGAGGAGACAGAGAGGAGACAGGGAGTAGACAGAGAGGAGACAGGGAGGAGACAGGGAGGAGACAGAGAGGAGACGGGGAGGAGACAGAGAGGAGACAGAGAGGAGACAGGGAGGAGACAGATAGGAGACAGGGAGGAGACAGGGAGGAGACAGAGAGGAGACAGGGAGGAGACAGAGAGGAGACAGGGAGGAGACAGAGAGGAGACAGGGAGGAGACAGGGAGGAGACAGAGGGGAGACAGGGGGGAGACAGGGAGGAGACAGGGAGGAGACAGAGAGGAGACAGGGAGGAGACAGGGAGGAGACAGGGAGGAGACAGAGAGGAGACAGGGAGGAGACAGGGAGGAGACAGAGAGGAGACAGGGAGGAGACAGGGAGGAGACAGAGAGGAGACAGTGAGGAGACAGAGAGGAGACAGGGAGGAGACAGAGAGGAGACAGGGAGGAGACAGGGAGGAGACAGGGAGGAGACAGAGAGGAGACAGAGAGGAGACAGGGAGGAGACAGAGAGGAGACCGAGAGGAGACAGGGAGGAGACAGGGAGGAGACAGAGAGGAGACAGGGAGGAGACAGGGAGGAGACAGAGAGGAGACAGGGAGGAGACAGGGAGGAGACAGAGAGGAGACAGGGAGGAGACAGGGGAAGAAAGGGAAAGGAGAAGATGGGGGGAAGACAGGAAAAAAAGAGAGGACAGGAGGAGAGAGGAAAACAGGGGAAGAGATAGGAAGAGAAACCAGGGAAGAAAGAAGAAAGGGAGAGAAGGCCTAGTTGTCAGCATAAGTAACTATTTCACATTCAGTTATGTTTTTAAATCACTTTTAACCTGCCAGACATCCTCTGTCCATCTACAGTACACAGAGACACACCCCCAGAGATCAGGACTATTGTACATACCTCTGTCCATCCACAGTACACAGAGACACACCCCAGAGATCAGGACTATTGTACATACCTCTGTCCATCCACAGTACACAGAGACACACCCCAGAGATCAGGACTGAACTTGGCCAGGTGGGGAATGTAGACTGCTACCTGTAACCAGGAAGTACAGACAGACCATTAGAACAGGTGCATGTTTCCAGCTCCAACACAGTGCAGTAATATCTAGAAATGCAGTTAGCCCCGCCCCCCCCATTTAAAAAAAAAGAAATATCAGAACTAACAATGTCAGAGTCTGGAATAAAAACAGTGCCTTCGGAAAAGTATCAGACCGCTTGAATTTTTCCACATTTTGTTACATCCTTATTCTACATCCTTATTCGATTAAATATTTTATTTTCCTCAGCAATCTAAACACGATACCCCATAATGGCAAATGTTTAAAAAATAAATAACAGAAATACCTTATTTACATAAGTATTCAGATCCTTTGCTATGAGACTCGAAATTTCCATTGATCATCCTTGAGTTGTTTCTACAACTTGATTGTAGACCCCAATGGTCACTCAGACAGAGCTCTAGAGTTCCTATGTGGAGATGGGAGAACCTTCCAGAAGGACAACCATCTATGCAGCACTCCACCAATCAGGCATTTATGGTACGGTGGCCAGACACAAGCGACTCTTCAGTAAAAGGCACATAACAGCCCGCTTGGAGTCTGCCAAAAGGCACCTAAAGACTCAGATCATGAGAAACAAGATTCTTTGGTCTTTTGAAACTAAGATCGAACTGTTTGGCCTGAATGCCAAGTGTCACGACTGGAGGAAACCTGGCACCACCTCTATGGTGAAGCATGGTGGTGGCAGCATCTTGCTGTTGGGATGTTTCTCAGCGGAAGGGACTGGGAGACTAGTCAGGACCGAGACAAAGATTAACGGAGCAAAGTATGGATAGATCCTTGATGAAAACCTGCTCCAGAGTGCTCGGGATCTCAGACCGGGGTGAAGGTTCACCTTCCATCAGGACAACGACCCGAAGCACACAGCCTAGACAACACAGGAGTGGCTTTGGGACAGGTCTGTGAATGTCCTTGAGTGGCCCCGCCAGAGCCCGGACTTGAATCCGATCGAACATCTCTGTAGAGACCTGAAAAAATCTGTGCAGATTGATGACGGGGAAAAAATGATTTAATCAATTTTAGAATAAGGCTGTAACGTAAAAAAATAGATGAAAATGCTAAGGGGCCTGAATACTTTCCGAATACACTGTATATACATATACAGTATATATATATATATATATATATATATATATATATATATATATATATGGTGTAAATAGACAGTATGGACAGTATATGAATGGAAATGGTGTGTACAGCAGTGGTTATACAGTACCAGTCAAAAGTTTGGACATACCTACTCATTCAAGGGTTTTTACTATTTTCTACATTGTAGAATAACAGTGAAGACATCAAAACTATGAAATAACACATATGGAATCATGCCGTAACCAAAAAAGTGTTAAACAAATCTAAATATATTTTAGACCTGAGAATCTTCAAAGTAGCCACCCTTTGCCTTGATGACAGCTTTGCACACTCTGTGCATTCTCTCAACCAGCTTCATGGGGTAGTCACATGGAATGCATTTCACTTTTGGCTCCACTCTGCTCACATACTCTGCTGGAGATAGAAGCTGTTTTTCAGCCTCTCTGTCTCCACCTTCTAGATGGTAGTGGGGTGAACTGGCCGTGGCTTGAGTGGCTGAGATCTTTGATGATCTTCTTGGCTTTCCTATGATGGGTGTTGTAGATGTCCTGAAGGGCAGTCAGTACGTAATGCGTTGGACTGACTGCACCACCCTCTGGAGAGCCCTGCGGTTGAGGGTGGTGCAGTTGCTATATGGGGCGGTGATACAGCCCGACAGAATGCTCTCGACGGTGCATTTTTAGAAGTTCATGGTGTCTTAGGGGCCAAGACAAATTTATTCAGCCTCGTGAGGTTGAAGAGGCGCTCTTGTGCTGTCTTCACCATACTGTCGGTGTGGAGGGACCATTTCTGTTCCTAAGTGATGTGCAGGTCGAGGAACGTGAAGCTTTTAACCCTGTCCATTTAGTTCAGTTACCTTCGCCTTCTTGGGTACAAGAACAATGAAGGACATCTTGAAGCAAGTGGGGACAACAGACTGGGATAGTGAGAGATTGAATGTCCGTAAACACTCCAACCAGTCCAGCAGCCTTGCAAGGGTTAACACGCTTGAATGACTTAATCACGTCGGCCAAGAAGGTCGGGAGCACACAGCCCTCGTGAGCGACGGGAGCCCACGTCGGCGGCTCTGTGTTGTTTTCCTCGAATCGGATGAAAAAGGTGTTCAGCTTGTCTGGCAATGAGGAGTCAGTGTCCACGATGTGGCTTTCCCTTTATGATTTGTGATTGTCTGGAGTCCCTGCCACATGCTTCTTGTGTCTGAGCCGTCGAATTGCAACTCCACTTTGTCCCTGTACTGTTGTTTTGTCTCTTTGATTGCCTTACGGAGGTCGTAGCTGGTCTGTTTGTACACGTCCATGTTTCCAGTCACCTTGCCGTGGTTAAATTATGTGGTTCACGCTTTCAGTTTTGCTAGAATGCTTCCATCTATTCACGGTTTTCTGGTTTGGACAAGTTCTAATCATCACAGTAGGAACAACATCCTCTATCCACTTCCTGATAAACCCTGAATCACTGAGTTAGTGTATACTGATGCAACCGGGAACATTTCCCAGTCCGCGTGAATAAAACAGTCTTGAAGCATAGATTCCAATTGGTCAGACCAACGTTGGACAGTCCTTACCACAGGTGCTTCTAGTTTAAGTTTCTGCCTATAGGCGGGGAGGAGCAGCATGGAGGCGTAATCTAATTTGCCAGAGATAGGGCGGGGGAGAGCACTGTAGCCATCCCCGAAGGGAGAGTAACAATGGTCAAGTGTGTAGCACAGGAGATGTGTTGTTTGACTCTCAGATTTCCGGGGGTGGCATACAGTAGATGGGGCGGCAGGGTAGCCTAGTGGTTAGAGCGTTGGACTAGTAAACGAAAGGTTGCAAGTTCGAATCCCCGAGCTGACAAGGTACAAATCTGTCGTTCTGCCCCTTAACAGGCAGTTAACCCACTGTTCCTAGGCCGTCATTGAAAATAAGAATTTGTTCTTAACTGACTTGCCTAGTAAAATAAAGGTAAAATTAAATTAGAATAAGTGCGGCATCAGGATATGTGGTTTCCACAAAGTCCAGTGTAGCTCATTGAGAGTTGTCGTGGTGTCAGCTCGGGGGGAAATATACAGTTGATGGAAGTTTGCATACACTTCGGTTGAACTTATTACAACTCGTTTTTCAACCACTCTCCAAATGTCTTGTTAACAAACTGTAGTTGTGTCAAGTCGGTTAGGACATCTACTTTGTGCATGACACAAGTAATTGTTCCAACAATTGTTTACAGACAGATTATTTCACTTATAATTCACTGTATCATAATTCCAGTGGGTCAGAAGTTTACATACACTAAGTTGATTGTGCCTTTTTAACAGCTTGGAAAATTCCAGAAAATTATGTCATGGCTTTAGAAGCTTCTGAAGCTTCCTAATTTGAGTCATTTGGAGGTGTACCTGTGGATGTATTTCAAGGCATACCTTCAAATGCAGTGCCTCTTTGCTTGACATCATGGGAAAATCAAAAGAAATCAGCCAAGACATCAGATTTTTTTTTAGACCTCCACAAGTCTGGCTCATCCTTGGGAGCAATTTCCAAATGCCTGAAGGTACCACATTTATCTGTACAAATAATAGTACGCAAGAAAAACACCATGGGACCACACAGCCGTCATACCGCTCAGGAAGGAGACGCGTTCTGTCTCCTAAAGATGAACGTACTTTGGTGCGAAAAGTGCAAATCAATCCCAGAACAACAGCAAAGGACTTTGTGAAGATGCTGGAAGAAACAGGTACAGAAGTATCTAACAAGTCCTATGTCGACATAACCTGAAAGGTCGCTCAGCAAGGAAGAAGACTCTGTTCTAAAACCGCCATAAAAAAGACAGACTACGGTTTGCAACTGCACATGGGGACAAAGATGGTACTTTTTTGAGAAATGTCATCTGGTCTGATGAAACAAAAATAGAACTGTTTGGCCATAATTTTCATCGTTATGTTTGAAGGAAAAAGGGGGATGCTTGCAAACCGAAGAACACCATCCCAACAGTGAAGCACGGGGTGGCAGCATCATGTTGTGGGGGTGTGCTTTGCTGCAGGAGGGGCTGGTGCACTTCACAAAATAGATGGCATCATAAGGAAGTAAAATTATGTGGATATATTGAAGCAACATCTCAAGATATCAGTCAGGAAGTTAAAGCTTGGTCGCAAATGGGTTTTCCAAATGGACAATGACCACAAGCATTCTTCCAAAGTTGTGGCAAAATGGCTTAAGGACAACAAAGTCAAGGTATTGAAGTGGCCATCACAAAGCCCTGACCTCAATCCTATAGAACATTTGTGGGCAGAACTGAAAAAGCGTGTGAAAGAAAGGAGGCCAACAAACCTGACTCAGTTACACCAGCTCTGTCAGGAGGAATGGGCCACAATTCACCCAACTTATTGTGGGAAGCTTGTGGAAGGCTACCTGAAAGTTTGACCCAAGTTAAATGCTACCAAATACTGATTGAGTGTATGTAAACTTCTGACCCACTGGGAATGTGATGAAATAAAATAAAAGCTGAAATAAATCACAATAAATCACTCTCTACTATTATTCTGACATTTCACATTCTTAAAATAAGACCAGTATCCCTTCTTTCTTTTCTCTCCAAAACTCTTGGTGATCCTAACTGACCTAAAACAGTGAATTTTTACTAGGATGAAATGTCAGGAATTGTGAAAAACTGAGTTTAAATGTATTTAAACATACATCTAAGATGTATTAAACTTCCGACTTCAACTGTATATGTTGGTGACAATAACCTAAGAAAATGATCTCAGGAGGTAATGCAGTTAGGCGTTTGATGGTGAGGTATCCCAGATCGGGAGAACAAATGGACATAAGTTCATGTACATTACCAGAATCGCAACCTGATCTGTTAATCATGACACATACCCTTCCCTGCAGCAATCTCATTAAATCAGAAGGAGGTCATGAAGCCAATACTGTATACGTTAAACAGATACTACTGTACACGTTAGATAGATACTACTGTACATGGTAAACAGATACTACTGTACACGGTAAACAGATACTACTGTACATGTTAAACTACTGTACACGTTAAACTACTGTACACGGTAAACAGATACTACTGTACATGTTAAACTACTGTACACGTTAAACAGATACTACTGTACATGTTAAACTACTGTACACGTTAAACAGATACTACTGTACATTTTAAACTACTGTACACGTTAAACAGATACTACTGTACATGTTAAACTACTGTACACTTTAAACAGATACTACTGTACATGTTAAACTACTGTACACGTTAAACAGATACTACTGTACATGTTAAACTACTGTACATGTTAAACAGATACTACTGTACACGGTAAACTACTGTACATGTTAAACAGATACTACTGTACACGGTAAACAGATACTACTGTACACATTAAACAGATACTACTGTACACGGTAAACAGATACTACTGTACACGGTAAACAGATACTACTGTAAATGGTAAACAGATACTACTGTACACGGTAAACAGATACTACTGTACACGGTAAACAGATACTACTGTAAATGGTAAACAGATACTACTGTAAATGGTAAACAGATACTACTGTAAATGGTAAACAGATACTACTGTACACATTAAACAGATACTACTGTACACATTAAACAGATACTACTGTACACATTAAACAGATACTACTGTACACGTTAAACTACTGTACACGTTAAACTACTGTACACGTTAAACTACTGTACACGTTAAACTACTGTACACGGTAAACTACTGTACACGGTAAACAGATACTACTGTACACGGTAAGCAGATACTACTGTACACGTTAGATAGATACTACTGCACACGGTAAGCAGATACTACTGTACATGTTAAACAGATATTACTGCACACGGTAAACAGATACTACTGTACACGGTAAACTACTGTACACGGTAAACAGATACTACCGCACATGGTAAACAGATACTACTGTACACATTAAACAGATACTACTGTACATGTTAAGGAATACCTAGGATAGGATAAGTATTCCCTCTCCCCCCCCCCCCCTTTAAGATTTAGATGCACTATTGTAAAGTGACTGTTCCACTGGATGTCATAAGGTGAATGCACCAATTTGTAAGTCGCTCTGGATAAGAGCGTCTGCTAAATGACTTAAATGTAAATGTAAATGTTAAACAGATACTAATGTACACGGTAAACAGATACTACTGCACACGGTAAACAGATACTACTGTACATGTTAAACAGATACTACTGTACACGTAAAACAGATACTACTGTACACGGTAAACTACTGTACACGGTAAACAGATACTACTGCACACGGTAAACAGATACTACTGTACATGTTAAACTACTGTACACGTTAAACTACTGTACACCGTAAACTACTGTACACGGTAAACAGATACTACTGTACACGGTAAACCACTGTACACGGTAAACTACTGTACACGGTAAACAGATACTACTGTACACATTAAACAGATACTACTGTACACATTAAACAGATACTACTGTACACGGTAAACTACTGTACACATTAAACAGATACTACTGTACACATTAAACAGCTACTACTGTACACATTAAACAGATACTACTGTACACGGTAAACTACTGTACACATTAAACAGATACTACTGTACACATTAAACAGATACTACTGTACATGTTAAACTACTGTACACGGTAAACAGATACTACTGTACACATTAAACAGATACTACTGTACACGGTAAACAGATACTACTGTACACATTAAACAGATACTACTGTACACGGTAAACAGATACTACTGTAAACATTAAACAGCTACTACTGTACACATTAAACAGATACTACTGTACACGGTAAACAGATACTACTGTACATGGTAAACAGATACTACTGTACACGTTAAACTACTGCACACGGAAAACAGAAACTACTGTACACGTTAAATTACTGTACATGGTAAACAGATACTACTGTACACGGTAAACAGATACTACTGTACACATTAAACTACTGTACACGTTAAACTACTGTACACGTTAAACTACTGTACACGGTAAACAGATACTACTATACACGTTAAACTACTGCACACGGTAAACAGATACTACTGTACACGTTAAACTACTGTACACGGTAAACTACTGTACACGTTAAACTACTGTACACGTTAGATAGATACTACTGCACACGGTAAACAGATACTACTGTACATGTTAAACTACTGTACACGTTAAACTACTTACTGTACACCGTAAACTACTGTACACGTTAAACTACTGTACACGTTAAACTACTGTACACGTTAAACTACTGTACACGTTAGATAGATACTACTGCACACGTTAAACTACTGTACACGGTAAACAGATACTACTGTACACGTTAAACTACTGTACACGGTAGACAGATACTACTGTACACGTTAAACTACTGTACATGGTAAACAGATACTACTGTACACGGTAAACAGATATACTTACATGTCCGTCATGGTTTTTCTGGACGGTGTCGTAGATTTGATCTATCTTTGTTACAAAGGCATCAAACTCAGGGATGATGAACTTCTTTCTGAAGGCCTGAATCAGAAGCACTATGTTCCCACCAACACACCTGAGGATCGTTACAACAACAGCATTTTAATTAGAACTGAAATAAGGAAATGAATAACCTTTTGTCATTGAACCAGAGCCCTAGAACATGGATTCTGAATTACACAGCGTTCGACTCAACTGTCGTTTCCCATTAAGGAGAGTGTTTCAACTATGGCAATGAATTGGAGTTAATAACTATGAAAGGATTCTCATTCAGAGTAAATTATTGTCGGTTCAGAAACCAGTGCTTCTCATAGTGTACATTTTAAAGGGTCTACTCCCAGCTAGCACATAACGTTCTGAGAACCATATGTTTATTAGTGTGTGGTTGTCCTGTGGTTATTTTGCATACAATCTTCCCACAACATTCTGGAAAATGTGCAGGATACACAGCTAGCACATAACGTTATGAGAAACATATGTTCCTGGGAATTTGGTGGGAATTTCAGTACTTCATTCCTCTTGGTTCTAGTACAATAATGTTCTCATAACATTAAGAAAACGTTCCATAAAAACCACACAAGGAAACATTGGTAACGTTCAAAGAAAGTTCTAAGAATGTTATTTAAGAACATGCATTCTGTTCTCAGCGTCAACAAAACTCATTGAAAGTTCTAAGAATGTTATTTAAGAACATGCATTCTGTTCTCAGCGTCAACAAAACTCATTGAAAGTTCTAAGAATGTTATTTAAGAACATGCATTCTGTTCTCAGCGTCAACAAAACTCATTGTAAAACGTTCTCAGAACCTCCCTGGTAACCTAAAAATCTACGTTCCCAGACCAGACAAAATGTTCACTTCCATTCTCAGGACGTTTACAAAACTTTCAGTTTTACCGGAAACGTATGTTTTCGTTCCCAGAACCAGTCGGAAACCAAAAACGTACTTTCCCTCAACTTCCAAGGAGCCAAATGTGCTAGCTGAGTATTCTACACAGTAGGTTATTCATAAATAAAGGTTTGTGAAAAGTTAAAAGGCCTATCATATGTCTTTGTTGTGAGCAGAGAGATGGGTTGGGTTGTAGGACATAATAAGGCATTGATCGGCCGTTTAATAGGATACATGGATACATAATTAGCTGTGTGTGTCGCAGACAATAACGTTCACATGGCTCAGCTGAATTCCACAGCAATTCAAACGACTTTATCAAGATGAGGAAACCAAAAAAAACAACGGTAGCAGAGGTGGAATAACGGTCCTTCAGGAAGTGTCACTCAGTGCTGCCTCAAAGGAATCATCGGGAAAGATTACAGTATCTTTTCAAAGAACTCATAGCAGTTTCTTAAAGCGACAGTACACAATTCTAATTATAATCAACTAAGTAAGTTAATAAGTAACCATACACTAACTCCTGACTCCAGAGTTATAAATCAGAGTCATGGTGTGGCATGATAAAGACTGAACGTCCCTCATTTTGGCTGTGTGTATGTGTGGGCATGCGTGTGTATGTGTGGCCCCAAGGTCCAAGCCAGCTGGCATCTATCAATCCGAGTCGTTGCCTGCCCTGTAGCCCACAACAAGACTACCCACCCACTGCCCTCACACAAATACATGCAGACAATACGTAGACGAGCGCACCGAGTGAGAGCACACATGCTGTTGTCTCTAGCTAACTCTTAAACATGACTTTGTCTTGAAGATTAAATGACAGAGAGAGAGAGAGGAGCTGTCTGTCTGTCTGTCTGTCTGTCTGTCTGTCTGTCTGTCTGTCTGTCTGTCTGTCTGTCTGTCTGTCTGTCTGTCTGTCTGTCTGTCTGTCTGTCTGTCTGTCTGTCTGTCTGTCTGTCTGTCTGTCTGTCTGTCTGTCTGTCTGTCTGTCTGTCTGTCTGTCTGTCTGTCTGTCTGTCTGTCTGTCTGTCTGTCTGTCTGTCTGTCTGTCTGTGTGTGTGTGTGTGTGTGTGTGTGTGTGTGTGTGTGTGTGTGTGTGTGTGTGTGTGTGTGTGTGTGTGTGTGTGTGTGTGTGTGTGTGTGTGTGTGTGTGTGTGTGTGTGTGTGTGCGTGCGCGTGCACGTGTGTGTGTGACAGAGAGAAATACAGTATAATGTAGGCCTACAACAGACCCTGGATTAATCATGTGGAATGCTGAAGGGGTCAGGGTATTTATAGCCTGTCTCTACCATGGCACTTTGCAGTAAGAGGAGACGAAAATGTCATGACAGTGTGTTAGAGAGGCAGAGAGGGGTAGAGAGATGCAGAGAGGTGTAGAGAGCTAGTGAGAGGTAGAGAGGGGTAGAGAGGTGCAGAGAGTTGTGGAGAGGGGTAGAGAGGGGTAGAGAGAGGTGGAGAGGGGTAGAGTGAGGTGGAGGGGTAGAGAGAGGTGTAGAGGGGTAGAGTGAGGTGGAGAGGGGTAGAGAGAGGTGGAGAGGGGTAGAGGGGTGGAGAGGGGTAGAGAGGGGTGGAGAGGTGTAGAGGGGTAGAGAGAGGTGGAGAGGGGTAGAGAGAGGTGGAGAGGGGTAGAGAGGGGTGGAGAGGTGTAGAGGGGTAGAGAGAGGTGGAGAGGTGGAGAGGGGTAGAGAGAGGTGGAGAGGTGGAGAGGGGTAGAGAGGGGTAGAGAGGGGTGGAGAGAGGTGAAGAGGGGTAGAGGGGTGGAGAGGGGTAGAGAGGGGTAGAGAGGGTTGGAGAGGGGTGGAGAGGTATAGAGGGGTAGAGAGGTGGAGAAGGGTAGAGAGGGGTGGAGAGGGGTAGAGAGGGGTAGAGAGGGGTGGAGAGGGGTAGAGAGAGGTGGAGAGGGGTGAAGAGGGGTAGAGAGGGGTGGAGAGGGGTGGAGAGGTATAGAGGGGTAGAGAGGGGTAGAGAGAGGTGGAGAGGGAGAGGGGTGGCGAGGGGGTAGAGGGGTGGCGAGGTGTAGAGAGGTGGAGAGGGGTAGAGAGGGTTAGAGAGAGGTGGAGCGGGGTAGAGAGGGGTAGAGAGAGGTGGAGAGGGGTAGAGAGGGGTAGAGAGGGTGGAGAGAGGTAGAGAGGGGTAGAGAGAGATGGAGAGGGGTGGCGAGGGGTAGAGAGGGGTGGCGAGGTGTAGAGAGAGGTGGAGAGGGGTAGAGAGTCGTAGAGAGAGGTGGAGAGGGGTAGAGAGGGGTAGAGAGAGGTGGAGAGAGGTAGAGAGGGGTAGAGAGAGGTGGAGAGGGGTGGAGAGAGGTAGAGAGGGGTAGAGAGAGGTGGAGAGGGGTGGAGAGGGGTAGAGGGGGTAGATATATAAATATAATAAACATAATAAATATAAAGTTACATATCACAATATTATTTTGTACGATATTATATCGATACTTTGACATTAAGTATCGCAAAATTAAAAAACAATCTTAAAAACCATCCTATAGTTTGTTCACCATCTTCTTTTTAAATCGCCAACGTGTTTTCAGTACTTTTATTTCCATGACTGATCAGAACAAATGTTCTCTCTCATTTCCCTGCAGCAGAAAAGACCTTACAATTGACATACCTTTAAAAACATTAACATGGACATTACAGACTTACACGCATACATACATTACTACACATACATATACACATACATACATTACTACATATACATACAGTGCATTCAGAAAGTATAAGGTGAATGCACCAATTTGTAAATCGCTCTGGATAAGAGTGTCACGCCTTGGTCAGTGTATCTTGTGTTTTTGTTATATGTTTGGGTAGACCAGGGTGTGACATGGGTTTATATGTTGTATTTCGTATTGGGGTTTGTATTAATTGGGAGTGTGTATTATTAGGGGTGTGTCTAGTTAGGCTTGGCTGCCTGAGGCGATTCCTAAGAGTCAGCTGATTCTCGTTGTCTGGATTGGGAACCGTATTGAGGTAGCCTGAGTGCGCGTTGTATTTCGTGGGTGATTGTACCTGTCTCTGTGTTAGTCACCAGATAGGCTGTAATTAGTTTCACTCGTTAGTTGTTTTCTTCTTCAGTTATTTCATGTACCGCATTATCTTCATTAAAAGTCATGAGTAACCTACACGCTGCATTTCGGTCTGACTCTCTTCAAACAACAGACGAACTTCGTTACAAAGAGCGTCTGCTAAATGACTTAAATGTAAATGTAATGTAATGTATTCACACCTCTTCACTTTTCCCACATCTTGGTGCCTCTTGTCAAACTTCAAGCGGGCTGTCATGTGCCTTTTACTGAGGAGTGGCTTCTGTCTGGCTTCTGTCCATCTGGAAGGTTCTCCCATCACCACACATGAACTCTGGAGCTCTGTCAGAGTGACCATCGGGTTCTGGGTCACCTCCCTGACCAAGGCACTTCTCCCCCGATTGCTCAGTTTGGCCGGGCGGCCAGCTCTTGGAAGAGTCTTGGTGGTTCCAAACATCTTCCATTTAAGAATGATGGAGGCCACTGTGTTCTTGGGGACCTTCAATGCTGCAGAAATATTTGGGTACCCTTCCCTAGATCTGTGCCTCGACACAATCCTGTCTCGGAGCTCTACAGACAATTCCTTCGTTCTCATGGCTTAGTTCTTGTTGTGACATGCACTGTCAACTGTTGGACCTTATATAGACAGGTGTGTGCCTTTCCAAATCATGTCCAATCAATTGAATTTAACACAGGTGGACTCCAATCAAGTTGTAGAAACATCTCAAGGATGATCAATGGAAACAGGATGCATCTGAGCTCAATTTCAAGTCTCATAGCAAAGGGACTGAATATTTATGTCAATAAGGTATTTCTGTTTTTTATTTGTAATAAATTTGCAATAAATTCTAAAAACCTGTTTTCACTTTGTCATTATGGGGTATTGTGTGTAGATTGAAGAGGGCATGTTTTTATGTAATACATTTTAGAATAAGGCTGTAATGTAACAAGATGTGGAAAAGGTCAAGGGGAAGAAATCCAGCCCAGTCACGGACCAGGATGTCTTGCTCCCAGGCAGACTAAATAACTTTTTTGCCCGCTTTGAGGACAATACAGTGCCACTGACACGGCCTGCAACGAAAACATGCGGTCTCTCCTTCACTGCAGCCGAGATGAGTAAGGTCCTTCTGTAGCTCAGTTGGTAGAGCATGGCGCTTGTAACGCCAGGGTAGTGGGTTCGATCCCGGGGACCACCCCTACGTAGAATGTATGCACACATGACTGTAAGTCGCTTTGGATAAAAGCGTCTGCTAAATGGCATATATTATTATTATTATATATTAAGACATTTAAACGTGTTAACCCTCGCAAGGCTGCAGGCCCAGACGGCATCCCCAGTTTACGGACATATTCAATCAATCCCTATACCAGTCTGCTGTTCCCACATGCTTCAAGAGGGCCACCATTGTTCCTGTTCCCAAGAAAGCTAAGGTAACTGAGCTAAACGACTACCGCCCCGTAGCACTCACTTCCGTCATCATGAAGTGCTTTGAGAGACTAGTCAAGGACCATATCACCTCCACCCTACCTAGCACCCTAGACCCACTCCAATTTGCTTACCGCCCAAATAGGTCCACAGACGATGCAATCTCAACCACACTGCACACTGCCCTAACCCATCTGGACAAGAGGAATACCTATGTGAGAATGCTGTTCATCGACTACAGCTCGGCATTCAACACCATAGTACCCTCCAAGCTCGTCATCAAGCTCGAGACCCTGGGTCTCGACCCCGCTCTGTGCAACTGGGTACTGGACTTCCTGACGGGCCGCCCCCAGGTGGTGAGGGTAGGCAACAGCATCTCCTCCCCGCTGATCCTCAACACTGGGGCCCCACAAGGGTGCGTTCTGAGCCCTCTCCTGTACTCCCTGTTCACCCACGACTGCGTGGCCACGCACGCCTCCAACTCAATCATCATGTTTGCGGACAACACAACAGTGGTAGGCTTGATTACCAACAACGACGAGAAGGCCTACAGGGAGGAGGTGAGGGCCCTCGGAGTTGTGGTGTCAGGAATATAACCTCACACTCAACGTCAACAAAACTAAGGAGATGATTGTGGACTTCAGGAAACAGCAGAGGGTACACCCCCCTATCCACATCGATGGAACAGTAGTGGAGAGGGTAGCAAGTTTTAAGTTCCTCGGCATACACATCACAGACAAACTGAATTGGTCCACTCACACAGACAGTATCGTGAAGAAGGCGCAGCAGCGCCTCTTCAACCTCAGGAGGCTGAAGTAATTTGTCTTGTCACCAAAAGCACTCACAAACTTTTACAGATGCACAGTTGAGAGCATCCTGTAGGGCTGTATCACCGCCTGGTACGGCAACTGCTCTGTCCATAACCGTAAGGCTCTCCAGAGGGTAGTGAGGTCTGCACAACGCATCACCGGGGGCAAACTACCTGTCCTCCAGGACACCTACACCACCCGATGTTACAGGAAGGCCATAAAGATCATCAAGGACATCAACCACCCGAGCCACTGCCTGTTCACCCCGCTATCATCCAGAAGGCGAGGTCAGTACAGATGCATCAAAGCTGGGACCGAGAGACTGAAAAACAGCTTCTATCTCAAGGCCATCAGACTGTTAACCAGCCACCACTAACATTGAGTGGCTGCTGCCAACACACTGACACTGACACTGACTCAACTCCAGCCACTTTAGTAATGGGAATTGATGGGAAATTATGTAAATATATCACTAGCCACTTTAAACAATGCTACCTTATATAATGTTACTTACCCTACATTATTCATCTCATATGCATACGTATATACTGTACTCTATATCATCGACTGCATCCTTATGTAATACATGTATCACTAGCCACTTTAACTATGCCACTTTGTTTACATACTCATCTCATATGTATATACTGTACTCAATAACATCTACTGTATCTTGCCTATGCTGCTCTGTACCATCACTCATTCATATATCCTTATGTACATATTCTTTATCCCCTTACACTGTGTATAAGACAGTAGTTTTGGAATTGTTAGTTAGATTACTTGTTGGTTATTACTGCATTGTCGGAACTAGAAGCACAAGCATTTCGCTACACTCACATTAACATCTGCTAACCATGTGTATGTGACAAATAAAATTAGATGTTTTGATTTGATTACTTTACGAATGCACCAAGAGCAGTGAGCAATCTATTTGTTACTATTATTATTTTTGGTATTTTCTCATTTTGTTTGCGAATTTCCTTTACATTTGAACTCTGCTTTGTTGGGAAAGGGCTTGTAAGTAAGCATTTCACAGTAAAGTTGTAAAGTAAACCTGTTGTACTTGGCAAGTGGGTTCGATCCCCGGGACCACCCATACGTGAATGTATGCAAATGACTGTATTTTGATTAAATGGCATATATTATTATTATATTACTTGGCAAGAGTGACAAATACATTTTGATTTCGAATCACAAGAATTTAAGGAATACTTCAGGATTTTGGCAAAGAGGACCTTTATCTACTTCCTCAGTCAGATTACCTCATGGATATCATGTTTATGTGTCAAGTATGAAGGAAGTTAGATGTTGTTTCGCGAGCTAATGCTAACCAGTGTTAGCGCAATGACTCCAAGTCTATGGGGATTTGCTAGCATAGCAGATACCATATAGACTTCCCGTCATTATGCTAACTCTAGTTAGCAATTGCGCTAGCGCTAGTTAGCAACTTCCTTCAACCTCACGCAGAGACATAAAAACGGTATTCATGAGATCATCAGACTCTGGGGAAGCAGATAAAGGGCCTCATTATTTAACTAACAAAGGTTAAATAAAATAAAATAAAATAAATTTAAGCCTAAATCCTAAAGTATACCTTTAAGTATCATGATAATATCTGGCAATCCCCAGCCTTAGTAGAAAGGGTTAGAGAGGGGTTTCGAGATGTGGAGAGAGGAAGAGAGGGAGTGGCTCTAGAAGCAGGGCCCAAATCGCTCCCTTCCCCCTCCCATTTGACCCAAAACCTTTTGATTTTGCAGACCTGTAGATGTAAGCAATATGGAAGCTTCAACAATGCTACGCAATATACCTTGGGGTTAAGGGGTAGGGGTATGGAGAGATTTGGGAGCGGCTAGATCCAACTAGCCGACAAGATAGACGACTCACTTGTGGAAGAGTTCCCGGTCCATCATGACGTCATGAAAGGATTCCGTTACGGAGCGTTGCAGCTTGTCCATACAGTCCTTCAGTCGGGGGTCTGACGAATTAAGACCAGTCTTCTTCAGGGCCTGATCAAATCAAAATCAAACTTTATTTAAAGCGCATTTAAAATCGCAAACACTTTTACAGTAAAATCAAATTTGATGATAAATAACATAGATAGGGTTCGATTAGGGAGAAAGGCATTATGGGATATTATGGCATCGGCAAAACAAAAAAATGTACTGGAAATAAAACAGCCACGCCAAGTTATTAATACTGTTATGAGAGACACTTGGATGTGAACTAATGTCACAGGAACTAACTTTAACTCATCTTGTACCCCACTGACAGAGATGAGCCTCTCTGTAGTAACTATATAGTCTCTGTAGTAACTATATAGTCTCTGTAGTAACTATATAATCTCTGTAGTAACTATATAGTCTCTGTAGTAACTATCTAGTCTCTGTAGTAACTATATAGGGTAATATAGTCTCTGTAGTAACTATATAGGGTAATATAGTCTCTGTAGTAACTATGTAGTCTCTGTAGTAACTTTCTAGTCTCTGTAGTAACTATATAGGGTAATATAGTCTCTGTAGTAACTATATAGGGTAATATAGTCTCTGTAGTAACTTTCTAGTCTCTGTAGTAACTATATAGGGTAATATAGTCTCTGTAGTAACTATACAGGGTAATATAGTATCTGTAGTAACTATATAGGGTAATCTAGTCTCTGTAGTAACTATCTAGTCTCTGTAGCAACTATCTAGTCTCTGTAGTAACTATACAGGGTAATATAGTATCTGTAGTAACTATACAGGGTAATCTAGTCTCTGTAGTAACTATCTAGTCTCTGTAGTAACTATACAGGGTAATCTAGTCTCTGTAGTAACTATCTAGTCTCTGTAGTAACTATCTAGTCTCTGTAGTAACTATCTAGTCTCTGTAGTAACTATCTAGTCTCTGTAGTAAATATATAGTCTCTGTAGTAACTATCTAGTCTCTGTAGTAACTATGTCGCCTCTGTAGTAACTATATAGTCTCTGTAGTAACTATATAGTCTCTGTAGTAACTATCTAGTCTCTGTAGTAACTATCTAGTCTCTGTAGTAACTATCTAGTCTCTGTAGTAACTATCTAGTCTCTGTAGTAAATATATAGTCTCTGTAGTAACTATCTAGTCTCTGTAGTAACTATGTCGTCTCTGTAGTAACTATCTAGTCTCTGTAGTAAATATATAGTCTCTGTAGTAACTATCTAGTCTCTGTAGTAACTATCTAGTCTCTGTAGTAACTATCTAGTCTCTGTAGTAACTATGTTGTCTCTGTAGTAACTATATAGTCTCTGTAGTAACTATACAGGGTAATCTAGTCTCTGTAGTAACTATCTAGTCTCTGTAGTAACTATGCAGGGTAATCTAGTCTCTGTAGTAACTATATAGTCTCTGTAGTAACTATCTAGTCTCTGTAGTAACTATATAGTCTCTGTAGTAACTATCTAGTCTCTGTAGTAACTATCTAGTCTCTGTAGTAACTATCTAGTCTCTGTAGTAACTATGTTGTCTCTGTAGTAACTATATAGTCTCTGTAGTAACTATACAGGGTAATCTAGTCTCTGTAGTAACTATCTAGTCTCTGTAGTAACTATGCAGGGTAATCTAGTCTCTGTAGTAACTATATAGTCTCTGTAGTAACTATCTAGTCTCTGTAGTAACTATATAGTCTCTGTAGTAACTATCTAGTCTCTGTAGTAACTATCTAGTCCCTGTAGTAACTATGTAGTCTCTGTAGTAACTATATAGTCTCTGTAGTAACTATATAGTCTCTGTAGTAACTATCTAGTCTCTGTAGTAACAATCTAGTCTCTGTAGTAATGATATAGGGTAATCTAGTCTCTGTAGTAACTGTACAGGGTAATCTAGTCTCTGTAGTAACTATATAGGGTAATCTAGTCTCTGTAGTAACTGTACAGGGTAATCTAGTCTCTGTAGTAACTATATAGGGTAATCTCTGTAGTCACTATATAGGGTAATACAGTCTCTGTAGTAACTATCTAGAGTAATCTCTGTAGTAACTATATAGGGTAATCTCTGTAGTCACTATATAGGGTAATACAGTCTCTGTAGTAACTATGTAGGGTAATACAGTCTCTGTAGTAACTATACAGGGTAATATGGTCTCTGTAGTAACTATGTAGGGTAATATAGTCTCTATAGTAACTATATAGTGTAATCTCTGTAGTAAATATATATGTCACGCTCTGGTCGAAGTATAGTATGTTTTTCTTCATTTATTTGGTCAGGCCAGGGTGTGACGTGGGTTTTTGTGGTGCGTTTTTGTCTTGGGGTTTTGTGGGGTGTCTAGCATAGTCTATGGCTGCCTGAGGCAGTTCTCAATCAGAGTCAGGTGATTATCGTTGTCTCTGATTGGGAACCATATTTAGGCAGCCATATTCTTTGAGTGTTTCGTGGGTGATTGTTCCTGTCTCTGTGTTAGTTGTCACCAGATAGGCTGTATAGGTTTTCACATTCCGTTTGTTGTTTTTGTATTGTTCGTGTTTTTCTTCATTAAAGATGTATCGTACTAGCCACTCTGCATTTTGGTCCGACTCTCCTTCAACGGAAGAAAACAGTAACAATATAGAGTAATCTAGTCTCTGTAGTAACTATATAGAGTAATCTCTGTAGTAACTATCTAGTCTCTGTAGTAACTATATAGGGTAATCTAGTCTCTGTAGTAACTATGCAGGGTAATCTAGTCTCTGTAGTAAATATACAGGGTAATCTAGTCTCTGTAGTAACTATATAGAGTAATCTAGTCTATGTAGTAACTATATAGAGTATTCTAGTCTCTGTAGTAACTATGCAGGGTAATCTAGTCTCTGTAGTAACTATTTAGTCTCTGTATTAACTATCTAGTCTCTGTAGTAACTATCTAGTCTCTGTAGTAACTATCTAGTCTCTGTAGTAACTATCTAGTCTCTGTAGTAACTATATAGTCTCTGTAGTAACTATATAGTCTCTGTAGTAACTCTATAGTCTATGTAGTAACTATATCATCTCTGTAGTAACTATACAGAGTAATCTAGTCTCTGTAGTAACTATATAGAGTAATTTCTGTAGTAAATATCTAGTCTCTGTAGTAACTATATAGGGTAATCTAGTCTCTGTAGTAACTATGCAGGGTAATCTAGTCTCTGTAGTAAATATACAGGGTAATCTAGTCTCTGTAGTAAATATACAGGGTAATCTAGTCTCTGTAGTAACTATATAGTCTCTGTAGTAACTATCTAGTCTCTGTAGTAACTATCTAGTCTCTGTAGTAACTGTACAGGGTAATCTAGTCTCTGTAGTAACTATATAGGGTAATATAGTCTCTGTAGTAACTATCTAGTCTCTGTAGTAACTGTACAGGGTAATCTAGTCTCTGTAGTAACTATATAGGGTAATATAGTCTCTGTAGTAACTATATAGTCTCTGTAGTAACTATACAGGGTAATATAGTCTCTGTAGTAACTATATAGGGTAATCTAGTCTCTGTAGTAACTATATAGGGTAATATAGTCTCTGTAGTAACTATATAGGGTAATCTAGTCTCTGTAGTAACTATATAGGGTAATCTAGTCTCTGTAGTAACTATATAGGGTAATATAGTCTCTGTAGTAACTATGTAGTCTCTGTAGTAACTATGTAGTCTCTGTAGTAACTTTCTAGTCTCTGTAGTAACTATATAGGGTAATATAGTCTCTGTAGTAACTATATAGGGTAATATAGTCTCTGTAGTAACTATGTAGTCTCTGTAGTAACTTTCTAGTCTCTGTAGTAACTATATAGGGTAATATAGTCTCTGCAGTAACTATATAGGGTAATATAGTCTCTGTAGTAACTTTCTAGTCTCTGTAGTAACTATATAGGGTAATATAGTCTCTGTAGTAACTATACAGGGTAATATAGTATCTGTAGTAACTATATAGGGTAATCTCTGTAGTAACTATACAGGGTAATCTAGTCTCTGTCGTAACTATCTAGTCTCTGTAGTAAATATACAGGGTAATCTAGTCTCTGTCGTAACTATCTAGTCTCTGTAGTAACTATATAGTCTCTGTAGTAACTATACAGGGTAATCTAGTCTCTGTCGTAACTATATAGTCTCTGTAGTAACTATGCAGGGTAATCTAGTCTCTGTAGTAACTATCTAGTCTCTGTCGTAACTATCTAGTCTCTGTAGTATCTATATAGGGTAATCTAGTCTCTGTAGTAACTATATAGGGTAATCTAGTCTCTGTAGTAACAATCTAGTCTCTGTAGTAACTATATAGGGTAATATAGTCTCTGTAGTAACTGTACGGGGTAATCTAGTCTCTGTAGTAACTGTACAGGGTAATCTAGTCTCTGTAGTAACTATATAGGGTAATCTAGTCTCTGTAGTAACAATCTAGTCTCTGTAGTAACTATATAGGGTAATATAGTCTCTGTAGTAACGATATAGGGTAATCTAGTCTCTGTAGTAACTGTACAGGGTAATCTAGTCTCTGTAGTAACTATATAGGGTAATCTAGTCTCTGTAGTAACTATATAGGGTAATATAGTCTCTGTAGTAACTATATAGGGTAATCTAGTCTCTGTAGTAACTATATAGGGTAATCTAGTCTCTGTAGTAACTATATAGGGTAATATAGTCTCTGTAGTAACTATATAGGGTAATCTGTGTAGTAACTATACAGGGTAATCTAGTCTCTGTCGTAACTATCTAGTCTCTGTAGTAACTATACAGGGTAATCTAGTCTCTGTAGTAACTATACATGGTAATCTAGTCTCTGTCGTAACTATATAGTCTCTGTAGTAAATATACAGGGTAATCTAGTCTCTGTAGTAACTATCTAGTCTCTGTCTATATAGTCTCTGTAGTAACTATATAGTCTCTGTAGTAACTATACAGGGTAATCTAGTCTCTGTCGTAACTATATAGTCTCTGTAGTAAATATATAGGGTAATATAGTCTCTGTAGTAACTGTATAGGGTAATCTAGTCTCTGTAGTAACTGTACAGGGTAATCTAGTCTCTGTAGTAACTATATAGGGTAATCTAGTCTCTGTAATAACAATCTAGTCTCTGTAGTAACTATATAGGGTAATATAGTCTCTGTAGTAACCATATAGAGTAATCTAGTCTCTGTAGTAACTATATAGAGTAATCTAGTCTCTGTAGAAACTATATAGGGTCATATAGTCTCTGTAGAAACTATATAGGGTAATCTAGTCTCTGTAGTAACTATATAGAGTAATCTAGTCTCTGTAGTAACTATATAGGGTAATATAGTCTCTGTAGTAACTATATAGAGTAATCTAGTCTCTGTAGAAACTATATAGTCTCTGTAGTAACTATATAGGGTAATCTAGTCTCTGTAGTAACTATATAGAGTAATCTAGTCTCTGTAGAAACTATATAGGGTAATATAGTCTCTGTAGTAACTATATAGGGTAATCTAGTCTCTGTAGTAACTATATAGTCTCTGTAGTAACTATATAGGGTAATCTAGTCTCTGTAGTAACTATATAGGGTAATCTAGTCTCTGTAGTAACTATCCAGGGTAATCTTTTGACTGATGTGATCTTCACCAGACACATTCCTTCCAGTCCTCCATCGGGCCTGGAGGTATGGAGATTATGTCATTACAATAACATAATTAAATACTGTTCCACCATACACCTCTGTAAAGTATTCACCCTGCTGTTTCCCACTGTTTCTTGCAATAGTTGAATATATCCTTTGTTGGAGTTACTAATAGTATTTAGAAAATGCAATAACATACAGATAATTAATTTTAAAAATTGAAATGACTCAAACTAATTGTGCTGTCTTGAAATGGATTTGTGCTAAACTGAGAGAGAGTTTGTTGTCAAGGTGGGTTGTGTGAGAAAGGATATATATATTAGGCTACAGAGTAATCTATTTAGTTTATAATTGAATCTCCATTCTTGTACAGGTTAACTGATGTGTGCACTCACAGAGATAAAGTGTGAGACGGGGACTTGTTCCTGACCCTCTGTGATGGTGTAGAAAAGCATATCTTCAACTCCTGAGAACAGACCCTTTACATCACTGCTCCTACAGCAACATAAGAGGACAGTTTTCACAACACAGACACACGCTAAAACGTATTCAAATCATATTTATAGACTAATGGATGATTGATGAAAAAAAGGAGAAAAGCGTTGTTTTAGAGATATAATTGCATGTCACACACACACACACACACATCATTGAATTGGACCAATATAGTAACACAAACTCACAGTTTGGGAAGCACGTGGTCCATATCTGAGGTTGTTCCAATACGGTGCTGATCTGTTGAACTTGTGTTGAAACAGTGAATTTTAACGGTACGATGACAACCCGGTAATAAACAGTTATCAAAACACTTTTTGATAACTTTTTTAGTGGCGTCTGTCACAAAGGCTTGAACAGCTGCTGCGTTGGTCACCCGTAATATTTTTAAACAATGCATGGTTTACAACTTTATACACAAATAAGAGCAGACTAGGAGAATAACTGCCTTCGGGAAACCTTCTCGTTATTTTCGTTACTTTCCACTATTTCTCCGCAGTCTGATAGTTCCGCTTTTGGGCAAATCCACAACAGTTATACAGATCAAATCCTGTTGTCACGTTCTAAACTTGTCGCGGTGAGAGCACAAGCAGCGAGCTCTGGCGACGACGTCTGAGTATTGTCAGGTCGGGCATTGGTCAGCACAGTGACCAATGAGAAATTACAACCAAGGACATTCTAGGAGATGATTAACACAAGGTCTGGCGCCAAAGATACAACGTATTCAAATACTCAAGGGCTGGCTGCAACCTGTAGACTATGTTTTGAAATACTTCGAGCAACTCAAGTGAGGTATGTAGGGAGAAGTCATGACATAGGCTGGCGAGGAGTATACAGATACATGTTCTGTGCAATTATTAAATGATGAATATAACAAAACAATCTTTCAAAATCATGAATTGGTCTCATTTTATTATTTGTGTTCATATAATGGACATCAGTTCTTTCAATAAGAACAGCCTTATTGAATATGAGGGTTATTCAAATCAAATGTTATTAGTCACATGCCCGAATACAACAGGTGTAGTAGACCTTACAGTGAAATGCTGAATACAACAGGTGTAGTAGACCTTACAGTGAAATGCTGAATACAACAGGTGTAGTAGACCTTACAGTGAAATGCTGAATACAACAGGTGTAGTAGACCTTACAGTGAAATGCTGAATACAACAGGTGTAGTAGACCTTACAGTGAAATGCTGAATACAACAGGTGTAGTAGACCTTACAGTGAAATGCTGAATACAACAGGTGTAGTAGACCTTACAGTGAAATGCTGAATTACAACAGGTGTAGTAGACCTTACAGTGAAATGCTGAATACAACAGGTGTAGTAGACCTTACAGTGAAATGCTGAATACAACAGGTGTAGTCGACCTTACAGTGAAATGCTGAATACAACAGGTGTAGTAGACCTTACAGTGAAATGCTGAATACAACAGGTGTAGTAGACCTTAAGTGAAATGCTGAATACAACAGGTGTAGTAGACCTTACAGTGAAATGCTGAATACAACAGGTGTAGTAGACCTTACAGTGAAATGCTGAATACAACAGGTGTAGTAGACCTTACAGTGAAATACTGAATACAACAGGTGTAGTAGACCTTACAGTGAAATGCTGAATACAACAGGTGTAGTAGACCTTACAGTGAAATGCTGAATACAACAGGTGTAGTAGACCTCACAGTGAAATGCTGAATACAACAGGTGTAGTAGACCTTACAGTGAAATGCTGAATACAACAGGTGTAGTAGACCTTACAGTGAAATGCTGAATACAACAGGTGTAGTAGACCTTACAGTGAAATGCTGAATACAACAGGTGTAGTAGACCTTACAGTGAAATGCTGAATACAACAGGTGTAGTAGACCTTACAGTGAAATGCTGAATACAACAGGTGTAGTAGACCTTACAGTGAAATGCTGAATACAAC
>NC_060190.1:74761870-74806870 GCF_021184085.1 Oncorhynchus gorbuscha | reverse complement strand
TGGACATGCATTCTCTAAAAACACTCTCAGTTCACATATCTCCATAGAAACATTACCTATAGTTTAAAATATAAGTAATTGATGACAGTAAAGTGACAGACTACAGATGAAAGGGAAGTATTATACTGAGGAACTTCTATGCAGTCAGAAGCAGGTCAATGAGTGTTTATTGTATTGAACTTAGTGACTTGCCTACTGTAGATGTGTTGTAGTCACAGTACCTGGTGTGTTTTACACTAGGAACCAAACAGAAGCAAACTGCCCGCAACAGGGAGGGACTACCTGAACTTGACCAATAAAAACATGTTTTCGTTGCAAAATGTTTTGCCACGTTGTGCAGTAATGAATACAACCCAAGACTATTGGACTCTTGGAAAATAAGCCCCCCAATGTGGGCTAAAAGAGATTAAAAGAGATGAAATAGAAAATAACAGACTAACAGCAGTAACCTACCTGAGGCAGTCTGAGAAAGACTCCACAGCGAACTTAGAGATGCAGTAACCACCTCCGTTAGCTGCCACTCTACCCAGTACTGATGCTACATTAACAATCCTCCCCTGGGCCTGTTTGATGAGGGGCAGGAAGGTGAGGGTCATCTCTATCACCCCCGTCATGTTGACCTTCAGGGTACTGGTATAGTCCTCCAGCCTCATCCACTCTGAGGGACCCATGGGCAGGGAGCGCCCCGCATTGTTCACGATGCCCCACAGTCCTTGTGGGAGAAAGAGAGAGAGAGAGAGAGAGAGAGAGAGAGAGAGAGAGAGAGAGAGAGAGAGAGAGAGAGAGAGAGAGAGAGAGAGAGAGAGATGTGGAGGGAGGGAGGAGGGAGAGAGGTGGAGGAAGAGAGAAAGAGGGAGAGGTGGAGGGAGATGGAGAGAGGTGGAGGGAGAGAGAGAGGTGGAGGGAGGGAGAGAGGTGGAGGGAGGGAGAGAGAGAGAGAGAGAGAGAGAGAGAGAGAGAGAGAGAGAGAGAGAGAGAGAGAGGACAAGTCAGAGATGTTCCGTACCTTTGATTCCACTGTGTACTTCTAGTAAAGTGCATCTGTTTTGTTTGCCATAACTGCTGTTTGAGTAACGACTAGGCCCATCATGTGCTTTTCTTGACTCTGACTAGGCCAGGGTAGGTTACCAGAGTTTTTACTAACCGGGAACATAGTCAGGGAAATACCCACTCCAAATGGGTCTCTCACCGTTATCTCCAACCTCCTGCTTGGTGTACTCCATAGCTTTCTGTATACTGGCGGTGCTCGTCACGTCTAGGAGAACCGTCTTCAGGTGCGGCCCAGTCGCCCTCTTCAAATCATCAGCCCCTTTGTCTGTGAGACACCCAGCTATCACTCTGAACCCCCGTCGGTCCAGCCTCTTACACAGCAAGTTCCCGAAGCCAGAGTCACAGCCCGTCACAAACACATACTTCTCCTTGATATCCTCTATCTCCAGACTGTCTCTGTACAGCCAGCCGAGGGTCCACAGAACCACGAAGGTACCCACGCCGTACAGCCATATATTATCCCTGCCGGGGGGAAAGAAGGGCACCGTTTTTTATTTATTTTACCTTTATTTAACTAGGCAAGTCAGTTAAGAACAAATTCTTATTTTCAATGACGGCCTAGGAACAGTGAGGGTGGTAGGTAGGGTGAAATATGACGCTGATAGAATTTGAGTTCAATGTTGTTGTTTTTTGCCAGATGGGCTTTTTTTTTTTTTTATCCCACCAGGCAAAGACCTAACGTTAACATCAATTGAATTTTCAACAAACTTGAAACAAACCAAACCTTGAAGTCCCTGAATCGTCGTTGGCTTGTGCTGGATATCTAGGTTAGAACGAGACAGAAAATTGTGCTTGTTGGCCGACGTTTTTTGTTTTTGCAAATTAAACAAAACAAATCCATTGATGTTCAAAGTCAGGTATGTTGAAATATGACATTGACAGAATGTCATGCCAATATTATGTCATTATTATGACTTTGATAGGAAAGTGAGGGGGTGTTTTCATTCAGATTCACATAGGATTATTTCATAAAGAACATTATAAGAGTTAAAGGAACACAATAGATCTCACCCTAAATACTGGTACACAGAATCCATATCCACAATGAGTTCTGAGAAGGGATTTTATGGAGGTGTAAAAAAATGAATCCCTGTGAAGCCTGGACAAAACACAAATTACAAATGTTATCAACACTACCTGAGCAAGACCTATTTGGTGGAAACCTGTTGCAGTATGTGTCCTGTCGTGACATTATCTGCTGATCAGCTGCTACTTCTGTATATATTGTTGTAAGTAGTTCACCGGGACAAAGTAAATGAGACAAAAAGGAATTTTAAGTAAGTAAAGTTGGTAGAGTGTTCATTGTAAGATACAGCAAGATACAGGCCTCAATGAAAGGACTCAATCCCAAAACACCACCCAGTGAAATGACTCAACCCCAAAACACCACCCAGTGAAATGACTCAATCACAAAACACCACCCAGTGAAATGACTCAACCCCAAAACACCACCCAGTGAAATGACTCAATCACAAAACACCACCCAGTGAAATGACTCAACCCCAAAACACCACACAGTGAAATGACTCAACCCCAAAACACCACCCAGTGAAATGACTCAACCCCAAAACACCACCCAGTGAAATGACTCAACCCCAAAACACCACGCAGTGAAAGTGCAAAAATAACAATTGTCAATTATGTGGAGTCACCACAGGGTGTTCAGTGAAATGACTCAACCCCAAAACACCACCCAGTGAAATGACTCAACCCCAAAACACCACGCAGTGAAAGTCCAAAAATAACAATTGTCAATTATGTGGAGTCTACTTTATAGGGTGTTCTATTGTGACAAGGATCAAATTAATCTGGAGTCTTAAAACACGTGTTTTGGGGCTTTCCAGTGAGGTATTTAGAGAATGACATGCATAATGTGGGCAGCTGGTTTCGTCAGAGCACATGAGGAATCTTGGGATAAGGCTCTTAAAGATCTTATGAAACACAAGAGGCATTGGGACGAGGATAGGGGTTTATAGGGCAGGGCCTCGATTTGGTATGTAGCAACAAACAAAAACAACAATGTCTCTGGTCAAGACTCTCAGTAAGACTCTCATCATTTAGAAACAGTAGTGTGATGGTTAGAGGACAGGTTGATTAGGCTAGGGGTTGGACAGTAGTGTGAGGTTAGAGGACAGTAGTGTGACGGTTAGAGGACAGTAGTGTGATGGTTAGAGGACAGTAGTGTGACGGTTAGAGGACAGTAGTGTGACGGTTAGAGGACAGTAGTGTGATGGTTAGAGGACAGTAGTGTGACGGTTAGAGGACAGTAGTGTGATGGTTAGAGGACAGTAGTGTGACGGTTAGAGGACAGTAGTGTGATGGTTAGAGGACAGTAGTGTGATGGTTAGAGGACAGTAGTGTGATGGTTAGAAGACAGTAGTGTGATGGTTAGAAGACAGTAGTGTGATGGTTAGAGGACAGTAGTGTGATGGTTAGAGGACAGTAGTGTGATGGTTAGAGGACAGTAGTGTGATGGTTAGAGGACAGTAGTGTGATGGTTAGAGGACAGTAGTGTGATGGTTAGAGGACAGTAGTGTGATGGTTAGAAGACAGTAGTGTGATGGTTAGAAGACAGTAGTGTGATGGTTAGAAGACAGTAGTGTGATGGTTAGAAGACAGTAGTGTGATGGTTAGAGGACAGTAGTGTGATGGTTAGAGGACAGTAGTGTGATGGTTAGAGGACAGTAGTGTGATGGTTAGAGGACAGTAGTGTGATGGTTAGAGGACAGTAGTGTGATGGTTAGAGGACAGTAGTGTGATGGTTAGAGGACAGTAGTGTGATGGTTAGAGGACAGTAGTGTGACGGTTAGAGGACAGTAGTGTGATGGTTAGAAGACAGTAGTGTGATGGTTAGAAGACAGTAGTGTGATGGTTAGAGGACAGTAGTGTGATGGTTAGAGGACAGTAGTGTGATGGTTAGAGGACAGTAGTGTGATGGTTAGAGGACAGTAGTGTGATGGTTAGAAGACAGTAGTGTGATGGTTAGAAGACAGTAGTGTGATGGTTAGAAGACAGTAGTGTGATGGTTAGAAGACAGTAGTGTGATGGTTAGAAGACAGTAGTGTGATGGTTAGAAGACAGTAGTGTGATGGTTAGAGGACAGTAGTGTGATGGTTAGAGGACAGTAGTGTGATGGTTAGAGGACAGTAGTGTGATGGTTAGAGGACAGTAGTGTGATGGTTAGAGGACAGTAGTGTGATGGTTAGAGGACAGTAGTGTGATGGTTAGAGGACAGTAGTGTGATGGTTAGAGGACAGTTGTGTGACGGTTAGAGGACAGTAATGTGATGGTTAGAGGACAGTAGTGTGATGGTTAGAGGACAGTAGTGTGATGGTTAGAAGACAGTAGTGTGATGGTTAGAAGACAGTAGTGTGATGGTTAGAGGACAGTAGTGTGATGGTTAGAGGACAGTAGTGTGATGGTTAGAAGACAGTAGTGTGATGGTTAGAAGACAGTAGTGTGATGGTTAGAGGACAGTAGTGTGACAGTTAGAGGACAGTAGTGTGACGGTCAGAGGACAGTAGTGTGATGGTTAGAAGACAGTAGTGTGACGGTTAGAGGATAGTAGTGTGACGGTTAGAGGACAGTAGTGTGACGGTTAAAGGACAGTAGTGTGATGGTTAAAGGACAGTAGTGTGATGGTTAGAGGACAGTAGTGGGACGGTTAGAGGACAGTAGTGTGACGGTTAAAGGACAGTAGTGTGATGGTTAGAGGACAGTAACTCACGTGCGCCTCTTTGTTTGAAGGGGGAATAAAGGACATAAATCTGAGCACATGAAAATGTCCTCATTTACTCTTGTCCTTTATCTACATGATCCTTTCCCCTCGGGATAATAACATACAAATCTGTGCGAAGGCTTAGTACACCCGGAGCATTTAGTATAATATGACGTAATAATTTAATAAAATAAAATATTTTTAAAAATACAATTGACTACATGTCATGCACCAGAACCAGCGATGCCACCCTGTAAATATCTAGTAATACTTCTGAGTTTAAATGATTGGGTACCACTTTACACGAATCACTTCACAAAAATGTACTCAATACAATATTTCTGTTTAAGTATTCAGTTGTAATTATACAATTATGTATTGTTCAATTTAAAAAGTCAACCTACCTTTTACCTCAAATTAAAAATGCCAACATACCTGTTATCAGTGGTTTACTGGTCCACAGGTCTGCCTCTTTACTCTCTGACCGTAACAATCCGGTCCCTGCAGCCAGTAGGTGTTGTGTCACTGTGAGTGACTGGCAGAGAAAGGGCTTTATCCCCCCTAGTTGATCCTTTAAGACAATGTGCAATGTGTAATCTGAAAGCTGTGTGTACGTGGAGTGTGTGGAGGGGTTTATTTGTGAGTGTGTGTACGTAGAGTGTGTGGAGGGGTTTATTTGTGAGTGTGTGTACGTAGAGTGTGTGGAGGGGTTTATTTGTGAGTGTGTGTACGTGGAGTGTGTGGAGGGGTTTATTTGTGAGTGTGTGTACGTGGAGTCTGTGGAGGGGTTTATTTGTGAGTGTGTGTACGTGGAGTGGTTTATTTGTGAGTGTGTGTACGTGGAGTGTGTGGAGGGGTTTATTTGTGAGTGTGTGTACGTGGAGTCTGTGGAGGGGTTTATTTGTGAGTGTGTGTACGTGGAGTGGTTTATTTGTGAGTGTGTGTACGTGGAGTGTGTGGAGGGGTTTATTTGTGAGTGTGTGTACGTGGAGTGTGTGGAGGGGTTTATTTGTGAGTGCGTATACGTGGAGTGTGTGGAGGGGTTTATTTGTGAGTGTGTGTACGTGGAGTGTGTGGAGGGGTTTATTTGTGAGTGTGTGTACGTGGAGTGTGTGGAGGGGTTTATTTGTGAGTGTGTGTACGTGGAGTGTGTGGAGGGGTTTATTTGTGAGTGTGTGTACATGGAGTGTGTGGGTTGGGAATTAAGGGAGGTGGACAAGAGGGACGGCAGGTAGCCTAGTGATTAACGCGTTTGACTAGTAACCGAAAGGTTGCAAGATCGAATCCCCGAGCTGACAAAGTACAAATCTGTGGTCCTGCCCATGAACAAGGCAGTTAACCCACTATTCCTAGGCCGTCATTGAAAATAAGAATTTGGTCTTAACTGACTTGCCGAGGTATCTTGATTTAACTAGGCAAGTCAGTTAAGACCAAATTCTTATTTTCAATGACGGCCTAGGAACAGTGGGTTAACTGCCTTGTTCAGGGACATGACGACAGATTTGTACCTTGTCAGCTCGGGGATTCGATCTTGCAACCTTTCGGTTACTTCCACAAATAAAAGGGATTATGTGGAAGGACCAGCAATTTATGGTACCAGTAAAATCTTTCAGATTAAAAAAAAAGATATCAGTTGATTTCAAAAAGTCAAGACATGTCAGTATGTACAGTTGAAGTCGGAAGTTTACATACACCTTTAGCCAAATACATTTAAACTCAGTTTATCACAATTCCTAACATTTAATTTGAGTAAAAATTCCCTGTTTTAGGGCAGTTCGGATCACCACTTTATTTTAAGAATGTGAAATGTCAGAATAATAGTAGAGATAATGATTTATTTAAGCTTTTATTTTCTTTCATCACATTCCCAGTGGGTCAGAAGTTTACTTACATTCAATCAGTATTTGGTAGCATTGCCTTTAAATTGTTTAACTTGGGTCAAAAGTTTCAGGTAGCCTTCCACAAGCTTCCCACAATAAGCTGGGTGAATTTTGACCCATTTCTCCTGACAGAGCTGGTGTAACTGAGTCAGGTTTATAGGCCTCCTTGCTCACACACTTTTTCAGTTCTGCCCACAAATTTTCTACAGGATTGAGGTCAGGGCTTTGTGATGGCCACTCCAACAACTTGACTTTGTTGACCTTAAGCCATTTTGCCACAATTTTGGAAGTCTGCTTGTGGTCATTGTCCATTTGTAAGTCCCACTTGCTGACTGATGTCTTGAGATGTTGCTTCAATATATCCACATCATTTTCCTTCCTCATGATGCCATCTATTTTGTCAGGGGCACCAGTCTCTCCTGCAGCAAAGCACCCCACAACATGATGCTGCCACCCCCGTTCTTCACAGTTGGAATGTGTTCTTTGGCTTGCAAGCCTCCCCCCCTTTTTCTCCAAACATAACGATGGTCAGTACTTTTTTTTGTTTCATCAGACAAGAGGACATTTCTCCAAAAAAGTACCATCTTTGTCCCCATGTGCAGATGCAAACCGTAGTCTGGCTTTTTTTATGGCGGTTTTGGAGCAGTGGCTCCTTCCTTGCTGAGTGGCCTTTCAGGTTATGTATTTGCCAGTATCTAGTATTCTAGAACGAGGAGTGGGAGGCCCCGGTGCACAACTGAGAAAGAGGACAAGTACATTAGATTGTCTAGTTTGAGAAACAGACGCCTCACAAGTCCTCAACTGGCAGCTTCATTAAATAGTACCCACACAACACCAGTCTCAACGTCAGCAGTGAAGAGGCGACTCCGGGATGCTGGACTTCTAGGCAGAGTTCCTCTGTCCAGTGTCTGTGTTATTTTGCCCATCTTAATCTTTTATTGGCCAACTCTGCCTAGGCCAGCATCCCAGAGTCGCTTCTTCACTGTTGACATTGAGACTGTTTTTTTTGCCATACTTGGCAGTGATGCAACCAGTGGGTGATGCTCTCGATGGTGCAGCTGAGGAACCTTTTAAGGATCTGAGGACCCATGCCAAATCTTTTCAGTCTGCTGAGGGGCAACAGGTTTTGTCGTGCCCTCTTCACAGCTGTCTTGGTGTGTTTGGACCACGTTAGTTTATTAGTGATGTGGACGCCAAGGAACTTGAAGCTCTAAAACCTGCTCCACTACAGCTCCCGTCGATGAGAATGGGGGCGTGCTCGGTCCTCCTTTTCCTGTGGTCCACAATCATCTCCTTGTCCACATGAACGCCATTTAAACCACTGTCTTTGTACATAAGGTCAATAATTGTGTTGTTGTTTAAATGAGAAAATTTCCAAAGCACCTCCTTTCCTCTTTGACTGGTGACTCTGCTACTAGCCAACAGACCTTCAGCAGGTCTAAGCCTACTCAATCATATATAATAACTCACACTTATTCAGCGAGTGGACCATCTCTGTTATATCTGTGTTCATCACCTACGGGTTTGATTGTGTATTTTAGATTAATTTGTTCTTTTAATGCAATGACCCAAACTGTCGTGATGTTGTCAGAAACTTATGAACGACTTGATTAGTGGTTACTAAACAGGAATGTGATTATAATAATAATAAATGCCATTTAGAACAGACGCCACTTTTTCCATCTCCTTTGCAAAGCGACTTACAGTCATGTCCCTGTGCATACATTCTACGTATGGGTGGTCCCAGGGATCGAACCCAGGTCTGGAACTGTTACAAGCGCCATGCTCTACCAGTCTGAGCTACAGAAACTGATTGAGCTCTAGTGCTCCGTGTGATGAAACAACCTCCATTGTTTTACCTTTGTTCTCTCAGCTGGATTTCCATCAGTCCAAAAATAATACAAAACGACCACCATGACTCTAAAAATGTCTTTATTCAAGAATACAAGAGGCAAACGTCACATCAAAACAAGAGTTAAAAACTACAAGCATTTGACAACACCTCCCACGCCCCTATATGGTATCCCGATTCCCGAGATCCTTTCTGCTCCCTCCGTCAAACGCCATTCTCCTGCGGTTAAATGTGTTTCCCCTCCCGGCGTGACAATGAGTCGGGGCACGATAGCAGAAACTGACTGGCACTCAGGCTGCTACAAACTACACAGTGAGAGAGAGAACCCTAGGAAGCTCTTTGATTAATTGACCCAAAAGGTTTTTGCAATGAAGCAAGAGACTTAACATCCGATCTTTTTATTAAAAACAGGGTTCTGAGACCCTGTTGAACCCCAGACGGAGGTCACTGGTGAACGTGTCGTTCAGTCTGGTTTAACTATCGTAGTTTTAGTCATCCAGGAGGTCACTGGTGAAAAAACGTGTCGTCAACAATTACAGACCAGTATCCCTTCTTTCTTTTCTCTCCAAAACTCTTGAACGTGCTGTCCTTGGCAGTCTGGTTTAACCAGACTACGTAGTTTCTGAATGAGTCATCCAGGAGAGATGGCAGTTACCAGACAAGTCTCTCCTTCTGCTCTCAAACAGGCGACCAATTACAAGCCAATAAATCCTATTTCTCCATGGTACTATTTCACAAACAGACCTCTTTTGTTCCAACGTCTCTCTGTCTAGCTAATCCACATTTTCAACATCCTATTCATCCTCATGGGAATAGGAAAATGGAATAACTTCAGAGAATGACTAACTGGTACCCCAGAGAGAGAGAACCTTGACTAAAACCAATCTGAACTATTGACCTTTGCCAAAGAAGATGTGTAAAAACATTGCATTGCCCATACAATGGATTAGATAAATATGCTTCCCAAGTCTTGTTCTCCTACTTCCAGATTGATTCACAAAGGAAAACAATGTTTGGACAAACAGCCAAATCATTATTATGAGTGCTGCTAAATTCACATGGAACCCATCTGAAGTTGTTGCCCATTATACCTGGTCTGTGGACAATTAGTTCTCGATATTTCCATGACAGACAATATATTTTTGGTACAGACCTTTAACAATTAAAGAGTCGTGGACAAAACAACGTTGTAGATGGGTCATTGGCTCTCTGTTAAAAATGGTTTATTTGTCCACAGACATACTGTTCCTACTGTAACACAATGTGTCACTTGCATGTGAACACTGGGCAAGCCTTAAAGCCTTAGTCATTACTGAAGCCTTGAATCAACTTTTCAGATGGTTCATCAGCTTTTGAAAGTCGTTACTAAAAAAAAAAAAAATCCTGGTATCCGTGGTAACCACACAGTCAACCACTCTCACAGTAAAAGCGTTCAGCTACTGAAGCTAGCGGCAGGCTGAAACAACCTCAGGCTACTGAAGCTAATACGGCAGGCTTTATCAGGCTACTGAAGCTTTGAGCGGCAGGCTATCAGGCTACTGAAGCTAGCGGCAGGCTATCAGGCTACTGAAGCTAGCGGTTTTTCAGGCTATCAGGCTACTGAAGCTAGCGGCAGGCTATCAGGCTACTGAAGCTAGCGGCAGGCTATCAGGCTACTGAAGCTAGCTGCAGGCTATCAGGCTACTGAAGCAGCTGCAGGCTATCAGGCTACTGAAGCTAGCGGCAGGCTATCAGGCTACTGAAGCTAGCGACTGGCTATCCTAGTTCCAGGTTATGGTTCAGAGTATCTAACTGAAGAGGCTGATGACCTTTGAGCTGCCCCATACAATGGATTAGATAAATATGCGTACTCCAGAGCTGTTCACAAAGGCAATGGTTCTCATTATTATCCACCTCAATGCTTAGACAGACAATATATTTTTGCAGACCAGTTCTCCACATCACCAATTTTATTTGTCCTGTTCAAAACAAAAACATTAAAAAGTTAAAGGCTTTTCAGGGCTGCTTTATTAAAGGGGTCAGTAAGCTCAGCTACTGAATAGCTGCAGGCTAGCTACTGAAGCATGTTGAAAGACTACACAAGTGTTGCAGGCTACTTCCTATCCTACAAGGGGGGCTACAGGCTACTGATCAACTTTATAACTGGGGGGGCATTATCAACTTTATGACTAGGGGGGGCTACATTATCAACTTTATGACAAGGGGGGCTACATTATCAACTTTATGACAATCAGGGGGGACATTATGAAGCAACTTTATGAAGCAAGGGGGTTATGGTTCATGATCAACTTTATGACAAGGGGGCGATGGTTCTCATGTCCACCTCAATGCTGCATCAACTTTATGACAAAAAGGTTAAAGGCTCAACTTTATGACAAATAAGGGCCTACATTATCAACTTTATGACAAGGGGGCATTATCAACTTTATGACAAGGGGGGCATTATCAACTTTATGACAAGGGGGGGGCATTATCAACTTTATGACAAGGGGGCATTACCAACTTTATGACAAGGGGGGAGCCATTACCAACTTTATGACAAGGGGGAACCATTACCAACTTTATGACAGGGGGGGGACATTACCAACTTTATGACAAGGGGGGGGCATTACCAACTTTATGACAAGGGGGGCATTACCAACTTTATGACAAGGGGGGCATTATCAACTTTATGACAAGGGGGGACCATTACCAACTTTATGACAAGGGGGGACATTACCAACTTTATGACAAGGGGGGCCATTACCAACTTTATGACAAGGGGGGCATTATCAACTTTATGACAAGGGGGGCATTACCAACTTTATGACAAGGGGGGCATTATCAACTTTATGACAAGGGGGGGGATTATCAACTTTATGACAAGGGGGGCATTACCAACTTTATGACAAGGGGGGCATTATCAACTTTATGACAAGGGGGGACATTATCAACTTTATGACAAGGGGGGGGGGCATTATCAACTTTATGACAAGGGGGGACATTATCAACTTTATGACAAGGGGGGGACATTATCAACTTTATGACAAGGGGGGGGAGCTTTTGCTACTATAGCCCATACAAACGCACTGTATAAAACATACAAATAAAAACATGTCTAGATCATAAGGAATATGTTTTCTGAGAGAGGAGATATAAGAAAGTTCAGGAAATATTGTTTATTTTTTTGAGGGGGGGGACATATTTCTCGTTTCCACAAAACGACCTCCATATGTTTGTATGGGTCACCATCGTGTTTACATTTACATTTACATTTAAGTAATTTAGCAGACGCTCTTATCCAGAGCGACTTCTTGAGAGTCTCTCCTTTCCATAGTAGTTTGTAGCTAAAAATGGTTCGGACACTACAGACTGTTAGATGGTCTGTGCAGACTTTAGACGAGTCCCGTGACACTTGTGGGGGTTGTAAGGGCAAAACGGAAAACCATTGTGTTCGTGAGAGTCTCTCTCTTTTCCATAGTTTTCCAGGATGTCTCATGTTCGGACATACGGCGCTCATACGGCGCTGTAGCTCGGCCATCTTCCACTGCAGATCCGGAAGGCGAAATAGGCCATGATATCTTTTTATAATTTTTTTTAACTTCTTTTACCTTCATTGAACTAGGCAAGTCAGTTAAGAACAAATTCTTATTTTCAATGACGGCCTAGGAACAGTGGGTTAACTGCCTGTTCAGGGGCAGAACAACAGATTTGTACCTTGTCAGCTCGAGGATTTGAACTTGCAACCTTCCGGTTCCTAGTCCAACGCTCTGACCACTAGGCTACCCTGCTGCCCCTCTACCTTAAACACGTATTTTGATGGGGATTTTTAAATTAAATGTTACTTAGATTGACGTAGGGGAGAGTCAAAAGACTTCAGGATTAATACCAAAACATATCAACTTTACTCTCTCGCTCACCCTCTTTTCTTCCCGACCAAGTCAAGGTATGTGACTGTACTGGTCACATTCCTTACCTCTAATACAGCTTCCTGGAAGATCTCGGTCTGTTTCTGACAGACAGACCGAGAGAGGGAATATGGTGTTTGATGTTCAACAACAAGGGTTTGGATTTCCCTCCATACCTTAGTCATCGACTGGAGTCAAAGGTTAACACAGGCAGAGATTGGCTTAAAGCGGAGTGTGAGCCTTGGTTACGTAAAAAAAAACAGTAGCTCACCATCTGTCGGGAGTCAGTGATACATATTTCTCTGATGAGCTTGAGGCTTACTAAATGTTAAGTATCACACACTGTGTTTAACTAAAATGCTCTTGAACCTATTGAACATGTTTGCCTGGCTGGGATTGTGGCAGGGTTTAACATTACATTAAAACCAGGTTGAAAAGTAAACTAACATCGAGGCCTCTGGCGATGAAAAGATACCAATTTGTTCTGATCCCAAAGGAAACTTATATCGTACCCCTCTTCAGGTTTGAAACACTCATGGGGGGGTGGGGGTCATTTTGAGGCCTGCTATCATTCAAACATAAAAGGATTTAGGGGGAAATAGCTACTAATCTAAGACCATACTGTACAGTGTCTGTATACCTTCAGGGCTTGGTTAAAGCCTTCCACCATACTGATCCACTGAGAGGTCTGCTTGGAGAACTGGCCGGCCTGCACCTGTAGCGTCTTCACCTCGTGGTCCAGCTTCCTCTGGTTCACGTACGCCTGGGCCACCCTGGAACGAAACAACTGGAAGATGAGTATAACAACATTTAAAAAGAGACACGGCCATCAGACGATTTGACATAAGGATGTAGGCCTAAGCAACTTCTAACAAATCAATAAGGAGGTTGAACTGATGACATCGTATGTGCAAAGACATTCTATTGGATACTGAAGAGAAATTAGACAGGAAGTAGTGATTTATGAAATGTCCTCATGAAATCCATAATCTCAACAACAACAAAAAAAAAGTTGGTTTCTACACTTGACTTTATACTCTTTGTTAACTGCAATTGAATGTAGTGGTGCAACATCGGTCGTCAAGTCCAACTGTATTCATATGGTGCTTTACTTTGTTGCCGCCACCAAATCAAACTTCCTGCCATCCAGGAACTCTATACCAGGCGGTGTCAAAGGAAGGCCCCCCAAAAAATTGCCAAAGACTCCAGCCACCCAAGTCAGACTGTTCTCTCTGCGACCGCACGGCAAGCGGTACCGGAGGGCCGAGTCTAGGTCCAAACGGTTCCTTAAACAGCTTCTACACCCAAGGCATAAGACTGCTGAACAAGTAATCAAATGACCACCCAGACTATTTACACGGTTTGTTTTTGTGCTGCTACTCACTGTTTATCTATGCGTAGTCACTTTACCCCTACCTACATGTACCTATACCCCCTGTATATAGCCTCATTATTGTTATTTTTATTGTTATACTTTTTATAAAAATTATTTCGTAAATATTTTCTTAAAACTGCATTGTTGGTTAATAAGGGCTTGTAAGTAAGCATTTCACTGTAAGGTCTACTACACCTGTTGTATTCAGCATTTCACTGTGAGGTCTACTACACCTGTTGTATTCGGCATTTCACTATGAGGTCTACTACACCTGTTGTATTCAGCATTTCACTGTAAGGTCTACTACACCTGTTGTATTCAGCATTTCACTGTGAGGTCTACTACACCTGTTGTATTCAGCATTTCACTGTGAGGTCTACTACACCTGTTGTATTCAGCATTTCACTGTAAGGTCTACTACACCTGTTGTATTCGGCATTTCACTGTAAGGTCTACTACACCTGTTGTATTCTGCATTTCACTGTAAGGTCTACTACACCTGTTGTATTCAGCATTTCACTGTAAGGTCTACTACACCTGTTGTAATTCAGCATTTCACTGTGAGGTCTACTACACCTGTTGTATTCAGCATTTCACTGTAAGGTCTACTACACCTGTTGTATTCAGCATTTCACTGTAAGGTCTACTACACCTGTTGTATTCAGCATTTCACTGTAAGGTCTACAACACCTGTTGTATTCAGCATTTCACTGTAAGGTCTACTACACCTGTTGTATTCAGCATTTCACTGTAAGGTCTACTACACCTGTTGTATTCAGCATTTCACTGCAAGGTCTACTACACCTGTTGTATTCAGCATTTCACTGTAAGGTCTACTACACCTGTTGTATTCAGCATTTCACTGTAAGGTCTACTACACCTGTTGTATTCAGCATTTCACTGTAAGGTCTACTACACCTGTTGTATTCAGCATTTCACTGTAAGGTCTACAACACCTGTTGTATTCGGCGCATGTGACAAATACAATTTGATTTGAATTAACTTTTGTACTAAATATTACCAGTGTGTATGTACACTGTGCTGTGGAGTCACATGTTATCTTTGGTTAACACAGTGATTGAAGGCTAATAAGCACACTGATAGGGGGTTTCCTGGGCACAGATGATGCCTAGTCCTGAACTAACAACTCAATTCAGATTCTCCATTGAAATCTTCATATTTTTTGGGGGTCAAGGATTTATTTGTATTTTTATATATGGGGAATTTTCCGTTATAAAATCAAGGATTGCTTTGTATGAAGATAGGCAGCTTGTCCAATAGAAATCCCAGATCACACCTGTAGGTGTTGTTATGGCATTTGCCAAAATGATGCAAGGGTACAGCTCAAATAGCTAAACATTTCCAACGCAGGTTATAAAACAGGCCTAACTTTGTCACGTGTCAACAAATTTGATCTGAATTTGACCGAGTTGAACAGCTGAATGATTTGAACCAAAATGACAAGATTGGTACATAAAAACAGGGGTAGGTCCCTATAAAAAATAAAAACTGTCTCGGACGGAGACATTTAAAAAAGTAATTCAACTATATATTGAACTTGTTTAGAAATGTAAAATATATTGAACAGAATTCATTACAAAATTCATTCAAATTTGCCAAAACGCATCAGTGGTTTGTATTTTCATGCAACTTTCTGAAACAGCACAGGAATGCCTGTCTGAGTGGGTGTGTGCGGTGCGAATGTCTACACTTTGCGTAACCGTTAGCTATGAAGCTAATGATAACATTATTCTGGTAGAGGTGGAAAGGCCTTACCAAAAACCTTATCAAATAAAAATGTTAACTACAAAGTAGCCTATATACCTACCGTGGCAGAATAATATCGTGATTATTTGCATCAATCCAGTGGCTATTTGTTTTGCAAACTCTGCAATCACACGAGTGCTACAGTAACAGCGCTTAACCAAACAACTGTCTCTTCCTGGTGCACACTTCCGTTAAAGGGTAACTACACCAAAATCAAATTTAAAAAATAATCCCATACCTAAAACTGTCTTCTGATGCAGTTTAAACATTATTGTGGTCTTACAACAGCATCAAATTTTTTAATTTGTTTTTTTTATATATAAATACATTTGAGAGCGAAAACTTAAATCTTGAAAAAATAGACTTTTATCTCCCTCACCAACTTTAAACATCAGCTATCTGAGCAGCTAACCGATCGCTGCAGCTGTACATAGTCTATTGGTAAATAGCCGACCCAATTTTACCTACCTCATCCCCATACTGTTTTTATTTATTTACACCAATATCTCTACCTGCACATAGTACCTGATCATTTATCACTCCAGTGTTAATCCGCTAAATTGTAATTATTCGCCTACCTCCTCATGCCTTTTGCACACAATGTATATACTATTTTTTATTTTACTTATAAAAAATATAAATAATACTGTGTTATTGACTTGTTTATTGTTTACTCCATGTGTAACTGTGTTGTTGTTGTTTACTCCATGTGTAACTCTGTGTTGTTGTTGTTTACTCCATGTGTAACTCTGTGTTGTTGTTGTTTACTCCATGTGTAACTCTGTGTTGTTGTTGTTTACTCCATGTGTAACTCTGTTGTTGTTGTTTACTCCATGTGTAACTCTGCGTTGTTGTTGTTTACTCCATGTGTAACTCTGCGTTGTTGTTGTTTACTCCATGTGTAACTCTGCGTTGTTGTTGTTTACTCCATGTGTAACTCTGTGTTGTTGTTGTTTACTCCATGTGTAACTCTGTGTTGTTGTTGTTTACTCCATGTGTAACTCTGTGTTGTTGTTGTTTACTCCATGTGTAACTCTGTGTTGTTGTTGTTTACTCCATGTGTAACTCTGTGTTGTTGTTGTTTACTCCATGTGTAACTCTGTGTTGTTGTTGTTTACTCCATGTGTAACTCTGTGTTGTTGTTTACTCCATGTGTAACTCTGTGTTGTTGTTTACTCCATGTGTAACTCTGTGTTGTTGTTTACTCCATGTGTAACTCTGTTTTGTTGTTTACTCCATGTGTAACTCTGTGTTGCTGTCTGTTCACACTGCTATGCTTTATCTTGGCCAGGTCGCAGTTGTAAATGAGAACTTACCTGGTTAAATTGTATAGGTCGCTACTGGGTAAACACCACAAACTAGCTACTAGCTATATATTCACATACCCAACATTAAGGTGATCCACCAAGGCTTCTGTTAGACAGGTGGCAGCTGCAATTGCCTCTCGTCTGCGTCTCTCTGAGCAGGGCAGAAGAAAACAGGAGTGTATTCATGACATCTTGCAACGGAAACCGTTTTAACAACCAAATAGAAGCAAATCGACCACAACGGAACAAAACAGGGAGGGATCCTACCTGAATTTCATCAATAGACACTCATTTTCGTTGCAAAACGTTAATTAGTTTTTGCACTAAACCGTTTCTGTTTGCAAAATATGCGTAATGAATGCACTTACAGAAAACGTTTACCGTTTAATAACCAAACGGCGCAAAACTAGAGTTTGTAGTTATTTGGACACATGTAGGTAGCCGCCCACCGGGATGAATACACCCCACCCATCATGGCATGGTGGAAAGGCATAACGTAGCTATGTTATAGCCATCAAGTCAAGAACGGTACCGTCGTCCATTTAGCTCAATTGCCTATATTCGCCCAAACTTGAGTAACCACTGGAGTAAATGTACTGCATATAACCATATATATATATATATATATATATATATGCGGTTTAAAGTCGATTCCAGGGGCTATTCTGCTTGGTCCTGGGCGTCAGTGTGAGTTGTTGTAGCACGAAGAGACCAGAGCTAATTAACTATACATCTAGTTATCGTCACGAAATTGATCATTTGCTCGACTCATGCATTTCAAACAGTTGTTCTAAGTTCAACTAACTAGAACCTCATTGTTGCAGCTAACTATATTTTCTAGCTAATGTTATTGGTGTTTTTTTAAAGCATAATATCCAGCTGCAGCAACACATTACCTTGGAGTTCTTTTCTCTCGTTTTGCTTTGCATGATGCTCCTTCAATAAACGAGAAAGCATGTTTTTTTCTTTAACTTTATTTTTTCACTACCTTAATTTAATTGTGTAATGTATTTTCATTTATCTAGCAGGGACATGAGAGCTGGTAGGATTTACAGCTGTTGTCACACCAGACCACGTAATGAAGGACCAATGGCGTTTCTCGTAGGCAAATATATAGGATCAGCTTTCCATTCCGAAGTAGAAACGTTGAATTAGGTCAAAATAACGCGATATTGACTTCAGATCCGTTTTTACTTCTTCTTTGGAGTTTAACGGCGGTTGGCATCAAATATGTTGCATTACTGCCACCAACTGGACTATAATATAAATCCATTGTACTTTGTCATAACAAAAAACGGGGAAAGAGAAAAACACCACCACTCAACAAACCCTGTAACTCTTCCAATGTCAAATATCGTAAACCCAAATACCCAAATACTTCTCTGCAGCTGCCACCACAACATCTATTTGCTGTCATTTACATTCCTTTTCTGTGGTACAGTTGATAACCATTGCTATGAACGCTAAGAAGCCAACCTTACTGAAGCAAATATCACTCGTTGGTCTATATCTCTGTGCTGGCACAGATGTTCTCCTGTCAGGATCCTTGACCCTTGACCCATCCTCCTTTGCTATCTTCACTGCCTCAGCATACGACACCTTCTACACTACTCTGAATCTAGACACCTGAAAAGGCCTCTCTCACCGGACACTACTGATCCCCAGCAACATGGGCACCCTTACAGTTTTTACACACACACACACACACACACACACACACACACACACACACACACACACACACACACACACACACACACACACACACACACACACACACACACACACACACACACACACACAACAGTATAATTTTACATCCGTCCCCTCACCCATACCCGGGCGCAAACCAGGGACCCTCTGCACTCATCGACAACAGTCACCCTCGAAGCATCGTTACCCATCGCTCCACAAAAGCCGCGGCCCTTGCAGAGCAAGGGGAACTACTACTTCAAGGTCTCAGAGCAAGTGACGTAACCGATTGAAACGCTATTTAGCCCGAACACCGCTAACTAAGCTAGCCGTTTCACATCCATTACACACACACACACACACTTCTATCTGCCAAAACGACACAATCCTGTATCACATACCCTCCTGCACACTTCCCACATCTTGGAATCTCCTTCCTACAAACTACTCCAACATGGCCATAAACTTGGCACCTGAAAACTAATATATGACTCAAAATTCAAAAGGACTGACAGTGACTCGTCTGTTCCACCACGCTCACCTTCAATTGCTCCACCTCCACACTTAACGCTACCCCCAGAAATCACTACTTTTAACGGTGCCCTGTTCCTAAGAGCAAAGCAAGAAACAGATCTAGACTCAAGTTGCGTGTCACAGAGTGTCCGCTGTACTCTGGTCAGAACAAATGTCACAAGTCTACTACGGGTTACCTTCACCGATTGAACTGCACCCAACTCCTTTCTCACCCACCATGAAACCACAAATGTCACAAGTCTACTACGGGTTACCTTCACCGATTGAACTGCACCCAACTCCTTTCTCACCCACCATGAAACCACAAATGTCACAAGTCTACTACGGGTTACCTTCACCGATTGAACTGCACCCAACTCCTTTCTCACCCACCATGAAACCACAAATGTCACAAGTCTACTACGGGTTACCTTCACCGATTGAACTGCACCCAACTCCTTTCTCACCCACCATGAAACCACAAATGTCACAAGTCTACTACAGGTTACCTTCACCGATTGAACTGCACCCAACTCCTTTCTCACCCACCATGAAACCACAAATGTCACAAGTCTACTACGGGTTACCTTCACCGATTGAACTGCACCCAACTCCTTTCTCACCCACCATGAAACCACAAATTAATCTGACCAAAAAGCAAGAGTCCACTATCTCAACAAAAAAAAGTTCACTCTTTCTGGACCAGATTCTTCTTTATCATGTCAATTGATCAGGTGCTGAGCTCTTCACCACATCTTCCACCTCACCTTCCACCTCACCTTCCACCTCACCTTCCACCACACCTTCCACCACACCTTCCACCTCACCTTCCACCACACCTTCCACCACACCTTCCACCACACCTTCCACCTCACCTTCCACCTCACCTTCCACCACACCTTCCACCTCACCTTCCACCACACCTTCCACCTCAATGACTTTTTATTTCACCTCCAGAACTCAGTCTGGCTCACTCTGTTTGCACTTGACACCACTCTTCTTCGACACCCCATCGTCATTTTTATTGCCATCTTCCTCCAATTGAAATTCAACCTCTGCTTTCCTCATTCTCTTCTTCCTCTCTTCCCTTTGTCATTATACTATCTGTGCCATCAGGGTCTGTGACAGGATGGGCAGCGCCATTGAGGCTACAACCCATAGGAATCCTCACCTAGTTGACTCCTTTGACTACTTTAAAATGACGGAAGTGTAACAGGGTTATATTGGTGATTCCCCTTGCCACTTTATTTTTAAGCCAATGGGTTTTTGGTTTTATTTTTTGTCTTGCCTTCACCTACTCAACATGGCATCTTATTGGCTGGTTTGCGTAGCTTGCTTACGAGGGAGGATGTTTCATTAGATTCCTCCCAGTGAACAAGCACCAAATCAGCGGTAAGTTGTTGGTTGCAAAGCAGTGTACGTCAAAAGTGATTTTCATACATCCAAGTGATGATTTAAATGTACAATTTATATCAATTTGTTTGTAAATGGTATTAGAACACCACACATAAGATGTAGCATTTTTGGGGGGTGAATATTTGTTGTGCATTTTGTTGTAGAGAATTCCAGATAATAGTGGTCCTTCTGTAGCTCAGTTGGTAGAGCATGGCGCTTGTAACGCCAGGGTAGTGGGTTCGATCCCCGGGACCACCCATACGTAGAATGTATGCACACATGACTGTAAGTCGCTTTGGATAAAAGTGTCTGCTAAATGGCATATATTATAATACTAGCTAGCAACTTACTAGCTGGTTGGGGGGTTCGTATATTTTGTACAGTGCGTCACGTGCAGAGTTGGATGGTGAGCCGTGCATTGCAGGACGTGCAATTTTGTGCTGTTTCTATCAGAATAAATCTCCATGACTGGTGCTACAAGTTGGAGCTCGTGTCGATGATTGATGACATGGGGCAGCAGGGTAGCCTAGTGGTTAGAGTGTTGGGACTAGTAACCGGAAGGTTGCAAGTTCAAATCCCCGAGCTGTCGTTCTGCCCCTGAACAGGCAGTTAACCCGCTGTTTCTAGGCCATTATTGAAAATAAGAATTTGTTCTTAACTGACTTGCCTAGTTAAATAAAGGTACATTTAAAAATAAATAAAAAACACAATGCCAGATGAGTACTGTTACAGAAGCACGTTGGAAGGCCTCAATGGCCCTGCCCATGCTAAAACATCACATGTAAACAACAGGTGTTGACTTCCTAACAATGCAGAGAGAAAGAGAAGTAGAACATGTAATTATAGATACACATTCAGTAACTATAACTTGGCTCTATACACAGAGTGTCTTAGATTGTCTTGTCATTATGCTTTCCCTTCTGTTCGTTTCCCCCTGCTGGTCTTATTAGGTTCGTTCCCTCTCTCTCCTCTCTCTATCGTTCCTGCTCCCAGCTGTTCCTATTCCCCTAATCATCATTTAGTCTTCCCACACCTGTTCCTTATCTTTTCCCCTGATTAGAGTCCCTATTTCTTCCCTTGTTTTCCGTTCCTGTCCTGTCGGATCCTTGTCTATTGTTCACCGTGCTGTGTCTATGTATTGCCCTGTCGTGTCGTGTTTCCCTCAGATGCTGCGTGGTGAGCAGGTGTCTGAGTCTGCTACGTTCAAGTGCCTTCCCGAGGCAACCTGCAGTTCTTGATCAAGTCTCCAGTCTGTTCTCGTCATTACGAGTAGTATTATGCCTTTTGTTTGTAAAGTAACTTTACTGGATTAAAAACTCTGTTTTCGCCAAGTCGCTTTTGGGTCCTCATTCACCTGCATAACAGAAGGATCCGACCAAGGAATGGACCCAGCGACTACAGATGCTCGTAACACTGCCGTCGAGATCCAAGGAGCCATGCTCGGCAGACACGAGCAGGAATTGTCTGCTGCTCGCCATGCCGTGGAGAACCTGGCCGCTCAGGTTTCCGACCTCTCTGGACAGTTCCAGAGTCTTCGTCTCGTGCCACCTGTTACTTCCTGGCCTGCCGAGCCTCCGGAACCTAGGGTTAATAACCCACCTTGCTACTCCGGGCAGCCCACGGAGTGCCGCTCCTTTCTCACCCAGTGTGATATTGTGTTCTCTCTCCAACCCAACACATACTCTAGCGAGAGAGCTCGGGTTGCTTACGTCATTTCACTCCTTACTGGCCGGGCTCGAGAGTGGGGCACAGCTATCTGGGAGGCAAGGGCTGATTGTTCTAACAATTACCAGAACTTTAAAGAGGAGATGATTCGGGTTTTTGACCGTTCAGTTTTTGGTAGGGAGGCTTCTAGGGCCCTGGCTTCCCTATGCCAAGGTGATCGATCCATAACGGATTACTCTATAGAGTTTCGCACTCTTGCTGCCTCTAGTGACTGGAACGAGCCGGCGCTGCTCGCTCGTTTTCTGGAGGGACTCCACGCAGTGGTCAAAGATGAGATTCTCTCTCGGGAGGTTCCTTCCAGTGTGGACTCTTTGATTGCTCTCGCCATCCGCATAGAACGACGGGTAGATCTTCGTCACCAAGCTCGTGGAAGAGAGCTCGCGTCAACGGTGTTTCCCTGCTCCGCATCGCAACCATCTCCCTCCTCTGGCTCAGAGACTGAGCCCATGCAGCTGGGAGGTATTCGCATCTCGACCAAGGAGAGGGAACGGAGGATCACCAACCGCCTGTGCCTCTATTGCGGATTTGATGGACATTTTGTCAATTCATGTCCAGTAAAAGGCCAGAGCTCATCAGTAAGCGGAGGGCTACTGGTGAGCGCTACTACTCAGGTCTCTTCATCTAGATCCTGTACTACTATGTCGGTCCATCTACGCTGGACCGGTTCGGGTGCTACATGCAGTGCCTTGATTGACTCTGGGGCTGAGGGTTGTTTCATGGACGAAGCATGGGCTCGGAAACATGACATTCCTTTCAGACAGTTAGACAAGCCTACGCCCATGTTTGCCTTAGATGGTAGTCATCTTCCCAGTATCAGATTTGAGACACTACCTTTAACTCTCACAGTATCTGGTAACCACAGTGAGACTATTTCTTTTTGATTTTTCGTTCACCTTTTACACCTGTTGTTTTGGGTCATCCCTGGCTAGTATGTCATAATCCTTCTATTAATTGGTCTAGTAATTCTATCCTATCCTGGAACGTTTCTTGTCATGTGAAGTGTTTAATGTCTGCCATCCCTCCCATTTCTTCTGTCCCCACTTCTCAGGAGGAACCTGGCGATTTGACAGGAGTGCCGGAGGAATATCATGATCTGCGCACGGTCTTCAGTCGGTCCCGAGCCAACTCCCTTCCTCCTCACCGGTTGTATGATTGTAGTATTGATCTCCTTCCGGGGACCACTCCTCCTCGGGGTAGACTATACTCTCTGTCGGCTCCCGAACGTAAGGCTCTCGAGGATTATTTATCTGTGTCTCTTGACGCCGGTACCATAGTGCCTTCTTCCTCTCCGGCCGGGGCGGGGTTCTTTTTGTTAAGAAGAAGGACGGTACTCTGCGCCCCTGCGTGGATTATCGAGGGCTGAATGACATAACGGTTAAGAATCATTATCCGCTTCCCCTTATGTCATCAGCCTTCGAGATTCTGCAGGGAGCCAGGTGCTTTACTAAGTTGGACCTTCGTAACGCTTACCATCTCGTGCGCATCAGAGAGGGGGACGAGTGGAAAACGGCGTTTAACACTCCGTTAGGGCATTTTGAGTACCGGGTTCTGCCGTTTGGTCTCGCCAATGCGCCAGCTGTTTTTCAGGCATTAGTTAATGATGTTCTGAGAGACATGCTGAACATCTTTGTTTTTGTCTATCTTGACGATATCCTGATTTTTTCACCGTCACTCGAGATTCATGTTCAGCACGTTCGACGTGTTCTACAGCGCCTTTTAGAGAATTGTCTCTACGTAAAGGCTGAGAAGTGCTCTTTTCATGTCTCCTCCGTTACTTTTCTCGGTTCCGTTATTTCCGCTGAAGGCATTCAGATGGATTCCGCTAAGGTCCAAGCTGTCAGTGATTGGCCCGTTCCAAGGTCACGTGTCGAGTTGCAGCGCTTTTTAGGTTTCGCTAATTTCTATCGGCGTTTCATTCGTAATTTCGGTCAAGTTGCTGCCCCTCTCACAGCTCTTACTTCTGCCAAGACGTGTTTTAAGTGGTCCGGTTCCGCCCAGGGAGCTTTTGATCTTCTAAAAGAACGTTTTACGTCCGCTCCTATCCTCGTTACTCCTGACGTCACTAGACAATTCATTGTCGAGGTTGGCCTTCAGAGGTAGGCGTGGGAGCCATTCTATCCCAGCGCTTCCAGTCTGACGATAAGGTTCATCCTTGCGCTTATTTTTCTCATCGCCTGTCGCCATCTGAGCGCAACTATGATGTGGGTAACCGTGAACTGCTCGCCATCCGCTTAGCCCTAGGCGAATGGCGACAGTGGTTGGAGGGCGACCGTTCCTTTTGTCGTTTGGACAGACCATAAGAACCTTGAGTACATCCGTTCTGCCAAACGACTTAATGCCCGTCAAGCTCGTTGGGCGTTGTTTTCCGCTCGTTTCGAGTTTGTGATTTCTTACCGTCCGGGTAGCAAAAACACCAAGCCTGATGCCTTATCCCGTCTGTTTAGTTCTTCTGTGGCTTCTACTGATCCCGAGGGGATTCTTCCTTATGGGCGTGTTGTCGGGTTGACAGTCTGGGGAATTGAAAGACAGGTTAAGCAAGCACTCACGCACACTGCGTCGCCGCACGCTTGTCCTAGTAACCTCCTTTTCGTTCCTGTTTCCACTCGTCTGGCTGTTCTTCAGTGGGCTCACTCTGCCAAGTTAGCTGGTCATCCCGGTGTTCGAGGCACTCTTGCGTCTATTCGCCAGCGCTTTTGGTGGCCGACTCAGGAGCGTGACACGCGCCGTTTCGTGGCTGCTTGTTCGGACTGCGCGCAGACTAAGTCGGGTAACTCTCCTCCTGCCCGGTCGTCTCAGACCGCTCCCCATTCCTTCTCGACCATGGTCTCACATCGCCCTAGACTTCATTACCGGTCTGCCTTTGTCTGCGGGGAAGACTGTGATTCTTACGGTTGTCGATAGGTTCTCTAAGGCGGCACATTTCATTCCCCTCGCTAAACTTCCTTCCGCTAAGGAGACGGCACAAATCATTATCGAGAATGTGTTCAGAATTCATGGCCTCCCGTTAGACGCCGTTTCAGACAGAGGCCCGCAATTCACGTCACAGTTTTGGAGGAGTTCTGTCGTTTGATTGGTGCGTCCGTCAGTCTCTCTTCCGGGTTTCATCCCCAGTCTAACGGTCAAGCAGAGAGGGCCAATCAGACGATTGGTCGCATACTACGCAGCCTTTCTTTCAGAAACCCTGCGTCTTGGGCAGAACAGCCCCCTGGGCAGAATACGCTCACAACTCGCTTCCTTCGTCTGCTACCGGGTTATCTCCGTTTCAGAGTAGTCTGGGTTACCAGCCTCCTCTGTTCTCATCCCAGCTTGCCGAGTCCAGCGTTCCCTCCGCTCAAGCGTTTGTCCAACGTTGTGAGCGCACCTGGAGGAGGGTGAGGTCTGCACTTTGCCGTTACAGGGCACAGACTGTGAGAGCCGCCAATAAACGCAGGATTAAGAGTCCAAGGTATTGTTGCGGCCAGAGAGTGTGGCTTTCCACTCGCAACCTTCCTCTTACGACAGCTTCTCGTAAGTTGACTCCCATGGTTCATTGGTCCGTTCCGTGTCTCCCAGGTCGTCAATCCTGTCGCTGTGCGACTACTTCTTCCGCGACATCTTCGTCGCGTCCATCCTGTCTTCCATGTCTCCTGTGTCAAGCCCTTTCTTCGCACCCCCGTTCGTCTTCCCTCCCCCTCCCGTCCTTGTCGAGAGCGCACCTATTTACAAGGTACATAAGATCATGGACATGCGTTCTCGGGGACGGGGTCACCAATACTTAGTGGATTGGGAGGGTTACGGTCCTGAGGAGAGGAGTTGGGTTCCGTCTCGGACGTGCTGGACCGTTCACTCATTGATGATTTCCTCCGTTGCCGCCAGGATTCCTCCTCGAGTGCGCCAGGAGGCGCTCGGTGAGTGGGGGGGGGGGGGTACTGTCATGTTTTGTCATTGATTATCATGTCTTGTCCCTGTGCTTCCCCTTCTATTCGTTTCCCTCTGCTGGTCTTATTAGGTTCTTTCCCTCTTTCTATCCCTCTCTCTCCCCCTCCCTCTCTCACTCTCCCGCTCTCTCTTCTCTCTATCGTTCCGTTCCTGCTCCCAGCTGTTCCTATTCCCCTAATCAATCATTTAGTCTTCCCACACCTGTTCCCGATCCTTTTTCCCTGATTAGAGTCCCTATTTCTCTCCTTGTTTTCCGTTCCTGCCCTGTCGGATCCTTGTCTAGAATTCACCGTGCTGTGTTTGTGTATCGCCCTGTCGTGTCGTGTTTCCCTCAGATGCTGCGTGGTGAGCAGGTGTCTGAGTCTGTTTGGTTCAAGTGCCTTCCCGAGGCAACCTGCTGTTCAAGATCGAGTCTCCAGTCGGTTCTCGTCATTTCGAGTGAAAGTTGTGTTTTTTGATTGTATTTTACGTTACTGGATTAAAGACTCTGTTTTCGCCAAGTCGCTTTTGGGTCCTCATTCACCTGCATGACAGTACCAGTACTGATAACTAGGCTCTATACACAGGGTACCAGTACTGATAACTAGGCTCTATACACAGGGTACCAGTACTGAGTAATGATAACTAGGCTCTATACACAGGGTACCAGTACTGATAACTAGGCTCTATACACAGGGTACCAGTACTGAGTAATGATAACTAGGCTCTATACACAGGGTACCAGTACTGAGTAATGATAACTAGGCTCTATACACAGGGTACCAGTACTGAGTAATGATAACTAGGCTCTATACACAGGGTACCAGTACTGATAACTAGGCTCTATACACAGGGTACCAGTACTGATAACTAGGCTCTATACACAGGGTACCAGTACTGATAACTAGGCTCTATACACAGGGTACCAGTACTGATAACTAGGCTCTATACACAGGGTACCAGTACTGAGTAATGATAACTAGGCTCTATACACAGGGTACCAGTACTGAGTAATGATAACTAAGCTCTATACACAGGGTCACTTGGCTCTGTCATAACCTCACATGGTCTCTCCTATCATTGCTATGCAGACGACACACAATTAATCTTCTCCTTTCCCCCTTCTGATGACCAGGTGGCGAATCGCATCACTGCATGTCTGGCAGACATATCAGTGTGGATGACGGATCACCACCTCAAGCTGAACCTCGGCAAGACGGAGCTGCTCTTCCTCCCGGGGAAGGACTGCCCGTTCCATGATCTCGCCATCACGGTTGACAACTCCATTGTGTCCTCCTCCCAGAGCGCTAAGAACCTTGGCGTGATCCTGGACAACACCCTGTCGTTCTCAACTAACATCAAGGCGGTGGCCCGTTCCTGTAGGTTCATGCTCTACAACATCCGCAGAGTACGATCCTGCCTCACACAGGAAGCGGCGCAGGTCCTAATCCAGGCACTTGTCATCTCCCGTCTGGATTACTGCAACTCGCTGTTGGCTGGGCTCCCTGCCTGTGCCATTAAACCCCTACAACTCATCCAGAATGCCGCAGCCCGTCTGGTGTTCAACCTTCCCAAGTTCTCTCACGTCACCCCGCTCCTCCGCTCTCTCCACTGGCTTCCAGTTGAAGCTCGCATCCGCTACAAGACCATGGTGCTTGCCTACGGAGCTGTGGGGGAACGGCACCTCAGTACCTCAGGCTCTGATCAGGCCCTACACCCAAACAAGGGCACTGCGTTCATCCACCTCTGGCCTGCTCGCCTCCCTACCACTGAGGAAGTACAGTTCCCGTTCAGCCCAGTCAAAACTGTTCGCTGCTCTGGCCCCCAATGGTGGAACAAACTCCCTCACGACGCCAGGACAGCGGAGTCAATCACCACCTTCCGGAGACACCTGAAACCCCACCTCTTTAAGGAATACCTAGGATAGGATAAGTATTCCCTCTCACCCCCCTTTAAGATTTAGATGCACTATTGTAAAGTGACTGTTCCACTGGATGTCATAAGGTGAATGCACCAATTTGTAAGTCGCTCTGGATAAGAGCGTCTGCTAAATGACTTAAATGTAAATGTAAATGTAAATACACAGGGTACCAGTACTGAGTAATGATAACTAGGCTCTATACACAGGGTACCAGTACTGATAACTAGGCTCTATACACAGGGTACCAGTAATGATAACTAGGCTCTATACACAGGGTACCAGTACTGATAACTAGGCTCTATACACAGGGTACCAGTACTGATAACTAGGCTCTATACACAGGGTACCAGTAATGATAACTAGGCTCTATACACAGGGTACCAGTACTGATAACTAGGCTCTATACACAGGGTACCAGTACTGATAACTAGGCTCTATACACAGGGTACCAGTACTGATAACTAGGCTCTATACACAGGGTACCAGTACTGATAACTAGGCTCTATACACAGGGTACCAGTACTGAGTACTGATAACTAGGCTCTATACACAGGGTACCAGTACTGAGTAATGATAACTAGGCTCTATACACAGGGTACCAGTACTGAGTAATGATAACTAGGCTCTATACACAGGGTACCAGTAATGATAACTAGGCTCTATACACAGGGTACCAGTACTGAGTAATGATAACTAGGCTCTATACACAGGGTACCAGTACTGAGTAATGATAACTAGGCTCTATACACAGGGTACCAGTACTGATAACTAGGCTCTATACACAGGGTACCAGTACTGAGTAATGATAACTAGGCTCTATACACAGGGTACCAGTACTGAGTAATGATAACTAGGCTCTATACACAGGGTACCAGTACTGATAACTAGGCTCTATACACAGGGTACCAGTACTGATAACTAGGCTCTATACACAGGGTACCAGTACTGAGTAATGATAACTAGGCTCTATTCACAGGGTACCAGTACTGAGTAATGATAACTAGGCTCTATACACAGGGTACCAGTACTGAGTAATGATAACTAGGCTCTATACACAGGGTACCAGTACTGATAACTAGGCTCTATACACAGGGTACCAGTACTGATAACTAGGCTCTATACACAGGGTACCAGTACTGATAACTAGGCTCTATACACAGGGTACCAGTACTGATAACTAGGCTCTATACACAGGGTACCAGTACTGAGTACTGATAACTAGGCTCTATACATGGGGTACCAGTACTGAGTAATGATAACTAGGCTCTATACACAGGGTACCAGTACTGAGTAATGATAACTAGGCTCTATACACAGGGTACCAGTACTGAGTAATGATAACTAGGCTCTATACACAGGGTACCAGTACTGAGTAATGATAACTAGGCTCTATACACAGGGTACCAGTAATGATAACTAGGCTCTGTACCAGTACTGATAACTAGGCTCTATACACAGGGTACCAGTACTGATAACTAGGCTCTATACACAGGGTACCAGTACTGATAACTAGGCTCTATACACAGGGTACCAGTACTGATAACTAGGCTCTATACACAGGGTACCAGTACTGAGTAATGATAACTAGGCTCTATACACAGGGTACCAGTAATGATAACTAGGCTCTATACAGGGTACCAGTACTGATAACTAGGCTCTATACACAGGGTACCAGTACTGATAACTAGGCTCTATACACAGGGTACCAGTACTGATAACTAGGCTCTATACACAGGGTACCAGTACTGATAACTAGGCTCTATACACAGGGTACCAGTAATGATAACTAGGCTCTATACACAGGGTACCAGTACTGATAACTAGGCTCTATACACAGGGTACCAGTACTGATAACTAGGCTCTATACACAGGGTACCAGTACTGATAACTAGGCTCTATACACAGGGTACCAGTAATGATAACTAGGCTCTATACACAGGGTACCAGTACTGATAACTAGGCTCTATACACAGGGTACCAGTACTGATAACTAGGCTCTATACACAGGGTACCAGTACTGATAACTAGGCTCTATACACAGGGTACCAGTACTGAGTACTGATAACTAGGCTCTATACACAGGGTACCAGTACTGAGTAATGATAACTAGGCTCTATACACAGGGTACCAGTACTGAGTAATGATAACTAGGCTCTATACACAGGGTACCAGTAATGATAACTAGGCTCTATACACAGGGTACCAGTACTGAGTAATGATAACTAGGCTCTATACACAGGGTACCAGTACTGAGTAATGATAACTAGGCTCTATACACAGGGTACCAGTACTGATAACTAGGCTCTATACACAGGGTACCAGTACTGAGTAATGATAACTAGGCTCTATACACAGGGTACCAGTACTGAGTAATGATAACTAGGCTCTATACACAGGGTACCAGTACTGATAACTAGGCTCTATACACAGGGTACCAGTACTGATAACTAGGCTCTATACACAGGGTACCAGTACTGAGTAATGATAACTAGGCTCTATTCACAGGGTACCAGTACTGAGTAATGATAACTAGGCTCTATACACAGGGTACCAGTACTGAGTAATGATAACTAGGCTCTATACACAGGGTACCAGTACTGATAACTAGGCTCTATACACAGGGTACCAGTACTGATAACTAGGCTCTATACACAGGGTACCAGTACTGATAACTAGGCTCTATACACAGGGTACCAGTACTGATAACTAGGCTCTATACACAGGGTACCAGTACTGAGTACTGATAACTAGGCTCTATACATGGGGTACCAGTACTGAGTAATGATAACTAGGCTCTATACACAGGGTACCAGTACTGAGTAATGATAACTAGGCTCTATACACAGGGTACCAGTACTGAGTAATGATAACTAGGCTCTATACACAGGGTACCAGTACTGAGTAATGATAACTAGGCTCTATACACAGGGTACCAGTAATGATAACTAGGCTCTGTACCAGTACTGATAACTAGGCTCTATACACAGGGTACCAGTACTGATAACTAGGCTCTATACACAGGGTACCAGTACTGATAACTAGGCTCTATACACAGGGTACCAGTACTGATAACTAGGCTCTATACACAGGGTACCAGTACTGAGTAATGATAACTAGGCTCTATACACAGGGTACCAGTAATGATAACTAGGCTCTATACACAGGGTACCAGTACTGATAACTAGGCTCTATACACAGGGTACCAGTACTGATAACTAGGCTCTATACACAGGGTACCAGTACTGATAACTAGGCTCTATACACAGGGTACCAGTACTGATAACTAGGCTCTATACACAGGGTACCAGTACTGAGTAATGATAACTAGGCTCTATGTAGTTGCCTGTTAGCACTCCATTGTCATCACGTTTAGTTTATTCTTTTGTTGTGTGATTCACTGACTTAAATAAAAGATGTGGAACCCAGATCACGCTGCACGTTGTATCCACCGAGTATGTTTCCAATGATCGTGACATTTATACCCGTACCCCTCGTTATTGTTATTTTATTGTTACTTTTTATTTTAAAAAATTAAATTCTATTTCTTGAACTGCATTGTTGGTTAAGGGCTTGTACTTAAACACTTCATGGTACGGTGAATCAAGCGCATGTGTTAAACCCAGACTTGGACCAGTCATCCACTCCACTGAAGAGCATGTGTTAAACCTAGACTTGGACCAGTCATCCACTCCACTGAAGAGCATGTGTTAAACCCAGACTTAGACCAGACATCCACTCCACTGAAAAGCATGCTAGTGACTTGCAATGCTTGCAGTTACACACTGTTTCCTTCCAAACCAGTCATTGTTGAATTTGCGATCTCCAACTTGTTGTGTAATGTTCATGTCCAATGGCTGATGAGCACCGATATGTTTTATCTGTCATTTCTCTACATTATTTCTCTTCATGTGACAAGGATTCAAATGGATTTGCCAGTAGATTGTATGACTTGATTCATGATGATGACAGTATGTCCAATCAAAGCTACTGTAGATATACAGTGGGACAAAAAAGTATTTAGTCAGCCACCAATTGTGCAAGTTCTCCCACTTAAAAAGATGAGAGAGGCCTGTAATTTTCATCGTAGGTACACTTCAACTATGACAGACAAAATGAGAAAACAAAATCCTGAAAATCACATTGTAGGATTTTTAATGAATTTATATGCAAATGACAGACTTTCGGAAGTTTCTTTCATTTTTCATTCTAATATGTAAACATTTCAACTGTATTCAATTATTACCCTGTTCAATTCCCAATTTAGCCATTACCGGAATGTGTTTGACAAGTCATTGTTTCCAAGGTCCTAAATATTCCCAAGTGGTCTCCCAAGTGGTCTCCCGAGTGGTCTCCCAAGTGGTCTCCCAAGTGGTCTCCCAAGTGGTCTCCCAAGTGGTCTCCCAAGTGGTCTCCCGAGTGGCGCAGCAGTCTAAGACACTGCATCTCAGTGCTAGAGGCGTCACTACAGACCCTTGTTCAATTCTAGGCTGCATCATAACCGGCCGGGATTGAGAGTCCCATAGGGCGGCACACAATTGGCCCAGCATTGTCTGGGTTAGGCCTTGATTGTAAATAAGAATTTGTTCTTAACTGACTTGCCTTGTTAAATAAAGGATAAACACGTAAAAATAGAAAACAGGAAAAATGACAGGCACAAGCAAGAGTATGAAAGTATTCAATCCAGCGAGATTTAAAGTGACAAGTGGATTTTGCACCAAACACAGGAAATGGATGGCTGAAAAAGACAGATCCCGTGTTGCCACAAACACACACACACACCACAGGAGGCTGGTGGTACCTTAATTGGGGAGAATAGGCTCGTGGTAATAGCTGGAGCGGAATAGATAGAATGGTTCCGGCCATTATTATGAGATGTTCTCCCCTCACCAGCCTCCTGTGACACACACGCACGCACGCATGCACACGCACACACACACACACACACTGCCACAGGAGATCTTTCTGTTAACTTTTGTTTCTCCTCTACCACATAGTGTACTTTCTGTAACACATTCTGGGCTCTGAGCCCAAGTTGCCATTAAAGATATTTTCTCAAAACTCACTGACTTGCCATTCCTTGGATCTCCTCTTTATTTATTTTTAGTTTGCAGTTTTTGGATACCATTCTGTTTCAAGGATACCATTCTGTTTCAAGGATACCATTCTGTTTCAAGGATACCATTCTGTTTCAAGGATACCATTCTGTTTCAAGGATACCATTCTGTGTTAAGGATACCATTCTGATTAAAGGATACCATTCTGTTTAAAGGATACCATTCTGTGTAAAGGATACCATTCTGTTTCAAGGATACCATTCTGTTTCAAGGATACCATTCTGTTTCAAGGATACCATTCTGTGTAAAGGATACCATTCTGTGTAAAGGATACCATTCTGTTTAAAGGATACCATTCTGTTTCAAGGATACCATTCTGTTTCAAGGATACCATTCTGTTTTAAGGATACCATTCTGTTTCAAGGATACCATTCTGTTTCAAGGATACCATTCTGTTTCAAGGATACCATTCTGTTTCAAGGATACCATTCTGTTTAAAGGATACCATTCTGTGTAAAGGATACCATTCTGTGTAAAGGATACCATTCTGTTTAAAGGATACCATTCTGTTTAAAGGATACCATTCTGTTTAAAGGATACCATTCTGTGTAAAAGATACCATTCTGTTTTGAGGATACCATTCTGTTTAAAGGATACCATTCTGTGTAAAGGATACCATTCTGTTTAAAGGATACCATTCTGTTTAAAGGATACCATTCTGTGTAAATGATACCATTATGTTTTAAGGATACCATTCTGTTTTAAGGATACCATTCTGTTTTAAGGATACCATTCTGTTTTAAGGATACCATTCTGTTTAAAGGATACCATTCTGTTTCAAGGATACCATTCTGTTTCAAGGATACCATTCTGTTTCAAGGATACCATTCTGTTTTAAGGATACCATTCTGTGTAAAGGATACCATTCTGTTTTAAGGATACCATTCTGTTTAAAGGATACCATTCTGTGTAAAGGAGTTTGTGTGTGTGTCTTTCTGTCCATAGTTATGTTTTTGGTGTACAGTATGCACTAAGTAAATTATTATATTAGTAGTATTTCTATTATGTTAATACTACATTTGATTTATTAACACAGGCTTGATTGATATGAGGAAAACAATAGGGAATGCTATTGATGCCATGCAGGTTTATTAACACAGGCTTGATTGATATGAGGAAAACAATAGGAATGCTATTGATGCCATGCAGGTTTATTAACACAGGCTTGATTGATATGAGGAAAACAATAGGGAATGCTATTGATGCCATGCAGGTTTATTAACACAGGCTTGATTGATATGAGGGAAACAATAGGGAATGCTATTGATGCCATGCAGGTTTATTAACACAGGCTTGATTGATATGAGGAAAACAATAGGGAATGCTATTGATGCCATGCAGGTTTATTAACACAGGCTTGATTGATATGAGGAAAACAATAGGGAATGCTATTGATGCCATGCAGGTTGATTAACACAGGCTTGATTGATATGAGGAAAACAATAGGGAATGCTATTGATGCAGGCCTCCCAGACTGATTCCGTCCTATTTTCTGAGAAGAAAAATCATTCAGGAGCAGGAAGTTTAAAAAATAATAAAAACGTGTCCAAATAAATAAAAATAAAAACAAAATGGAAGATAATACAAGCCCTGGTGATTATCTATAACAATCAGAGAGGACGCTGTCTGAAACAGATTTTTTGTAGAGCTGTGAATGGCATTCATTCATTGGTGTACTGATCTAGAATTTGCCCATTACAATCTTCTTCATTATGAACTTTTTTTTTTTTTAAAGAAGGCAAAACTGATCTTAGATCAGCACTCCTACTGTAAAACGCTGTGTGAAAACAGGGCCCCAGGCCAACATCTTGGCCAACGAACTTGATGGAGGTAATCAGTGCTTCATCAAGGAACCTCAGTGTAATGAATATCCATAGGGGGGGAAAATATATATTTTAAGCTCTACCTGCTTTGTCTTTGACCAGTAGATACAAACTACTCAACCGTTAGTACATTGACTTGTCCATATAAACCTATTAAAAGTTGACATCATTGTGAGTTAATGAAGAACCATACTGTATAATTAAAGATTAAGGAATTTTTACCATTCTGCATTACAGAGGGACCTACCTGCAGGCTTGACCTGATTTATGTCTGTTGACTCCTACGGAGTCTAAAAGGTAAGCTACTGGCGTCCCCCTGATACATGGCTGTGTTTTCTCCCTTCCTACACCACCCCTGAGCAGCAGAGGGCAACAAGAGCAGGTGCTTCAGCGCCAGCCAGCCAGCCACAGCTCAGTGCAGGCCCCCCATGGCCGGTCCCCCCATGGCCAGGCCCCCATGGCCGGTCCCCCCATGGCCAGGCCCCCCATGGCCGGTCCCCCCATGGCCAGACCCCACATGGCCGGTCCCCCCATGCTTGCTTTATTCCACTATGTGGGAGTTCCCCTGGCTTGTGATGCCAAGCAGTTCACATGAGAATGATGTTCTCACCGTTGAGAGCTGAGCAAGAGCAAGCATCTAAGACTGATCCAGATCACTCATCAGCGAGTAGTGTACACTGACCACTGCAGTCTGTCACAGTATACCGTTTATTTTCATGAAATACTTGCAAGTAATAAAACATACCTTGCAAAAAGGACCTACCTCGTAATTTCATATTCTGTTTCTCACGGCCCCTTGGCATCCGTTTGTGCCACTCTGTCCGAAACTGAAAGGCTCAGTTCAGTCAAAAACGTGTGATTTTCCCCATGTTTCATACTTCCACACTATGAGATTGGAATAATTCTGGGAAATTGTGAAAATGATGGTAATGCCCTTTTAGTGTAAGAGTTGTTTTTCAGGCTGTTTTGGTGGGAAGGAGTTTTGTTCTGGTTTTCAAGGGAAATGGAAAGACGTAAAAAAAAAAAGATTTTGGACAAGGCAACGTTCCATCTTAACTCCTCCCCCACAGTTTCTGGATTGGTTGAACAGTGCAGAAGAGAACCTCCCCCACAGTTTCTGGATTGGTTGAACAGTGCAGAAGAGAACCTCCCCCACAGTTTCTGGATTGGTTGAACAGTGCAGAAGAGAACCTCCCCCACAGTTTCTGGATTGGTTGAACAGTGCAGAAGAGAACCTCCCCCACAGTTTCTGGATTGGTTGAACAGTGCAGAAGAGAACCTCCCCACAGTTTCTGGATTGGTTGAACAGTGCAGAAGAGAACCTCCCCCACAGTTTCTGGATTGGTTGAACAGTGCAGAAGAGAACCTCCCCACAGTTTCTGGATTGGTTGAACAGTGCAGAAGAGAACCTCCCCCACAGTTTCTGGATTGGTTGAACAGTGCAGAAGAGAACCCCCCCCCCACAGTTTCTGGATTGGTTGAACAGTGCAGAAGAGAACCTCCCCACAGTTTCTGGATTGGTTGAACAGTGCAGAAGAGAACCTCCCCACAGTTTCTGGATTGGTTGAACAGTGCAGAAGAGAACCTCCCCACAGTTTCTGGATTGGTTGAACAGTGCAGAAGAGAACCTCCCCACAGTTTCTGGATTGGTTGAACAGTGCAGAAGAGAACCTCCCCCACAGTTTCTGGATTGGTTGAACAGTGCAGAAGAGAACCTCCCCCACAGTTTCTGGATTGGTTGAACAGTGCAGAAGAGAACCTCCCCACAGTTTCTGGATTGGTTGAACAGTGCAGAAGAGAACCTCCCCCACAGTTTCTGGATTGGTTGAACAGTGCAGAAGAGAACCTCCCCCACAGTTTCTGGATTGGTTGAACAGTGCAGAAGAGAACCTCCCCCACAGTTTCTGGATTGGTTGAACAGTGCAGAAGAGAACCTCCCCCACAGTTTCTGGATTGGTTGAACAGTGCAGAAGAGAACCTCCCCCACAGTTTCTGGATTGGTTGAACAGTGCAGAAGAGAACCTCCCCACAGTTTCTGGATTGGTTGAACAGTGCAGAAGAGAACCTCCCCCACAGTTTCTGGATTGGTGAACAGTGCAGAAGAGAACCTCCCCACAGTTTCTGGATTGGTTGAACAGTGCAGAAGAGAACCTCCCCACAGTTTCTGGATTGGTTGAACAGTGCAGAAGAGAACCTCCCCCACAGTTTCTGGATTGGTTGAACAGTGCAGAAGAGAACCCCCCCCCCCCACAGTTTCTGGATTGGTTGAACAGTGCAGAAGAGAACCTCCCCCACAGTTTCTGGATTGGTTGAACAGTGCAGAAGAGAACCTCCCCCACAGTTTCTGGATTGGTTGAACAGTGCAGAAGAGAACCTCCCCCACAGTTTCTGGATTGGTTGAACAGTGCAGAAGAGAACCTCCCCCACAGTTTCTGGATTGGTTGAACAGTGCAGAAGAGAACCTTCCCAGACAGTTTTTTTCCCCTTCTTGTCAAGACTAGCATGTAGAGGGTTCTAGTTTCAGGCGTTTCTTTTACGCCTGCTACGTTAGGTTAGTGACAGGAGGACAGGAATCAGCTGGTCCAATCAGAACAGCTGTGGCTGGCCGGGTACAACAACATTCCCAGAATTGTGGACAATGCTGTGAGGGCATGACTGACTGGACACTGAGCTTTGGTGTGGCAAAGCCGGCAGTTCATTCGGAAACTATTCAGACCACTTCCCCTTGTCCACATGTTGTTACATTACAGCCTTTTTCTAAAATGTATTTAAAAAATGTTGTTTTCCTGTAATTCTGGTCACATTTTCATGCCACAGCACAGATACTTCTGTTACTCTCCTCTCGATCCCTTCACAGGGTTGTCCTTACATATCGTGGGTCACTGCGCACATTACTTTGCACTATTGTCAGACAGGTCCATTCTAAAAGTTATGGGATTCAAAGCAGATCTCTGAAAGAAAAAAACTACTTTTATACAACTTTACTGTTTCTCCAGCAGCTAACAGGGACCTTCAATCATTTTTTTTCTCCGTCTAGCAGCTAATTTCCTTATTTTCTAAATGCCATTTTCCGCTTTTTCTAATTCTGAGGAGGAGAAGAAAGAAGCCCTTCAGTTGATGATTGATCAACCGTGTTCAACCTGCCAGAGGTATCGTCAATGTTTGATGATTGATCAACAGTGTTCAACCTGCCAGAGGTATGGTCAATGTTTGATGATTGATCAACAGTGTTCAACCTGCCAGAGATATGGTCAATGTTTGATGATTGATCAACAGTGTTCAACCTGCCAGAGGTATCGTCAATGTTTTCTATGTTCCCTCCTCTTTTTCTTCTCAGATAACCAGACACCTGTAGTACTATAGTTACTTCAGAGGAAAATATGCCTTTTAAACTGAGTTTAACAGATTTAAAAAAAACTCTCATACTTTCTTTTCAGTCTTTTCCTATTCAAGTATCTTGACAACTCAGCCTGGTATTTTGGCAGCAGTCCCTTAAGTGTTGATGTCAGCTGAGAGAGAGAGAGAGAGAGAGAGAGAGAGAGAGAGAGAGAGAGAAGGATGGATGGGAGGAGAGAGAGAGAGAGAGAGAGAGCAGGATGGGAGAGAGAGAGAGAGAGAGAGAGAGCAGGATGGGAGAGAGAGAGAGGATGGGAGAGAGAGAGAGAGAGAGAGAGAGAGAGAGAGAGAGAGAGAGAGAGAGAGAGAGAGAGAGGATGGGAGGAGAGAGAGAGAGAGAGAGAGAGAGAGAGAGAGAGAGAGAGAGAGAGAGAGAGAAGGATGGGAGAGAGAGAGAGAGAGAGAAGATGGGAGAGAGAGAGAGAGAGAGGATGGGAGAGAGATGGAGAGAGAGAAGGATGGGAGAGAGAGAGAGAGAGAGAGATGGGAGAGAGGAGAGAGAGAGAGAGAGAGAGAGAGAGAGAGAGAGAGAGAGAGAGAGAGAGAGCAGGATGGGAGAGAGAGAGAGAGAGAGATTGAAAGAGTACGGTAGGGGAGGAGTGGGCTATTCAAGGCACTTGTCCTATGTATCTCTCTGTCACACAGCAGAGGGTGATGCACACACACCTCACACACACACACACACACACACACACACAACACACACACACACGCTACAGTAGCTCGGACAGAGCCACATTTTCTCAGGTTGCTCCACAGACTGACAGCAGAAAACGGAGGAGGAGAGCGAGAGAGAGAAGGAGAGAAGGAAACAAGGGAAATGTACCGATCCAGGAGATTCAAACAGCAGAAACCCATCCTGTCTTTGCTGTTCATCAATTTAAACACAATAATTATACTCTTCATTAATCTGTAACTGAACTGGGACCTGCTCTGCTCTGCTGAGAGACCTGCTCTGCTCTGCTGAGAGACCTGCTCTGCTCTGCTGAGGGACCTGCTCTGCTCTGCTGAGGGACCTGCTCTGCTCTGCTGAGGGACCTGCTCTGCTCTGCTGAGGGACCTGCTCTGCTCTGCTGAGAGACCTGCTCTGCTCTGCTGAGAGACCAGCTCTGCTCTGCTGAGAGACCAGCTCTGCTCTGCTGAGAGACCTGCTCTGCTCTGCTGAGGGACCTGCTCTGCTCTGCTGAGGGACCTGCTCTGCTGAGGGACCTGCTCTGCTCTGCTGAGAGACCTGCTCTGCTCTGCTGAGAGACCTGCTCTGCTCTGCTGAGAGACCTGCTCTGCTCTGCTGAGAGACCTGCTCTGCTCTGCTGAGAGACCTGCTCTGCTCTGCTGAGAGACCTGCTCTGCTCTGCTGAGGAACCTGCTCTGCTCTACTGAGGGACCTGCTCTGCTCTACTGAGGGACTTGCTCTGCTGAGGGACCTGCTCTGCTCTGCTGAGGGACCTGCTCTGCTGAGGGACCTGCTCTGCTCTGCTGAGAGACCTGCTCTGCTCTGCTGAGGGACCTGCTCTGCTCTGCTGAGGGACCTGCTCTGCTCTGCTGAGGGACCTGCTCTGCTCTGCTGAGGGACCTGCTCTGCTCTGCTGAGGGACCTGCTCTGCTCTGTTGAGAGACCTGCTCTGTTGAGGGACCTGCTCTGTTGAGGGACCTGCTCTGCTCTGTTGAGGGACCTGCTCTGCTCTGTTGAGGGACCTGCTCTGCTCTATTGAGGGACCTGCTCTGCTCTGTTGAGGGACCTGCTCTGTTGAGGGACCTGCTCTGCTGAGGGACCTGCTCTGCTGAGGGACCTGCTCTGCTGAGGAACCTGCTCTGTTGAGGAACCTGTTCTGCTGAGGGTCCTGCTCTGCTGAGGGTCCTGCTCTGTTGAGGGACCTGCTCTGCTGAGGGACCTGCTCTGCTGAGGGACCTGCTCTGCTGAGGGACCTGCTCTGTTGAGGGACCTGCTCTGTTGAGGAACCTGCTCTGCTGAGAGACCTGCTCATTCTCCAGGACTATGGCACCACATGTGGTACATGGAGTCTCTCTTTCACAGCCCTGGTGTCTTCCTCTCTTTTTGCTCCTTCTCTCCCTGTATTCCCTGACGGTGGCAGGGTTCAACCTGGATACTAGCATGACTCTGATCAAGGAGGGGGAGAAAGGGAGCTTTTTTGGATTTTCTGTAGCACTTCACCAGCAACTCACCCCAGAACCACACAGTTGGTAAGTGGACTGCAGCCGCGTACAGTAGCATGACTAGCAACGTTTGTGTGTGTGATTTGACGTACATATTGGTATAGTTTGTACATTTTCTAAATCCTTTATACACATACAATATGCATGAATCTATTTCCACTTCACGTCTTTGAAGCACTAATACAGGACCGTACTGATTGAGTAAAATGGAAGCAGTAAGTCAGTGTTTCTACATTGAACTGATTGGATCATGCAGCCCTTGGATTCAGTCATTTGGGTAAAGCACTGCACTGGAATCAGTAGTTTCATTATGGGTATGTGTGTACAGAGAGGGCACCCAACACTTTTCAGGTGGGATAAGGTGTCAGGCAGGCGAGAAAGAGAGAGAGAGAGAGAGAGAGAGAGAGAGAGAGAGACTGTAGTGATGAATCAGCAGATAGATCTGGAGAAGAGGAGAGAGAGAGAGAGAGAGAGAGAGAGAGAGAGAGAGAGAGAGAGAGAGAGAGAGAGAGAGAGAGAGAGAGAGAGAGAGACAGAGACAGAGACAGAGACAGAGACAGAGACAGAGACAGAGACAGAGAGAGAGAGAGAGAGAGAGAGAGAGAGAGAGAGAGAGAGAGAGAGAGAGAGCCAGAGAGAGCGAGAGAGCGACTGTAGTGATGAATCAGCAGATAGATCTGGAGAAGAGGAGAGAGAGAGAGAGAGAGCCAGAGAGAGAGAGAGAGAGATTGAGAGAGAGAGAGGGAGCGAGAGAGAGAGAGAGAGGGAGAGAGAGATAGGATAGAAAGAGAGAGATTAACAGGTTTTACTCTGATTTTACTGACACAGTACAGGAGTGGACAGACATGCTGCAGTACTTTATGGGTGGTGCGTTTGTGTATGCGTGTGTGTTTATATTAGAGTGTGTGTGTTTATGCCAGAGTGTGTTTGTGTTTGTGTGTAACAGATGCTGCTGGTTGTTATTGATGTACCTGGAACATAGGACAGGATCACATCCTCCAAGCCAGGCACGAATAAATGATGATGTCAGCTCTGACTTTTAAAATGTTTATAGGGGTTCTCTGCAAAGAGGATGTCGTCTTATATGGCTCTTCAGCAGCAGCACTGATATTGAAAGAAGCACTTTTCTAGATTGAGAAATGCTTAATTACTTGGAATTAGTGTTGAGTATTGTAGAAAAGGCGTTCATTTTTCTTAGCCTGTTTAGTTAACTGACCATTTAATTGCAGGCACATCAGAACCGTAGAGATGTATATAGATCGCAAAGTAGCAGTCAAATCAAATCAAAAGTTTGTCACGTGCGCCGAATACAACAGAGAAATGCTAACTTACAGGCTCTAACCAACAGTGAAATGCTAACTTACAGGCTCTAACCAACAGAGAAATGCTAACTTACAGGCTCTAACCAACAGTGAAATGCTAACTTACAGGCTCTAACCAACAGAGAAATGCTAACTTACAGGCTCTAACCAACAGTGAAATGCTAACTTACAGGCTCTAACCAACAGTGAAATGCTAATTTACAGGCTCTAACCAACAGTGAAATGCTAACTTACAGGCTCTAACCAACAGTGAAATGCTAACTTACAGGCTCTAACCAACAGTGAAATGCTAACTTACAGGCTCTAACCAACAGTGAAATGCTAACTTACAGGCTCTAACCAACAGTGAAATGCTAACTTACAGGCTCTAACCAACAGTGAAATGCTAACTTACAGGCTCTAACCAACAGTGAAATGCTAACTTACAGGCTCTAACCAACAGTGAAATGCTAACTTACAGGCTCTAACCAACAGTGAAATGCTAATTTACAGGCTCTAACCAACAGTGAAATGCTAACTTACAGGCTCTAACCAACAGTGAAATGCTAACTTACAGGCTCTAACCAACAGTGAAATGCTAACTTACAGGCTCTAACCAACAGTGAAATGCTAACTTACAGGCTCTAACCAACAGTGAAATGCTAACTTACAGGCTCTAACCAACAGTGAAATGCTAACTTACAGGCTCTAACCAACAGTGAAATGCTAACTTACAGGCTCTAACCAACAGTGAAATGCTAACACAGGCTCTAACCAACAGTGAAATGCTAACTTACAGGCTCTAACCAACAGTGAAATGCTAACTTACAGGCTCTAACCAACAGTGAAATGCTAACTTACAGGCTCTAACCAACAGTGAAATGCTAACTTACAGGCTCTAACCAACAGTGAAATGCTGACTTACAGGCTCTAACCAACAGTGAAATGCTGACTTACAGGCTCTAACCAACAGTGAAATGCTAACTTACAGGCTCTAACCAACAGTGAAATGCTAACTTACAGGCTCTAACCAACAGTGCATTTTTTTTAAAGGTATTAGGTGAACAATAGGTAAGTAAAGAGGTAGGTAAATAAAAACAACAGTAAAAAGACAGTGAAAAATAACAGTAGCGAGGCTACACACAGTCTTTAATGGTGCTAACCATGTTACATAGCCTTTTGGGCACTAGAGACCTCTATAACTATCTATGCTCTGAGCACACCTGCAAGCAATTTCATTTTTGTTAAATACCTGAGTTCCTGTGTCTATTAGTTGCTGTGCCAAACGATCCAGGCAGTATTACCAACTCTCCAGCATTTATCAGTATATTTCAATAATCTGTGTGTTCAATACCCAAACCACACAAACCAATGGAAATTAAGAAGGACTATGTTTGATTGGAGGAAATAAATGGGAGTGCAGACTCTCACCCTATCCTTGTCCTCCAACCGGGTCACCTGCTCCGGTAGCCCCTCCTACCTATCCCAGTGCATTTCAAAATAGGCCACCTGCCGTAACAAGTGTAGTTACTCATGTTGTATCTCCAGTAGGCTATTCTGCTGTTAGGCAAGAGCACTTGTTTGAGTGGCCATTTTACCCAGTGGATTCTCTTCTCATCAGTAGAGTTGGTTCTAAGCCAGCAGTGTTAAACACATTTGCTCTGGAGGCTGCATTCGGTCTTCACTGTAGTCCTGAGAGCCGCACTGAAAGTGTGTTATATTTTATTGTGGTTAAAATGTGCTAAAAATAGTCCCTTATCAATAGTTTGGAGACGTTTTGATGCTGTCCCTGACTATCTAGCATTTCATCTCAGTGATTATTAGCGAGTTGAACAGTCAAGAAACTGTGTGAATGCATTTCTACACCGTTTAGATGTGGTTTAAACGGTAGGTTGTATAAACCACATGTAAGATCTGAATCTGCATCAAAAGTCCCAATACAACATCACACCTCACTACTCTATTTTTCCAGTTTTCAGAATTCTAGAAAATGCTGAAGTCATGTCGGGAAAATGTAATGTGGAGGACCCGCCTAGTCCCTATAAATGTCAAACTCCAACAGATATAACTTCAAATGTATAACTTCGAATTAAACCAAATAGTTTGTGCTCATGATTACTGATTTTCAGTCAAATGTTCAGCCAACTATCAAACAAATACTTTGAGTTTATTGTTATAAATGAACTTGCACAGTTGTTATCCAACTAGCCTGCTAACGTTAGCCCTACTAGCCTGCTAACGTTCGCCCTACTAGCCTGCTAACGTTAGCCCTACTAGCCTGCTAACGTTAGCCCTACTAGCCTGCTAACGTTAGCCCTACTAGCCTGCTTAACGCTAGCCCTAACGTTAGCCCTACTAGCCTGCTAACGTTAGCCCTACTAGCCTGCTAACGTTAGCCCTACTAGCCTGCTAACGTTAGCCCTACTAGCCTGCTAACGTTAGCCCTACTAGCCTGCTAAGGGAGAGTCAGCTAACCCAATTCGATATAGTGTGGTAAATCCACATAGAATTTACCCGGTTCATCACTGCTGATGTATCTGTGGGTCGGTAGGGAACAGAGGTTGCATCTTTCACATTCATGTTCGGCACAGCATCAGAGTCTCACTCTGAAATGCTTCCTGAAATATTATGAGCTAGCACTTCCGGTGCCAGCAGCTAAGATAATGAAGCACTTCCGGTGCCAGCAGCTAAGATAATGAAGCACTTCCGGTGCCAGTAGCTGAGATAATGAAGCACTTCCGGTGCCAGTAGCTGAGATAATGAAGCACTTCCGGTGCCAGCAGCTGAGATAATGAAGCACTGACCGGTGCCAGCAGCTGAGATAATGAAGCACTTCCGGTGCCAGCAGCTAAGATAATGAAGCACTTCCGGTGCCAGCAGCTAAGATAATGAAGCACTTCCGGTGCCAGCAGCTAAGATAATGAAGCACTTCCGGTGCCAGTAGCTGAGATAATGAAGCACTTCCGGTGCCAGTAGCTGAGATAATGAAGCACTTGAATAATACTTGAGATAATGAAGCACTTGAATCATACTTTTATGTAAACATTATTGGAAAATAGGTGCACATGTTAAGATCCTTTACAGTACTTTGATTATAACCAGAACAGCCATTAGACTTGAAAGAAGTGTCCGTTGTATCGAACCTTTCATTAGAAGAAGAATCAAACCTGATTAGCCTGAAGCTTGACGCTTAATATTTTTTTTGTTTTTTT
>NC_060190.1:74736870-74756870 GCF_021184085.1 Oncorhynchus gorbuscha | reverse complement strand
ATGTCTTCCTTACTGGTTGACTGTCCCTGGTCGTTTTTAAATTGTCCTTCTTAGTGGTTGACTGTCCCTGGTCGTTTTTAAATTGTCTTCCTTACTGGTTGACTGTCCCTGGTCATTTTTAAATTGTCTTCCTTACTGGTTGACTGTCCCTGGTCGTTTTTAAATTGTCCTCCCTAGTGGTTGACTGTCCCTGGTCGTTTTTAAATTGTCCTCCCTAGTGGTTGACTGTCCCTGGTCGTTTTTAAATTGTCCTCCCTAGTGGTTGACTGTCCCTGGTCGTTTTTAAAATGTCTTCCTTAATGGTTGACTGTCCCTGGTCGTTTTTAAATTGTCCTCCCTAGTGGTTGACTGTCCATGGTCGTTTTTAAATTATCTTCCTTAATGGTTGACCGTCCTTGGTCGTTTTTAAAATGTCTTCCTTAGTGGTTGACTGTCCATGGTCGTTTTTAAAATGTCTTCCATAGTGGTTGACTGTCCCTGGTCGTTTTTAAAATGTCCTCCCTAGTGGTTGACTGTCCCTGGTCGTTTTTAAATTGTCCTCCCTAGTGGTTGACTGTCCCTGGTCGTTTTTAAATTGTCCTCCCTAGTGGTTGACTGTCCCTGGTCGTTTTTAAAATGTCCTCCCTAGTGGTTGACTGTCCCTGGTCGTTTTTAAAATGTCCTCCCTAGTGGTTGACTGTCCCTGGTCGTTTTTAAAATGTCTTCCCTAGTGGTTGACTGTCCCTGGTCGTTTTTAAATTGTCCTCCCTAGTGGTTGACTGTCCCTGGTCGTTTTTAAAATGTCCTCCCTAGTGGTTGACTGTCCCTGGTCGTTTTTAAAATGTCTTCCCTAGTGGTTGACTGTCCCTGGTCGTTTTTAAATTGTCCTCCCTAGTGGTTGGAAGGTTGACTGTTGAAGTCAGGGGACCTAAAACGTCCCACCACAGGAGCAGAGCGGGTCAGATTACACTGAGCTTCACGTTGAGAGCCCAATTCCATTCGTAGTGGGAATGCTGCCTATTTTAGACAGGATACCAGTGCTTCTGGAGCCGTGGGGAAGGCTGGGAAATAAACCTGTATATCCCCGTGCCTCCAGTTGGATTCATTTTGTGATGAATAGTGTTCAAAAGTAGTGCTTTGAAGCTGAACTATTCCCTCATGGGAATGACGACGGGATTCACTTTATGCATTGTCCACTGCTAATTATGCTAATTATGCATTTTCTTTGCACTAAAAGACACAAAAACAGACAATGTTTCACATTGCACATTTAGTCGTGTCATTCAGCATGTTTTTTAAAATTTCAATAACCAGTTTATTTTTTTTGAGTAGGCTACAGCTGTCTCTCTCCCCGTCTCCACATCACATTTATGAATGTTTGAAAGGGCGCAGTACAAAACTCCTTCACACATTCCAAACAGGTTGAACCATTTCTGAGAGCTAATTTACATCAAAAATTTTCTTTTCAAGCTCTCTCCTCTTCTACTTGTTAGACTTTCACATAGGAAGTAATGTCCTTGGGTCTGGACCATTCAAAGACATGGCTGGTAAATGTCAGAGCTTTCCTATTGTAAAGTTTTCTTATTTACCTGTTTGTGATGGATCAGAGAGGGAGGGAGTGGGGTATGTGCGCACACACACACACACACACACACACACACACACACACACACACACACACACACACACACACACACACACACACACACACACACACACACACACACACACACACACACACACACACACACACACACACACACACACACACACAATAAGCCAACACAAACTAATCAGCACACAAGTGTTTTCTGTTCTTCCTCCCACACCATCCGTTCCCTGTCTAATTAACATTATCCCACAGCTGAGCCAGTGCCCTGTCTAATTAACATTATCCCACAGCTGAGCCAGTGCCCTGTCTAGCCTTGAATTAAGACTCAGTAGCTTTCAGCGATATTACTCTGCAGCCCTCGCAGGCAGGCAGGGGGACAGGCAGCCAGAGGGACAGGCAGGCAGGGGGACAGGCAGCCAGGGGAACAGGCAGGCAGGGGGACAGGCAGCCAGAGGGACAGGCAGCCAGGGGGACAGGCAGCCAGGGGACAGGCAGCCAGACAGGGGACAGGCAGCCAACGGGACAGGCAGGCAGGGGGACAGGCAGGCAGGGGGACAGGGCCAGGGGGACAGGCAGGCAGGGGACAGGCACCAGGGGGACAGGCAGGCAGGAGGACAGGCAGCCAACGGGACAGGCAGGCAGGAGGACAGAGCCAGGGACAGGCAGGCAGGGGGACAGGCAGCCAGGGGAACAGGCAGGCAGGGGGACAGGCAGCCAGAGGGACAGGCAGCCAGGGGGACAGGCAGCCAGGGGAACAGGCAGGCAGGGGGACAGACAGGCAGGAGGACAGGCAGCCAACGGGACAGGCAGGCAGGGGGACAGGCAGGCAGGGGGACAGGCAGCCAGGGGGACAGGCAGGCAGGAGGACAGGCAGCCAGGGGGACAGGCAGGCAGGAGGACAGGCAGCCAACGGGACAGGCAGGCAGGAGGACAGGCAGCCAACGGCAGGCAGGGGGGGACAGGCAGGCAGGGGGACAGGCAGGGGGGACAGGCAGGCAGGGGGACAGGCAGCCAGGGGGACAGGCAGGCAGGAGGACAGGCAGGCAGGGGGACAGGCAGGCAGGGGGACAGGCAGCCAGGGGGACAGGCAGGCAGGAGGACAGGCAGCCAACGGGACAGGCAGGCAGGGGGACAGGCAGGCAGGGGACAGGCAGCCAGGGGGACAGGCAGGCAGGAGGACAGGCAGGCAGGGGGACAGGAGGCAGGGGGACAGGCAGCCAGGGGGACAGGCAGGCAGGAGGACAGGCAGCCAACGGGACAGGCAGGCAGGGGGACAGGCAGGCAGGGGGACAGGCAGCCAGGGGGACAGGCAGGCAGGGACAATCTGCAGAGTCAGGAAGAAAAGAAACACCACAAGCTGCCATCTGATGGATATCGCTTTCAGCGATATTACTCTGCAGCCCTCGCAGGCAGGCAGGGGGACAGGCAGCCAGAGGGACAGGCAGGCAGGGGGACAGGCAGCCAGGGGAACAGGCAGGCAGGGGGACAGGCAGCCAGAGGGACAGGCAGCCAGGGGGACAGGCAGCCAGGGGAACAGGCAGGCAGGGGGACAGACAGGCAGGAGGACAGGCAGCCAACGGGACAGGCAGGCAGGGGGACAGGCAGGCAGGGGGACAGGCAGCCAGGGGGACAGGCAGGCAGGAGGACAGGCAGCCAGGGGGACAGGCAGGCAGGAGGACAGGCAGCCAACGGGACAGGCAGGCAGGAGGACAGGCAGCCAACGGGACAGGCAGGCAGGGGGACAGGCAGGCAGGGGGACAGGCAGCCAGGGGGACAGGCAGGCAGGGGGACAGGCAGCCAGGGGGACAGGCAGGCAGGAGGACAGGCAGGCAGGGGGACAGGCAGGCAGGGGGACAGGCAGCCAGGGGGACAGGCAGGCAGGAGGACAGGCAGCCAACGGGACAGGCAGGCAGGGGGACAGGCAGGCAGGGGGACAGGCAGCCAGGGGGACAGGCAGGCAGGGACAATCTGCAGAGTCAGGAAGAAAAGAAACACCACAAGCTGCCATCTGATGGATGGGCAAAATTAATCAGCTGCTCTGTTTTTCTGTCTTTGAGTGTGTGTGTGTGTGTGTGTGTGTGTGTGTGTGTGTGTGTGTGTGTGTGTGTGTGTGTGTGTGTGTGTGTGTGTGTGTGTGTGTGTGTGTGTGTGTGTGTGTGTGTGTGTGTGTGTGTGTGTGTGTGTGTGTGTGTGTGTGTGTGAGAGAGAGAGAGTTTTGCTTATTCGGCAGTGAGCAACACACGCACACACTGAGTTCTTACCAGTTAGCAAACACTTCATATACAGTCGTATTGATTGAGGCTTAGATGTAAGAGCAAAAGCATGAGATTAATCTCTCACGCATGATTCATGTCAAGACAGTAAGAGTTGTTTCTCTCTGTTGTTTGAGTGATGAACAGCTCAGCTGGTGCTTAAATTTCTCTGAGTTGACGCAAGCACCTGACTGTGACATGAAGAGCCTATAAAACCCAATCCCTCCTCTCCTCTCCTCTCCTCTCCTCTCCTCTCCTCTCCTCTCCTCTCCTCTCCTCTCCTCTCCTCTCCTCTCCTCTCCTCTCCTCTCCTCTCCTCTCCTCTCCTCTCCTCTCCTCTCCTCTCCTCTCCTCTCCTCTCCTCTCCTCTCTACCACTTCTCTCTCTTCCTCTTCTCTTTCTTCCTCTCATCTTTCTTCCACTTCTCTTCTCATCCCCTCTCTCCCTATGTTCCCCTCTCATCTCCTCTCCTCTACTCTCTCCCTATATTCCCCTATCATCTTATCCCTTCTCCTCTGATCTACTCTCTCCCTATATTCCCCTCTCATCTCATCTCATCTCCTCTCATCTACTCTCTCCCTATATTCCCCTCTCATGTCATCCCCTTTCCTCTCATCTACTCTCTCCCTATATTCCCCTATCATCTTATCCCTTCTCCTCTCATCTACTCTCTCCCTATATTCCCCTCTCATCTCATCTCCTCTCATCTACTCTCTCCCTATATTCCCCTATCATCTTATCTCTTCTCCTCTCACCAACTCTCTTCCTATATTCCCCTCTCCTCCACACCTTTCCCTAAACCTGCAGATATTAATAAACCATGACAAGGCCCCCTACTCTGACAAATACAATTTATTCAGGTCATGTATGAGACTGGGCTCTGATAATGAGCTGAGATTGGAGAGGTGCCATTAAAGTAAAGGGAAATTACAGTCTGGGGGGGGGGTCATGTGTGTGTGTGTGTGTGTGTGTGTGTGTGTGTGTGTGTGTGTGTGTGTGTGTGTGTGTGTGTGTGTGTGTGTGTGTGTGTGTGTGTGTGTGTGTGTGTGTGTGTGTGTGTGTGTGTGTGTGTGTGTGTGTGTGTGTGTGAAGGGGAAATGTCAGAGATCCAGGGGTTGATGGAAGCAGCTTTCTGCCTGCTGTGTCTGTGGTATAAACACCTTGCTTTATTATTGACGATAAAGAAATTGTTGTCTAATATTATAAAATGCAGCCTGAGATCTACATCTAACATCTGTTGTGTTTGTTGTGATGAGATGACTGAAGCACAAAACAGAACTGTTGTCCCAGGCTAAACCACATGACTGTAAACAAAACCATAGAGAATCTCTGCATGTAAAATACACACAAACACAGCACATCCCATGTTTAGACTTGGGTATCTTGCCTTCCCTTGGATCTCAGGTGGAATGTATACAGGAGTAGTTGGTCAATGGTGAAGGTTTAGGTTTCTGTGGCCAGTGGCTCAGAGACATAAATAGTAGACCTGGTGGCACTCACAATCAATATAGCCAGGTTTCAAATCAAATTTTATTTGTCACAGGTGTAAACAGGTTGTTTTTTTGGGGGGTTTTAGGCTGGGTTTCTGTACAGCACTTTGAGATATCAGCTGATGTACGAAGGGCTATATAAATACATTTGATTTGATTTGATTTATCCCAGGCCCCTGTCCCCGCAGGAGGTATTTTGCCTTTTGATAGGCCGTCATTGTAAATAAGAATTTGTTCTTAACGGACTTGTCTAGTTAAATATAAAAAATAATAATAAAAATACCTTACCGTGAAATGCTTACTGACGAGCCCTTAACCAACAATACAGTTCAAATAAATAGAGTTAATAAAATATTTACTAAATAAACTAAAGTTTAAAAGCATCTAATCAATCAAAAACACATTTATGTAACAATAAAGAGGCTATATACAGAGTCAATGTGGAGGCTATATACAGGGGGTACTGGTACAGAGTCAATGTGGAGGCTATATACAGGGGCTACTGGTACAGAGTCAATGTGGAGGCTATATACAGGGGGTACTGGTACAGAGTCAATGTGGAGGCTATATACAGGGGGTACCGGTACAGAGTCAATGTGGAGACTATATACAGAGTCAATGTGGAGGCTATATACTACTACAGAGTCAATGTGGAGACTATATACAGGGGGTACTGGTACAGAGTCAATGTGGAGGCTATATACAGGGGGTACCGGTACAGAGTCAATGTGGAGACTATATACAGGGGGTACTGGTACAGAGTCAATGTGGAGGCTATATACAGGGGGTACCGGTACAGAGTCAATGTGGAGACTATATACAGGGGGTACTGGTACAGAGTCAATGTGGAGGCTATATACAGGGGGTACCGGTCAGAGTCAATGTGGAGACTATATACAGGGGTACTGGTACAGAGTCAATGTGGAGACTATATACAGGGGCTACTGGTACAGAGTCAATGTGGAGACTATATACAGGGGTACTGGTACAGAGTCAATGTGGAGGCTATATACAGGGGCTACTGGTACAGAGTCAATGTGGAGGCTATATACAGGGGTACTGGTACAGAGTCAATGTGGAGACTATATACAGGGGGTACTGGTACAGAGTCAATGTGGAGACTATATACAGGGGTACTGGTACAGAGTCAATGTGGAGGCTATATACAGGGGGTACCGGTACAGAGTCAATGTGGAGACTATATACAGGGGGTGGAGTCAATGTGGAGGCTATATACAGGGGGTACTGTCAATGTGGAGACTATATACAGGGGGTACTGTCAGAGTCAATGTGGAGGCTATATACAGGGGGGTACAGAGTCAATGTGGAGACTATATACAGGGGCTACTGGTACAGAGTCAATGTGGAGACTATATACAGGGGGTACTGGTACAGAGTCAATGTGGAGACTATATACAGGGGGTACTGGTACAGAGTCAATGTGGAGACTATATACAGGGGGTACTGGTACAGAGTCAATGTGGAGTCTATATACAGGGGGTACCGGTACAGAGTCAATGTGGAGGCTATATACAGGGGGTACTGGTACAGAGTGAATGTGGAGGTTATATACAGGGGGTACTGGTACAGAGTCAATGTGGAGTCTATATACAGGGGGTACTGGTACAGAGTCAATGTGGAGGCTATATACAGGGGGTACTGGTGCAGAGTCAATGTGGAGTCTATATACAGGGGGTACTGGTACAGAGTCGATGTGGAGTCTATATATAGGGGGTACTGGTACAGAGTCAATGTGGAGGCTATATACAGGGGGTACTGGTACAGAGTCAAAATGGAGTCTATATACAGGGGATACTGGTACAGAGTCAATGTGGAGGCTATATACAGGGGGTACCGGTACAGAGTCAATGTGCAGGGGTACAGGTTAATCGAGGTAATTTGTAAAGTGACTATGCATAGATAATAAACAGCGAGTAGCAGCAGTGTAAAAACAAAAAGGGGGGGTCAAGTCTTGAACCAAGACTTGGCGCTCCGGTACCGCTTGCCGTGCGGTAGCAGAGAGAACAGTCTATGACTTGGGTTACTGGAATCTTTGAGGTAGGGGGCAGATGTCAATGTAAACAGATGGCCTAAAGCATAAAACACATTGAGACTCTCACTGCCGATAGACTGCTGATAGGTACTTATCACAGCGGGAGGCCGTTCCTTCTCTTGCTAGAAAAAACACAGTGCCTCCTGTTTGCCGACCCGGTAGTGACGACTTTTCTACTTGTCGAATCACAATTCTTGTCAGTGGCCAACAACTTGACTTTGAGCCAATCAGAGAGCACGGAACCCCATGTGGCGGGGCCAATAGGATTGACAACAGAAAGGAAAAAAATATCCAAATCTCATGAGCCAGTCAAACTTCATATAATAATATAATAATAATATAATGATAATATAATAATAATATAATAATAATAATATAATAATGATAATATAATATATTAATAATAATATAATAATAATATAATAATATAATAATAATAATATAATAATATAATAATAATATAATAATAATATAATAATATAATAATATAATAATAATATAATAATAATATAATAATAATATAATAATAATATAATAATAATATAATAATATACTAATAATATACTAATAATATTATAATAATAATAATATAATAATAATAATAATATAATAATAATATAATAATAATAATATAATAATAATATAATAATAATATAATAATAATATACTAATAATATACTAATAATATTATAATAATAATAATATACTAATAATATAATAATAATATAATAATAATAATAATATAATAAATAATAATAATAATATCATAATAATATAATAATAATATAATAATAATATAATAATATAATAATGATAATATAATATATTAATAATAATATAATAATAATATAATAATAATATAATAATAATATAATAATATAATAATGATAATATAATATATTAATAATAATATAATAATAATATAATAATAATATAATAATAATATAATAATAATATAATAATAATATATAATAATAATAATATAAATAATAATATAATAATAATATAATAATAATATAATAATATAATAATAATATAATAATAATATATAATAATATAATAATAATATAATAATAATAATATAATAATATAATAATAATATAATAATAATATAATAATAATATAATAATATAATAATAATATAATAATAATATAATAATAATATAATAATAATTTAATAATATAATAATAATATAATAATAATATATGCCATTTAGCAGACGCTTTTATCCAAAGCGACTGACAGTCATGTGTGCATACATTCTACGTATGGGTGGTCCTGGGAATCGAACCCACTACCCTGGCGTTACAAGCGCCATGCTCTACCAACTGAGCTACAGAAGGACCAACACAATGTAGGCTATGGGATGGTAGCTAGCTAAGTGTGCAGACACACAACACTAAATACTACCTCCAAACTAGTTAACCACTGGAGCTATTACTGACATTATAATTGAATCACAATTAATTTCCATGAAACAGCTGCCTGTTCGCTGCCTAGTTAGCTAGCGAATATGCTAACATAAACTAGCAAGCTAAACATTTTGTTATGGGATTATGGAGAGTGAATTCAATTGTTTCTTCGTCATCTTGCTAGGTAGTTATTTATCTGTGGCCATATGGCTAGTATCAACAGGTTTTTTTTCTGCGTGAACACAAAATAGAATGAGTGCCGACACTATTCAGAGGTGCTAACTACTGTCGGCAGGCAAACATTTGACAGTCCTTCCCGGTGTGTCTGACCTATTACATCTGTGGCCTTGAGGCTAGACGGCATCCGAAGGATATGAAGGCCTCCCAGGACGATTCTGCTTACTGAAGCAGAACAGAACAGGCAGACCAGATGGGACCAGGCTGTGTGATTAGAATGCTAGAGCATCAGTCAGTCGCTTGGCAACATTCTCTTATTCAGCATTTAAGTGGGAGAAATTTACTGTGTGGACTGGGTGCATATTAAGCAGTTAGGCAGTCCCTTAGACCAGCTGTGTGAAATTATGACTGCCTCATACTGCCTGTTGGATAGTTCCATTTCAGTTGTCTTATTCGTGTTATTTTACGCTTAGATGTCAGTCTCACATGATTTTCTATTAGATCTAACACATCCATGTGTCTGTACGCTTGGTATCATTTAAAAATATTGTTTTCGTGTACATACCTAACACATGTACACCTTGTGGATTCTGGAGGTAAGATAGACATAGGGGCTCCTATTTGTGGAGAGAGGGTTGCAATGGTGGTTGTTGGATCTTCAGACGTGAGATCTTAGGGATCAATCATTCCCCCATCTTGGTTGGAAATTGCCATTCTAATATTGATTTCCTAGTGGGGGGGTTGGGGGGGTGGGGGCAGATGGTGAGCTGGGGACAATATGCTAGAGATGCCCTGGGTGGGGTTAGCTTGGAGAAGTTACCATAGTCCTCTTGAACATTTACAAGAGTTCAACAACACATTATGGGGAAAATATAGTTCTGCATTAGTTTCCACCTCAGCTATATTCTATTCTACAGTATTCTATTCTATTCTACAGTATTCTATTCTACAGTATTCTATTCTACAATATTCTATTCTATTCTACAGTATTCTATTCTACAGTATTTTATTCTACAGTATTCTATTCTATTCTACAGTATTCTATTCTACAGTATTCTATTCTACAGTATTTTATTCTACAGTATTCTATTCTATTCTACTATAGGGATCATAAATATTATTGGAATCTGTTTGCTTTTCCACACTTGTTAATTTTAACCTTCAGCCATTGTTTCTGGCTACATAATGTATTCTATTATGTGATAATATAGAGGGATGGCAAATTTACAGATTTAGATTCTAGATTTAACTTTGGATTGGAGATGTTTGATGTGGGTCTCTCTCTCATATCCTATCTCATTATTGATTGCTGTATAGCTTAGTCCCATAGGTGTTCAGTGTGACAATGACAATAGGAGTTGGCAAGACAGCCCAAACAGATCTGGGGCCAGGCTAGAGGCGATATGTGTCAGCCACAGCAGCAGCCACTAAAATAGAGATATGAGAAGCCCTCTGTCTGAGAGGTAACTGGCAGCAGCCATTGATATAGAGATATGGGAAGCCTTCTGTCTGAGAGGTAACTGGCAGCAGCCATTGATATAGAGATATGGGAAGCCATTGATTGATATAGAGATATGGGAAGCCTTCTGTCTGAGAGGTAACTGGCAGCAGCCATTGATATAGAGATATGAGAAGCCCTCTGTCTGAGAGGTAACTGGCAGCAGCCATTGATATAGAGATATGGGAAGCCTTCTGTCTGAGAGGTAACTGGCAGCAGCCATTGATATAGAGATATGGGAAGCCCTCTGTCTGAGAGGTAACTGGCAGCAGCCATTGATATAGATATATGAGAAGCCCTCTGTCTGAGAGGTAACTGGCAGCAGCCATTGATATAGAGATATGGGAAGCCTTCTGTCTGAGAGGTAACTGGCAGCAGCCATTGATATAGAGATATGGGAAGCCTTCTTCCTGAATCACACACACGGATTGGCAGTGACAGAGGAGCTAAGGCCAGAGAATGGAAGAGAGAGAGGAGGATGGAGAGAGAGAGGGGGATGGAGAGAGAGAGGGGGATGGAGAGAGAAAGAGGGGTATGGAGAGAGAAAGAGGGGGATGGAGAGAGAGATGGGGATGGAGAGAGAAAGAGGGGGATGGAGAGAGAAAGAGGGGGATGGAGAGAGAGAATGGAGAGGGGATGGAGAGAGAAAGAGGGGGATGGAGAGAGAAAGAGGGGGATGGAGAGAGAAAGAGGGGGATGGAGAGAGAGAGGGGGATGGAGAGAGAATGGAGAGAGAAAGGGGGATGGAGAGAGAAAGAGGGGGATGGGGAGAGTGAGGGGGATGGAGAGAGAAAGAGGGGGATGGAGAGAGAAAGAGGGGGATGGAGAGAGAAAGAGGGGGATGGAGAGAGAGAAAGAGGGGATGGAGAGAGAAAGGGGGATGGAGAGAGAAAGAGGGGGATGGAGAGAAAAAGAGGGGGATGGAGAGAGAGGGGGATGGAGAGAGAGGGGGGATGGAGAGAGAGAGGGGGATGGAGAGAGAAAGAGGGGATGGAGAGAGAGAGGGGATGGAGAGAGAGAGGGGGATGGAGAGAGAGAGGGGGATGGAGAGAGAAAGAGGGGGATGGAGAGAGAAAGAGGGGGATGGAGAGAGAGAGGGGGATGGAGAGAGAGAGGGGGATGGAGAGAGAAAGAGGGGGAGAGTGTGTGTGTGATTAGGATGCGAGGGGGATTGGGGTGACAGGCGGGTATTGTTTTGTCTCAATAATAGTACATGCATTTGGTTTTTACTAGCGTTTAAGAGCAGTTGGAGGCCACGGAAGGAGTGTTGTATGGCATTGAAGCTCGTTTGGAGGTTAGAGGAAGGGCCAGAAGTATACAGAATGGTGTCGTCTGCGTAGAGGTGGATCAGGGAATCGTCCGCAGCAAGAGCAACATCATTGATATATACAGAGAAAAGAGTCGGCCCGAGAATTTAACCCTGTGGCACCCCCATAGAGACTGCTAGAGGACTGGACAACATGCCCTCCGATTTGACACACTGAACTCTGTCTGCAAAGTAGTTATCTTTAATAGTCAATAATAAGACATTTATCTTTAATAGTCCTATCAGTCAATCAGTAACTAGATGGATGAAGATAAACTGCTTGTTGTTACGGTAACAATAACCTCCGTTTGATGTGGATTTTCCTTTTTTCTATATCTCAGAATTGAATTGAAATGATCTTAAGGTTGCAGACTAATATTCTGTTTAAGGAAGATCCTAGTGGATTATTTGCAGATCTCTGTAGGGATTCATGAACTAACTGGTTATAGTGAGTTAATTCGTTACACAGTGACAGAAGTTCACAGATGTCAAAATGGGTCATAGGTGTCAGGGCCCTTATTCATAAAGCAGCTCTTAGAAGGAGTGCTGATCTAGGATCAGTTTTGCCTTTTAGATAATAATGAAGAATATTACATGGAGGGGGGGGATCTGATCCTAGATCTGCACTCCTACTAAGAGCTACTGTATCTCTCTGTAGACAATAGACTATCATCCTCTTGTCATCAGAAAGTATTCCAGCATCATTACTCATTTTCAATGTGATGAATGCCTTATTTTGGGGGGGTGGGGGGGTATTGTATGTTTGACTCAGCATAGGGAAATATCTCAAGTAGTCAATAGCAGTCATGGGGGTGGGGCGAGGGGGGTATTGTATGTTTGACTTAGCATAGGGAAATATCTCACGTAGCCAATAGCAGTCATGGGGGTGGGGCTAGGGGGGTATTGTACGTTTGACTCAGCATAGGGAAATATCTCAAGTAGCCAATAGCAGTCATGGAGCGAATGTTATTCTAACAGTGTGGTAATGTTTCCAGCTCTCCGAATGAGACTGTGAATGAACTGTCACACTACATCATGTCTAATACAGGCCACAGTGCTGACTGTTTGGCTCGTTATGGCAGGCCAGGGATTCTGTGGTGCTGGCGGCTCCGTGGGAGCACTCCAACAGACTCTGTCACCTTCACACTCAACAAACATATATTCTATCTAGCCAGCAGGGGGGGGGTCTAGGTGGTGTGGGCATCTCCTCTCCTCCGTGTCAGATCATGTATTACCTTTTTACGCCGCCTGAAGACCCGGTTAAGACTCCAGCCACCCAGGCTAAGCGGTACCGGTGCGTCTGACACCAACAGGCTCCTGAACAGCTTCTATCCCCAAGACATAAGACTGATAAATAGCTAAGTAAATAGGAAAACAAAATGGCTACACGGACTATCTGAGTTGACCGTGGTATTTTTATTTAGTTATACTGACTTTATGCACACCCACAGGACTCTACACACTCACTCACACACACTGTCACTCCAACACACACACACACACACACACACACACACACACACACACACACACACACACACACACACACACACACACACACACACACACACACACACACACACACACACACACACACACACACACACACACACACACACACACACACACACACACACACACACATAGCTACTGACCCTGGAATTGTCCCTATATATAGCTAATGACCTTGGAACTGAGCCTGTATATAACTACTGACCCTGGAACTGAACCTGTATATAGCTACTGACCCTGGAACAGAGACTGTATATAGCTAATGACCTTGGAACTGTCCCTGTACATAGCTACTGACCCTGGAACTGACCCTGTATATAGCTACTGACCCAATATATAACTACTGACCCTGGAACTGACCCTGTATATAGCTACTGACCCAATATAAAACTACTGATCCTGGAACTGTCCCTGTACATAGCTACTGACCCTGTAATTATCCCTGTACATAGCTACTGACCCTGGAACTGTCCCTGTAGATAGCTACTGACGGTGATTCCATGTCTATGTACATAGGGCATCAGCCACTAAGGTGCAGGGTTGAGTAACCGGGTGGTAGCCAGCTAGTTATGGCTATTCAACAGTCTGATGGCCTTGAGATAGAAACAGCTTTTCAGTCTCTTGGTCCCAACTTTGATGCACCTGTACTGACCTCACATTTTGGATGGTAGCGGGGTGAACAGGCCATGGCTCGGGTGGTTGATGTCCTTGATGATATTTATGGCCTTCCTGTGACATTGGGTGCTGTAGGTAGAAGTTGTTTAGAAGCCTCTTGGACATAGACTTGGATATCTGTTACCGCTTGCCATGCGGTAGCAGAGAGAACAGTCTTATGACTAGGGTGGCTGGAGCCTGACAATTTTTAAGGGCCTTCCATATCCTGGTATAGAGGTCCTGGATGGCAGGAATCTTTGCCCCAGTGATGCACTGGGCCGTACGCACTACCCTCTGTAGTGCCTAGCGGTCAGAGGCGGGGCAGTTGCCATACCAGGCAGTGATGCAACCAGCAGCTGTGGAACCTTTTGAGGACCTGAGGACCTATGCCAAATCTTTTCAGTCTCCTGAGGAGGAATAGGTTTTGTCGTGCCCTCTTCACGACTGTCTTGGTGTGCTTGGACCATGTTAGTTTGTTGGTGATGTGGACACCGAGGAACTTGAAGCTCTCAACATTCTCCACTACAGCCCCATCAATGAGAATGTGGGCGTCCTCGGTCCTCCTTTTCCTGTAGTCCACAATCATCTCCTTTGTCTTGATCACGTTGAGAGAGAGGTTGTAGTCCTGGCACCACATGGCCAGGTCTCTGACCTCCTCCCTATAGTCTGTCTCGTCGTTATCTGTGATCAGGCCTACCAATGTTGTGTTACTGGCAAACTTAATAATGGTGTTGGATTCGTGCCTGACCGTGCAGTCATGAGTGAACATGGAGTGTAGGAGGGGACTGAGCACGCACCCCTGTGGGTCCCCTGTGTTGAGGATCAGCGTGGCGGATGTGTTGGTACCTACCCTTACCACCTGGGGGCAGCCCATCAGGAAGTCTAGGATCCAGTTACAGAGGGAGGTGGTAAGTCCCAGAGTCATTAGCTGTAGCTTAGTGATGAGCTTTGAGGTCCAGGATCCTGAGCTTAGTAATGAGCTTTGAGGATACTATCGTGTTGAACGCTGAGTTGTAGTCAATGAACAGCATTCTCACATAGGTGTTCCTTTGTCCATGTGGGAAAGGGCAGTGTTGTTTCCTACCTTCACCACCTGGGGACGGCCCGTCAGGAAGTCCAGGACCCAGTTGCACAGGGCGGGATTCAGACCCAGGACCTGAGCTTGATGATGAGCTTGGAGGGTAATATGGTGTTGAAGGCTGAGCTATAGTCAATGAACAGCATTCTTACATTGGTATGCCTCTTGTCCAGATGAGACAGGGCAGTGTGCAGTGTGGTGGTGATTGCATCGTCTGTGGATCTATTGGGGGATAAGCAAATTGAACTGAGTCTAGGGTGGCAGGTAAGGTAGATGTGATATGATCCTTAACTAGCGTCTCATAGCACTTCATGATGACAGAAGTGAGTGCTAGGGGGCGATAGTCATTTAGTTCAGTTTTAATTTATATTTTTTAGCTGTTTTAGCTATTTACCACCACAAACGGATGCTGGCGCTAAGACCGCACTCAACGAGCTGTACAGGGCCATAAGCAAACAAGAAAATGCTCACCCAGAGTCGGCGCTCCTAAGTGGCAAGTGAATTTAATGCAGGAAAACTGAACTCTGTTTTACTTCATTTCTACCAGCATGTCACCTATGCAGCTGGAGGTGATAAACACTTGATATCAACTTTACGTACAGAGTCACATACAAAGCTCTACCTCACCCTCCATTTGGCAAATCGGATCAGAACTCTATGATTCCTGCTTACAAGGAAAAACTCAAACAGGAAGTACCAGTGATGCTCTCAATATGGAAATGGTCCTATGAAGCGAATGCTACAGGATTGTTATGATAGCACAGGCTGGAATATGTTCCGGGATTCATCCGATGGCATTAAGGAGTGTACAACATCAGTCACCGGCTTCATTAATAAAGTGCATCGACAACATTGTTCCGACAGTGACCGTACGTACATATCCCAACCAGAATCCATGGATGACAGGAAACATCCGCACTGACCTAAAAGCTAGAGCTACCGGTTTCAAGGAGTGGGACACTAATTCGGAAGCTTCTAAGAAATCTTGCTACACCCTCCGAGGAACCATCAAACAGGGAAGGAGTCAATACAGGACAGATTGAACCCGACTACACCAGATCTAACGCCAACTATCACAGATTACAAAGGGAAACCCAGGAGCAAACTGTCTGTCTGTCTGTCTGTCTGTCTGTCTGTCTGTCTGTCTGTCTGTCTGTCTGTCTGTCTGTCTGTCTGTCTGTCTGTCTGTCTGTCTGTCTGTCTGTCTGTCTGTCTGTCTGTCTGTCTGTCTGTCTGTCTGTCTGTCTGTCTGTCTGTCTGTCTGTCTGTCTGTCTGTCTGTCTGTCTGTCTGTCGGCATGTGTGTTTGCTTGCATGTCTGTAGAGGCCACAGGGTGAAGAGAGAGGGTGAGGAGGGATGAGAAAAGAGGAGAGAGGTGTACAGCTGTCTTATCTACCTCTCCTCCCTCTTGACCACCTCCATCCTTCCATCCCTCCACCCCTCCTCCCCTCCACCACTCTTGACCTCCTGACCTCCCCTCACCCCTCCACCCTTCCATCACTCTACCCCTCCTCCCCAACACCTCTCTTGATCTCCTGACCTCCCCTCCATCCCTCTTGACCTCCTGACCTCCCCTCACCCCTCCACCCCTCCACCTTCTCTAAAACAACTGTTACCCTGTAGTCAGGTTAGATAAACCAACTGTTACCCTGTAATCAGGTTAGATAAACCAACTGTTACCCTGTAGTCAGGTTGGATAAACCAACTGTTATCCTGTAATCAGGTTAGATAAACCAACTGTTACCCTGTAGTCAGGTTAGATAAACCAACTGTTACCCTGTAATCAGGTTGGATAAACCAACTGTTACCCTGTAGTCAGGTTAGATACACCAACTGTTACCCTGCATGGAGTTCTGTTGAGATTTCTGTACTGGACCAACTAACACATGACTGCAGTGGAGTGACTTTGCTCCGAGACGTGACTGTAGTCCTCTATAAACACCATCGTAGTCTATACAGCCATGTCTCAGGGCAGGGAATTGACTGGTCACCAAGTCGGTCTGTTAGCCGTTGCATTAACCAACCCCTCATTTGTTGTCATAGGTACCAGAGAAACAGACCTGGGGATCAGGCTAGGAGTGACTGCCTTAGTCTTGGTTCACACAGAGAGACTGATTGTGATATCTCAGTTGTAGATTAGTATCCCGGTACCCTACTGTCCCCAAGTCGTAGTGTAGTGCAGATGACTTACAGAGCCCTGCTGCCCACCCTGCTCACCCCTCAGACCTCACCTCTCAGACCTCACCCCTCAAACCTCACCCCTCAGACCCCACCCTTCAGGCCCCACCCCTCAGACCTCACCCCTCAGACCTCACCACTCAGGCCTCACCCCTCAGACCTCACCCCTCAGACCTCACCACTCAGACCTCACCCCTCAGGCCTCACCCCTCAGGCCCCACCCCTCAGACCTCACCCCTCAGGCCTCACCCCTCAGACCTCACCCCTCAGACCTCACCACTCAGGCCTCACCCCTCAGACCTCACCCCTCAGACCTCACCACTCAGGCCTCACCCCTCAGACCTCACCCCTCAGGCCTCACCACTCAGGCCTCACCCCTCAGACCTCACCACTCAGACCTCACCCCTCAGGCCTCACCCCTCAGGCCCCACCCCTCAGACCTCACCCCTCAGACCTCACCCCTCAGACCTCACCACTCAGACCTCACCCCTCAGGCCTCACCCCTCAGGCCTCACCCCTCAGGCCTCAGGCCTCACCCCTCAGGCCTCACCCCTCAGGCCTCAGGCCTCACCCCTCAGGCCCCACCCCTCAGGCCCCACCCCTCAGGCCCCACCCCTCGGGCCCCACCCCTCAGGCCCCACCCCTCAGACCTCTGTCTGTTCGTCTGGTTTCTTTAGTGCTATCAGCTAACCCATATTTATAGCCAGGAGGGGCAGCAGGAAGCTGTAATATCCGGGTGCTGCTTGCACATATCAATATCAGACAGACGGTGCTTGAGGTTATTCGTGTGCTTTCCCTCCCAAACTAATGCATAGGTCCAGTAGGCATGATAATAATAATAATAATATATGCCATTTAGCAGACGCTTTTATCCAAAGCGCATGAAACAGGAGACAGTGTTTTGAAACTTCCAATTAAAACTGTCATTTTTTTACTTAAATTTTTTTTTCTCCTGTGTGGGAATTTTCTTTGCTCTATCTCTCCCTCTCTCTTTGTACTTTGTCTTTCTCTCCCCATCCATTGGTCTCTCTCTCTCCCTCTCTGTCTCTCCCTCTTCCATCCATCGGTCTCTCTCTATCCCTCTCTGTCTCTCCCTCTTCCATCCATCGGTCTCTCTCTCTCCCTCTCTGTCTCTCCCCATCCATTGGTCTCTCTCTCTCTCTCTCCCTCTCTGTCTCTCTCTCTCCCTCTCTGTCTCTCCCTCTCTGTCTCTCCCTATCTCCCTCTTCCATCCATCGGTCTCTCTCTATCCCTCTCTGTCTCTCCCTCTTCCATCCATCGGTCTCTCTCTATCCCTCTCTGTCTCTCCCTCTTCCATCCATCGGTCTCTCTCTCTCCCTCTCTGTCTCTCCCCATCCATTGGTCTCTCTCTCTCCCTCTCTGTCTCTCCCTCTTTCACTGTGTTTCTCCGTGTCTTGCTTCTGTGCCTGTGTCATGTCATGGCTGAGAGCCGGGAGACGAGAGGAAAGGGTTGGTTGGGTGGAATGTGGTTCAACGGTGAGTTTTTAAATAGCCCCCTGCCTGGACCAGCCTGCCCGTATAAGGCCAGAGCCATGACCCCAAATTATCAGCACCCACCATGGTACTGAAAATAAAGACCTTTATCTGGGTCCGCATACAGTTACAAAAATAGGTGAGGGAGAGAGTCATGACGTCACGCAGTAGTGTCAGTGTTAGGAACAACCTCATAGTGATACATTGATAGGCTGCTGTACAGTAGCTTTGCACGTTGGTGAAGTGACCTCATCCTGAAAGAAACAAAGGTAATGTTGTAAACAACATGTCAAATACAGAACATCTTAAACATCTCAGTAGAGTGTTTCCTGTTTCCTGACCATGTGACCTGACCATGCAGGAACAACTCCAGGGGCCGTATTTATAAAGTGTCTCAGAGTATGAGTGCAGATCTAGGAACAGGTCCTCCCTGTCCATACAATCTTATTCTGTATAATCTAAGTGGCAAAAACTGATCATAGATCAGCACTCCTACTGTGTGACGCTTTGTGAATAGGGGCCCAGGTCCCAATAAAAGCCCATAAGTACGATGTTGTGCCCTGAGTGTTTCCTGGTCAGGTGCTATGGCCAGGAACCACTCCTGGGCCCATAGCCATGCTCCCAGTCAAATCTCAATACCAGCTTGGGTCACATGTACTAAATTGCACTCACTGTTTGATGTTCCTTTGTGGGAAAGTGTTTACAAAACAATGGCATGAACCAAGAACCAAATCTTGCATGGGCTGGCCAGCTACTGGATAGTTTGTGTCTGGGTCAGTCATGTGACAATGTTCTGGCCAGCTACTGGATAGTTTGTGTCTGGGTCAGTCATGTGACAATGTTCTGGCCAGCTACTAGATAGTTTGTGTCTGGGTCAGTCATGTGACAATGTTCTGGCCAGCTACTAGACAGTTTGTGTCTGGGTCAGTCATGTGACTATGTTCTGGCCAGCTACTGGATAGATTGTGTCTGGGTCAGTCATGTGACTATGGTCTGGCCAGCTACTGGATAGTTTGTGTCTGGGTCAGTCATGTGACAATGTTCTGGCCAGCTACTGGATAGTTTGTGTCTGGGTCAGTCATGTGACTATGTTCTGGCCAGCTACTGGATAGATTGTGTCTGGGTCAGTCATGTGACTATGTTCTGGCCAGCTACTGGATAGTTTGTGTCTGGGTCAGTCATGTGACAATGTTCTGGCCAGCTACTGGATAGATTGTGTCTGGGTCAGTCATGTGACAATGCTCCCAGTAATGATCTGATGTGTTGTGTCTTCCAGTAATGGTCTGATGTGTTGTGTCTCCCAG
>NC_060190.1:74709370-74731870 GCF_021184085.1 Oncorhynchus gorbuscha | reverse complement strand
TGCTAAGGCCAATCTGTCCTGTCTCACTGGAGTTCACTGAGCACAGAACAGGAAAGGAGAAGGGCCTGGGAAGATGACAACAACAGAATATTGTACCCAAAAAATACCTAAAGTCATCCCTGACCTTTCCATAAAATTGTATTTCTCTCTGTGGGCAAATCCCTTGATTTATAAAGCTAATCAATAATACTGATTGGCCTCCCTAGTAGTCCATACCCCTCCCTGGACCTGTCCATTGAGCCCCTCCCAGACCTGTCTAGTTATTGGGCCCCTCCCTGACCTGTCTGTAGGGCCCCTCCCTGATCAATCTGAGATATGGATCCTGTGACCATGCCTGTCAGGCCTCCCTAGGTGGGCCCCTCCCTGACCTCATGTGGGGCCCCTCCCTGACCTCAGCATTGTGTAACCCTCCCTGACTGTCTGTAGGGCCCTCCCTGACCTGTCCATAGAGCCCCTCCCTGACCTGTCTGTGGGCCCCTCCCTGACCCCTCCTGACCTCTGTAGGGCCCCTCCTGACCTGTCTGTGGGCCTCCTTGACCTGGTAGGGCCCCTTCCCTGACCTGTCTGTGGGGCCCTCCCTGTTCCTTCCAGTAGAGGCCCCTCCCCTGACCAGCTGCTAAACCAGACACTGTTGGATCCCCTCCTGGTTCTCTATGACGACCCCTCCCTGAGGTGGCGGATGAGCCCCTCCTGAATGTCTCAGCCCCTGACCTGTCCGTTCCCCTCCCATAGTTACCTGGGTAGGGCCCGTCCCTGACCTGTCCGTGGGCCCCTCCTCACAGTGCTGCCCCTAGCCTGACCTGTCCTGTCTCACTGAGTTCCGTGAGGGCCCCTCCCAGAAAGGTCCGAGGGGCCTCCCTGACCTGTCCGAATGGGCCCCTCCCTGACCCAAATGTCCGTAGAGCCCCTCCCTGACCTGTCCATAGAGCCCCTCCCTGACCTGCCTGTAGGGCCCCTCCCTGACCTGTCCATAGGGCCCCTCCCTGACCTGTCTGTAGGGCCCCTCCCTGACCTGTCCATAGAGCCCCTCCCTGACCTGTCCATAGGGCCCCTCCCTGACCTGTCTGTAGGGCCCCTCCCTGACCTGTCCGTAGGGCCCCTCCCTGACCTGTCTGTAGGGCCCCTCCCTGACCTGTCCGTAGGGCCCCTCCCTGACCTGTCCGTAGGGCCCCTCCCTGACCTGTCCGTAGGGCCCCTCCCTGACCTGTCCGTAGGGCCCCTCCCTGACCTGTCCGTAGGGCCCCTCCCTGACCTGTCCGTAGGGCCCTCCCTGACCTGTCCGTAGGGCCCCTCCCTGACCTGTCCGTAGGGCCCCTCCCTGACCTGTCCGTAGGGCCCCTCCCTGACCTGTCCGTAGGGCCCCTCCCTGACCTGTCCGTAGGGCCCCTCCCTGACCTGTCCGTAGGGCCCCTCCCTGACCTGTCCGTAGGGCCCCTCCCTGACCTGTCCGTAGGCAGCTCCACTCCACCTCAATATTCTGAATACTTTACCACATGAAGTAGCTGCGCATGAATGGACCAATCATGTGTGAGAGATACGTCAATAGAATAATATGAGTATTATTATCCCACAGTCATCAGGGCCTGTTATAGACTGGTCCCAGATCAGCTTGTCCTTTAGCGAACTACTCTGCTGCCATACAGCACATGTGTGAGAAGTTGGCTGAAAGCACAAACAGATCTAATTCTGGGTCCAGTGTGAGTCAGACTTGTCGTCCATCTGTTGGGTACCAGTGGTTTACCCACAAACCACTGCAATACCAGGAAGAAGAACACACACACACAATCACAGCACATTTCTTTCTCACCTGCACTCCCTCTTTCTCTCTCTTTGTCACCCTGTTCCCCCTCACCACCTCTCCTCCTCTCCTCCACTCCCCCCACCGCCCCCTCTCTCTCCTTCATCTTCCTCTCTCTCGGGCCTCAGGGCTCTTGTTCATGGCTAGTCCTGATGAAGATGCGCTGGTGTACAAAACTCTGGAGCCACGCTCCAACTGGCCCATGTTTGAGGACGTAGCTCAAAATAGCTACTTAGGTTTGTAGCTGGGAGTGAAACACACCGTAGACTTACCTTGACTCTCCTGTCTACCCTTAATTAACACACTGTAGACCTACCCTGACTCTCCTGTCTACCCTTAATTAACACACTGTAGACCTACCCTGATTCTCCTGTCTACCCTTAATTAACACACTGTAGACCTACCCTGACTCTCCTGTCTACCCTTAATTAACAAACTGTAGACCTACCCTGACTCTCCTGTCTACCCTTAACACAATGTGACTCTCCTGTCTACCCTTAATTAACACACTGTAGACTTACCCTGACTCTCCCGTCTACCCTTAACACACTGTAGACTTACCTTGACTCTCCTGTCTACCCTTAACACACTGTAGACTTACCTTGACTCTCCTGTCTACCCTTAATTAACACACTGTAGATTTACCCTGACTCTCCTGTCTACCCTTAACACACTGTAGACCTACCCTGACTCTCCTGTCTACCCTTAATTAACACACTGTAGACTTACCTTGACTCTCCTGTCTACCCTTAATTAACACACTGTAGACTTACCTTACCTTGACTCTCCTATCTACCCTTAACACACTGTAGATTTACCCTGACTCTCCCATCTACCCTTAACACACCGTATACCTACCCTGACTCTCCTGTCTACCCTTAACACACTGTAGACCTACCCTGACTCTCCTGTCTACCCTTAACCCCCTGTGTTGGTTTACCCTGACTCTCCCATCTACCCTTAACCCCCTGTGTTGGTTTACCCTGACTCTCCCATCTACCCTTAACCCCCTGTGTTGGTTTACCCTGACTCTCCCATCTACCCTTAACCCCCTGTGTTGGTTTACCCTGACTCTCCCATCTACCCTTAACCCCTGTGTTGGTTTACCCTGACTCTCCCATCTACCCTTAACCCCCTGTGTTGGTTTACCCTGACTCTCCCATCTACCCTTAACCCCCTGTGTTGGTTTACCCTAACTCTCCCATCTACCCTTAACCCCCTGTGTTGGTGTACCCTGACTCTCCCATCTACCCTTAACCCCCTGTGTTGGTTTACCCTAACTCTCCCATCTACCCTTAACCCCCTGTGTTGGTTTACCCTGACTCTCCCATCTACCCTTAACCCCCTGTGTTGGTTTACCCTGACTCTCCCATCTACCCTTAACCCCCTGTGTTGGTTTACCCTGACTCTCCCATCTAACCTTAACCCCCTGTGTTGGTTATGTGCTCACTGCTAGCCCTTCTCTACTGTAGATCCTGTGTATAATCTATGTCAATTTCTCTTTGTGGTTACAGTCTCTCTGTCTGTATGGTGTAGTGGTCTGTAAAGCCTGTCAGTCTGTATAGTGTAGTGGTCTGTAAAGCCTGTCAGTCTGTATAGTGTAGTGGTCTGTAAAGCCTGTCTGTCTGTATGGTGTAGTGGTCTGTAAAGCCTGTCAGTCTGTATAGTGTAGTGGTCTGTAAAGCCTGTCAGTCTGTATAGTGTAGTGGTCTGTAAAGCCTGTCAGTCTGTATGGTGTAGTGGTCTGTAAAGCCTGTCAGTCTGTATGGTGTAGTGGTCTGTAAAGCCTGTCAGTCTGTATGGTGTACTGGTCTGTAAAGCCTGTCTGTCTGTCAGTCTGTATAGTGTAGTGGTCTGTAAAGCCTGTCAGTCTGTATAGTGTAGTGGTCTGTAAAGCCTGTCAGTCTGTATAGTGTAGTGGTCTGTAAAGCCTGTCAGTCTGTATGGTGTAGTGGTCTGTAAAGCCTGTCAGTCTGTATAGTGTAGTAGTCTGTAAAGCCTGTCAGTCTGTATGGTGTAGTGGTCTGTAAAGCCTGTCAGTCTGTATAGTGTAGTGGTCTGTAAAGCCTGTCAGTCTGTATGGTGTAGTGGTCTGTAAAGCCTGTCAGTCTGTATAGTGTAGTGGTCTGTAAAGCCTGTCTGTCTGTCAGTCAGTCTGTATAGTGTAGTGGTCTGTCTGTCTGTCAGTCTGTATAGTGTAGTGGTCTGTCTGTCAGTCTGTATAGTGTAGTGGTCTGTAAAGCCTGTCAGTCTGTATGGTGTAGTGGTCTGTAAAGCCTGTCAGTCTGTCAGTCTGTATAGTGTAGTGGTCTGTCTGTCTGTCAGTCTGTATAGTGTAGTGGTCTGTAAAGCCTGTCTGTCTGTCAGTCTGTATAGTGTAGTGGTCTGTCTGTCAGTCTGTATAGTGTAGTGGTCTGTAAAGCCTGTCAGTCTGTATAGTGTAGTGGTCTGTAAAGCCTGTCAGTCTCTATGGTGTAGTGGTCTGTAAAGCCTGTCAGTCTGTATAGTGTAGTGGTCTGTAAAGCCTGTCAGTCTGTATAGTGTAGTGGTCTGTAAAGCCTGTCAGTCTGTATAGTGTAGTGGTCTGTAAAGCCTGTCAGTCTGTATAGTGTAGTGGTGGTTCTAGCTTGTATGGCTCCGTGGGCGAAACCCTTCGGCAGGGGGTTCGCTCATTCTCCACTAACTGTCATTTCTATTCAGACATTTGGAACAATACAAATAAATAATCATAACATTTAAAACGATATAAATATATACAAAAAAGTAACAAAGACAAATTGGTGGTGTGCAGACTGGTTTTATATTATTCTTTAACGACTTCAGAAAATAATGCAACAATGTGCCTATGAAACTATATATTAACGGTATTATGAATAAATTGTGGTTCATTTGGTAGCATTTCGTAGTGTGACTGATTTGAATAATTCCATTCGTATTGTACAAAGTTAGAGGTGCGCTATTTGATAGATTCCCCCACTCCCCCTACCTCGGGCTTCCAGTGGGGAGACCTGAGGTCATCCTACCCCCCCCCCCCCTACCCCCGCCCCATCTCGTACTTCTGAGTGGGAGACCTTCCCAGGCAGTAGCCAGCCTAGCTCACAAACTAGAATCAGGGCTCCGACTCCGACAAGATCAATTGACCCACAGTCCCACACTGATGTGAGCAAAATGAGCGATAGAAAACCGGTCGCGCAGATGTCACCATTCTGATTTTTTTTTGTGCGGGCGCCCCGTGTCGCCCCCGGCAAGCTGCCACCCTGGACCTCTACCTAAATCCACCACTGGCTGTATGTCTACATTCTTATCTACATTTAATAGATACAAGTCACTTTTCTAAGTAAATAAAGGTTTTCGATATGAAAGAAGTAAGCAAAGCAGAATTTAGAAAAGACAAATCTCCCAGTGAACAACGTGTTCTGAGATCAACATGTGATACAGTTCCTATAGTAACGGTGTTCCAGTGAAGCTCATAGGAACAGAGCCTTCAGAGCGTCTTCATTTTGAAGGCGTAGTTTAAACTCAGCGGTCCTTGGATACGTAGATACTGGCTCATTCCCTTTTCTTTAGATGGCTAATGGACTCGAACCAATAACGTTCTGTCCGTCAGATCGATTGTTCCCCCGGATCGATTGTTCCCATCGATTGTTCCCATCAAACCTGTAAATCTCTTTATTCACCTCCTCCTCCTCTATACAAACCAACGGGACTATGTCCCCATATGGAGCCCTATTGCCTATACTTAGCATGACTTTTAACTAGAGCGTTATGGGCCCTTGTCAAAACGATTGCACTAAGGTTCCATTAGAGATGCCTTGTCCCTTCTCCATAATGATCACTCCTCCTCCACTTCCTTAATGCCCATTTTAACCTTTGACCCCCTCACGTCTAACAGGCAGCATGCCTCCATCGATCCTGATCCTCTAACCAAATGACATAATGACTGGACATACATACGGAGCTATGCACGCTTACTAACAGACAGTAGTGATATTACTGGTGATTTATAGACAGACAGTAGTGATATTACTGGTTATTAACATATAGACAGTAGTGATATTACTGGTTATTAACATATAGACAGTAGTGATATTACTAGTTATTAACATATAGACAGTAGTGATATTACTGGTTATTAACATATAGACAGTAGTGATATTACTAGTTATTAACATATAGACAGTAGTGATATTACTAGTTATTAACATATAGACAGTAGTGATATTACTGGTTATTAACATATAGACAGACAGTAGTGATATTACTAGTTATTAACATATAGACAGACAGTAGTGATATTACTGGTTATTAACATATAGACAGTAGTGATATTACTGGTTATTTATAGACAGACAGTAGTGATATTACTAGTTATTAACATATAGACAGTAGTGATATTACTAGTTATTAACATATAGACAGACAGTAGTGATATTACTAGTTATTAACATATAGACAGTAGTGATATTACTAGTTATTAACATATAGACAGTAGTGATATTACTAGTTATTAACATATAGACAGTAGTGATATTACTGGTTATTAACATATAGACAGTAGTGATATTACTAGTTATTAACATATAGACAGTAGGGATATTACTGGTTATTAACATATAGACAGTAGTGATATTACTGGTTATTAACATATAGACAGTAGTGATATTACTAGTTATTAACATATAGACAGACAGTAGTGATATTACTGGTTATTAACATATAGACAGTAGTGATATTACTGGTTATTAACATATAGACAGTAGTGATATTACTAGTTATTAACATATAGACAGACAGTAGTGATATTACTGGTTATTAACATATAGACAGTAGTGATATTACTGGTTATTAACATATAGACAGTAGTGATATTACTGGTTATTAACATATAGACAGTAGTGATATTACTGGTTATTTATAGACAGACAGTAGTGATATTACTAGTTATTAACATATAGACAGTTGTGTTATTACTGGTTATTTATAGACAGACAGACAGTAGTGGTCCTGTAGCTCAGTTGGTAGAGCATGGCGCTTGTAACGGCAGGGTATTGGGTTCGATCCCCGGGACCACCCATACGTAGAATGTATGCACACATGACTGTAAGTCGCTTTGGATAAAAGCGTCTGCTAAATGGCATATATTATATTATAGTATTATTATATTAGTGTTATTACTGGTTATTAACATATAGACAGTAGTGATATTACTAGTTATTAACATATAGACAGTAGTGATATTACTGGTTATTAACATATAGACAGTAGTGATATTACTGGTTATTAACATATAGACAGTAGTGATAATACTAGTTATTAACATATAGACAGTAGTGATATTACTGGTTATTAACATATAGACAGTAGTGATATTACTGGTTATTAACATATAGACAGTAGTGTTATTACTGGTTATTTATAGACAGACAGTAGTGATATTACTAGTTATTAACATATAGACAGTAGTGATATTACTAGTTATTAACATATAGACAGTAGTGATATTACTGGTTATTAACATATAGACAGTAGTGATATTACTGGTTATTAACATATAGACAGTAGTGATAATACTAGTTATTAACATATAGACAGTAGTGATATTACTGGTTATTAACATATAGACAGTAGTGATATTACTGGTTATTAACATATAGACAGTAGTGTTATTACTGGTTATTTATAGACAGACAGTAGTGATATTACTAGTTATTAACATATAGACAGTAGTGATATTACTAGTTATTTATAGACAGTAGTGATATTACTGGTTATTAACATATAGACAGTAGTGATATTACTGGTTATTAACATATAGACAGTAGTGATATTACTAGTTATTAACATATAGACAGTATTGATATTACTAGTTATTAACATATAGACAGTAGTGATTATTATTTATAGACAGACAGTAGTGTTATTAACATTTATAAACAGACAGTAGTGTTATTACTGGTTATTTATAGATAGACAGTAGTGATTTTACTGGTTATTAACATATAGACAGTAGTGTTATTACTAGTTATTTATAGACAGACAGTAGTGTTATTACTGGTTATTAACATATAGACAGTAGTGATATTACTAGTTATTAACATATAGACAGTTGTGTTATTACTGGTTATTTATAGACAGACAGTAGTCATATTACTGGTTATTTATAGATAGACAGTAGTGATATTACTGGTTATTAACATATAGACAGTAGTGTTATTACTAGTTATTTATAAACAGACAGTAGTGTTATTACTGGTTATTTATAGATAGACAGTAGTGATATTACTAGTTATTAACATATAGACAGACAGTAGTGTTATTACTAGTTATTTATAGACAGACAGTAGTGTTATTACTGGTTATTTAACATATAGACAGTAGTGATATTACTGGTTATTTATATATAGACAGTTGTTTATTACTGGTTATTTATAGACAGACAGTAGTCATATTACTGGTTATTTATAGATAGACAGTAGTGATATTACTGGTTATTAACATATAGACAGTAGTGATATTACTGGTTAGAACATTATTTATAAAACAGACAGTAGTGATATTACTGGTTATTTATAGATAGACAGTAGTGATTTTACTGGTTATTAACATATAGACAGTAGTGATATTACTGGTTATGAACATATAGACAGTAGTGATATTACTGGTTATTAACATATAGACAGTAGTGATATTACTAGTTATTTATAGACAGACAGTAGTGATATTAATAGTTCTGGACTTAAAAGTACATGCTTAATGGAGAGTCTCTTGAAAATACTTCTTAGTCCTGGACTGGCCTTCATATGTGTTTGGGAAACTGGCCCCTAGTCTCTCGACTGAGTGATTCGTATTATTCAGTCAGTTCCCAGCAGCAGCAGTTTTACACTGTGTTTCTCCTAAATCAGATTATCGTTGGATAGGGAGCCCAGCCCAGTCAACTGCTCAGTCAGGCCCAGGTTTTCCAGAGTTCCTGCCAAAATAAATACAGCCAGTGAAAAGTGAAATGTCCGTTTTCTAGATTTTTTAATTTTTATATCTGACTCACACGATGTTCCGTTGAAAGAAAACCCCCGTTGTAAAACTACTGATAAAATATGCTATCAGATAATGTAAGTAAAGCTGCAACAATATATTTAGATCCCATTCAGATTTCAGCTTTCCGTTGATTCTCGGGCTATGTAGCTTTTTCAATTTTTGATTTATTTTTACCACATAGTCTAACCGAACATAAGCTTTACAACCGTGAGGCTTGACACTTTTGACAGCTGCACAACACAACTGTGTTTGATGTCTTTCCTCAGGGGGCCACATTCCCCAACCCATTGGGTCCCATTTAGCTTTTTAAAAACATAACGGGACAAAGCCTAGGTTCCCTTTTATAGCTTTCAAATAGAAGATTGGACTTCTGAGGAAAAGGAAAAGGCGGATCAGACTGCTACGTGAAAGGGAAACTGTGTGGTAAATCCTTCACTAAAGGCCTGACAAAAAGACTTCCTGGAGTTGTAATGTTGACTTCTGTGGTATTTAGGCCTTTCCGATTACTGGTTCTCAATTCAAACTGTATCATTCCACACACCTGTCTCCCTGGAGCTGCTCAATTACTTGTCTGTTTGTCTACGAGATGCTTTAGTCTGTCTTTGTGTCTGTTTGCCGACGAGATGCTTTAGTCTGTCTTTGTGTCTGTTTGTCGACGAGATGCTTTAGTCTGTCTTTGTGTCTGTTTGAAAATGTTTCTAGCTGTCACATCATTGATTTCTGTCGTTGTTTCCAAGGATTTGATGACTAGTAATGTTTTGCGACATAGCCGCCGTCTCTGTGTTTGTCTTTGAGCGTCTCTCTGTATGTTGACCTTTGGACTAACACAGGTCACTGCCAATCCTCTCCTCACCGCATGTTGGACTGGAACACAGCTGTAGCTGTTTAGTGTGTTTGCCTGTTTTTAAATGTTTTATTATTTGATTTGTATCTGATATTTTGTTCACACAGGTTGTTGAAACAAAGTTAAATTTTCGCACCACACGCACGTTCAATTCCCTCTTCTTTCTATATTTCACTGTTACACTATTTCACTATTTCACTATTTCACTATTTCACTATTTCACTATTACACTATTTCACTATTTCACTATTTCACTATTACACTATTTCACTATTTCACTATTTCACTATTTCACTATTACACTATTTCACTATTTCACTATTACACTATTTCACTATTACACTATTTCACTATTACACTATTTCACTATTACACTATTACACTATTTCACTATTTCACTATACCTGAATTGTATGCAGACACACCCCTCACATTCCTGAGGGAGTAAATCCCATTGAAGCAGAAGCAAGATGAATGCTAGACTGCTCTGTTTACGTGCTTCCTGAGCAGCAACATCTGCTGCATTAGATTAACACAAGAGATCTGCTTAGATGTTACCTCATGTTTCTCTTCCTACTACACACATGGGCCTCGTCTTTATCTCTTTATGGGGGAGAAGACACAGACACAGACAGACACAGACACAGACAGACACACACAGACAGACACACACACAGACACACAGACCGACAGACCGACAGACAGACAGACAGACAGACAGACAGACAGACAGACAGACAGACAGACAGACAGACAGACAGACAGACAGACAGACACACACACTGCTCTCTCTGACGGAGGAGGGCAACTCGTCCCTCCCTTTACGACAAACTCAGGGACATTACACTCATCATGTGTTTTCCATTAAATCAATAGCCACTTAGGCTACATTTTATTACAACAAGGATGAGAGAACACTAAAGGAGATGAGCTTAGAGAGAGACTATGGTCGATATACAGTATACAGTACACACACACACACACACACACACACACACACACACACACACACACACACACACACACACACACACACACACACACACACACACACACACACACACACACACACACACACACACACACACACACACACACACACACACACACACACACACACACACACACACTCTACTTCTAATAACTGTTATCCCATGATGCCCTGCTGCAGGTTTCTCGGTGGACTCTGCTAACGACATAATGAGCCATGGGGAGCTGACCTTCGTGGCGGGGGCTCCGCGAGCCAATCACACGGGAGCGGTGGTGCTACTGCGTAAAGACAACGTGTATCGCCTGGTGCCACAGCACATCCTGTGGGGAGAGGAGCTGGGTTCTTCCTTCGGGTACTCTGTGGCCACGGCTGATCTCAACAGTGACGGGTGAGAGACACATCGACTGCTACTACCACTACAATTGATGGCAGTGTACAGGAATGTATAGACAGTCTGTAGCCATAGTAACCATGGCTCAACAGTGATGGGTGAGAGTCACATCAGCTGCATGTCTACTGCTACTACTGCTACTATTGATAGCCGTGTACAGGAATGCATACACAGTTAGTCTGTAGCCATAGTAACCATGGCACAACTGTAGCTTAGACCCTATTTCACATTTATTGTAGCTTAGACCCTATTTTATATTATCTAAGGCTTTTGTGGTGTGGCGGCCATCTTAAATACAGGGTGGGTGTCATGTTTTGGCTGATAAATGTACCAAATGGTCAAATCTAATCAAATGTTATTTGTCACATACACATGGTTAGCAGATGTTAATGCGAGTGTAGCGAAATGCTTGTGCTTCTAGTTCCGACACTGCAGTAATAACCAACGAGTAATCTAACCTAACAGTTCCACAACAGCTATTTTATACACACAAGTGTAAAGGGATAAAGAATATGTACATAAAGATATATGAATGAGTGATGGTACAGAACGGCATAGGCAAGATGCAGTAGATGGTATCAACAGTATATACATATGAGATGAGTAATGTAGGGTATGTAAACAAAGTGGCATAGTTTAAAGTGGCTAGTGATACAGGTATTACATAAAGATGCAGTAGATGATATAGAGTACAGTATATACGTATACATATGAGATAAATAATGTAGGGTATGTAAACATTATATTAAGTAGCATTGTTTAAAGTGGCTAGTGATACATGTATTACATAAAGATGCAGTAGATGATATAGAGTACAGTATATACGTATACATATGAGATGAGATGAGTAATGTAGGGTATGTAAACAGAGGCATTAAGAGGCATTGTTTAAAGTGGCTAGTGATACATTTTTTACATGTATGGCAGCAGCCACTCAATGCCAGTGGTGGCTGTTTAATAGTCTGATGGCCTTGAGACAGAAGGTGTTTAATAGTCTGATGGCCTTGAGACAGAAGGTGTTTAACAGTCTGATGGCCTTGAGATAGAAGCTGTTTTTCAGTCTCTCGGTCCCAGCTTTGATGCACCTGTACTGACCTCGCCTTCTGGATGATAGCGGGGTGAACAGGCAGTGGCTCGGGTGGTTGATGTCCTTGATGATCTTTATGGCCTTCTTGTAACATCAGGTGGTGTAGGTGTCCTGGAGGGCAGATAGTTTGCCCCCGGTGATGCGTTGTGCAGACCTCACTACCCTCTGGAGAGCCTTACTGTTGTGGGCGGAGCAGTTGCCGTACCAGGCGGTGATACAGCCTGACAGGATGCTCTTGATTGTGCATCTGTAAAAGTTTGTGAGTGCTTTTGGTGACAAGCCAAATTTCTTCAGCCTCCTGAGGTTGAAGAGGCGCTGCTGCGCCTTCTTCACCACGCTGTCTGTGTGGGTGGACCAATTCAGTTTGTCCTTGATGTGTACGCCAAGGAATTTAAAACTTTCTACCCTCTCCACTACTGTCCCGTCGATGTGGATAGGGAGGTGCTCCCTCTGCTGTTTCCTGAAGTCCACGATCATCTCCTTTGTTTTGTTGATGTTGAGGAAGAGGTTATTTTCCTGACACCACACTCCGAGGGCCCTTACCTCCTCCCTGTAGGCCGTCTCGTCGCTGTTGGAAATCAAGCCTACCACTGTTGTGTCGTCCGCAAACTTGACGACGATTGAGTTGGAGGCGTGCATGGCCACGCAGTCGTAGGTGAACAGGGAGTACAGGAGAGGCCTCAGAATGCACCCTTGTGGGGCCCCAGTGTTGAGGATCAGCGGGGTAGAGATGTTGTTTACCTACCCTCATTCCCTTGGGGGCGGCCCGTCAGGAAGTCCAGTACCCAGTTGCACAGGGCGGGGTCAAGACCCAGGGTCTCGAGCTTAATGACGAGTTTGGAGGGTACTATGGTGTTAAATGCCGAGCTGTAGTCGATGAACAGCATTCTCACATAGGTATTCCTCTTGTCCAGATGGGTTAGGGCAGTGTGCAGTGTGGTTGAGATCGCATCGTCTGTGGACCTATTGGGGTGGTAAGCAAATTGGAGTGGGTCTAGGGTTTCAGGTAGGTTGGAGGTGATATGGTCCTTGACTCGTCTCTCAAAGCACTTCATGATGACGGAAGTGAGTGCTACGGGGCGGTAGTCGTTTAGCTCAGTTACCTTAGCTTTCTTGGGAACAGGAACTGTCCTTGCTGTCCCCAGTCCACCTGACTGTGCTGCTGCTCCAGTTTCAACTGTTCTGCCTTATTATTATTCGACCATGCTGGTAATTTATGAACATTTGAACATCTTGGCCATGTTCTGTTATAATCTCCACCCGGCACAGCCAGAAGAGGACTGGCCACCCCACATAGCCTGGTTCCTCTCTAGGTTTCGTCCTAGGTTTTGGCCTTTCTAGGGAGTTTTTCCTAGCCACCGTGCTTCTACACCTGCATTGCTTGCTGTTTGGGGTTTTAGGCTGGGTTTCTGTACCGCACTTTGAGACATCAGCTGATGTACGAAGGGCTATATAAATAAATTGGATTTGAACAATGGTGGCCCTCTTGAAGCATGTGGGAACAGCAGACTGGGATGAGGATTGAATGAATATGTCCATAAACACACCAGCCAGCTGGTCTGCACATGCTCTGAGGACGCGGCTGGGGATGTCATCCAGAACACCATCCAGTTTAAACACCATCAGGTTTAAACACCATCTAGTTTAAACACCATCTAGTTTAAACACCATACAGTTTAAACACCATACAGTTTAAACACCATCAGGTTTAAACACCATCCAGTTTAAACACCATCCAGAACACCATCCATTTTAAACACCATCCAGTTTGAACACCATCAGGTTTAAACACCATCTAGTTTAAACACCATACAGTTTAAACACCATCTAGTTTAAACACCATCCAGTTTAAACACCATCCAGTTTAAACACCATCAGGTTTAAACACCATCTAGTTTAAACACCATACAGTTTAAACACCATACAGTTTAAACACCATCAGGTTTAAACACCATCCAGTTTAAACACCATCCAGAACACCATCCATTTTAAACACCATCCAGTTTGAACACCATCAGGTTTAAACACCATCTAGTTTAAACACCATACAGTTTAAACACCATCTAGTTTAAACACCATCCAGTTTAAACACCATCCAGTTTAAACACCATCAGGTTTAAACACCATCTAGTTTAAACACCATACAGTTTAAACACAATACAGTTTAAACACCATCAGGTTTAAACACCATCTAGTTTTAACACCATCCAGTTTAAACACCATCAGGTTTAAACACCATCTAGTTTAAATACCATACAGTTTAAATACCATCAGGTTTAAACACCATCTAGTTTAAACACCATACAGTTTAAATACCATCTAGTTTAAACACCATACAGTTTAAACACCATCCAGTTTAAACACCATCAGGTTTAAACACCATCTAGTTTAAACACCATACAGTTTAAACACAATACAGTTTAAACACCATCAGGTTTAAACACCATCTAGAACACCATTTTAACACCATCCAGTTTAAACACCATCAGGTTTAAACACCAACTAGTTTAAACACCATACAGTTTAAACACCATCTAGTTTAAACACCATACAGTTTAAACACCATCAGGTTTAAACACCATCTAGTTTAAACACCATCCAGAACACCATCCATTTTAAACACCATCCAGAACACCATACAGTTTAAGCACCATCCAGTTTAAACACCATCCAGAACACCATCCAGTTTAAACACCATACAGTTTAAACACCATCCAGTTTAAACACCATACAGTTTAAACACCATACAGTTTAAACACCATCCAGTTTAAACACCATCCAGTTTAAACACCATACAGTTTAAACACCATACAGTTTAAACACCATACAGTTTAAACACCATCCAGAACACCATCCAATTAAAAATGTTCTATTAGACATATATTTTTTTCAACTGAGCTGTGATGTTTCAAAAATGTTATTTCAATTCACTTTACATTTAAATGGTGTACCAGGTAAATTGCAGTGTTCTGACCATAGGTCCATTCTATCCATTCTATATCTATGATTGAAATGACACCCCACCTTGTTTTCAAGAACATGTTGTTGTCACGCCTTGGTCATTGTATTTTGTGTTTTTGTTATATTGTTTGGTCAGGCCAGGGTGTGACATGGGTTTATGTTATATTGTATTTTCGTATTGGGGTTTGTAGTATTTGGGATCGCGGCTGATTAGGGGTGTTGTATAGGCTTGGCTGCCTGAGGCGGTTCTCAATCAGAGTCAGGTGATTCTCGTTGTCTCTGATTGGGAACCGTATTTAGGTAGCCTGGTTTCGCTTTGTATTTCGTGGGTGATTGTTCCTGTCTCTGTGTAGTTTCACCAGATAGGCTGTAATTAGGTTTCGTTCCGTTTGTTGTTTTGTATTTTGTATCGTTATTTCATGTGTCACTTTTTCTATTAAAGTCATGAGTAACCACCACGCTGCATTTCGGTCCGACTCTTTTTCTACAAACGAAGAACGCCGTTACAGTTGTCACTCTCAACCGAGGGTGTTACCACAAAACAAAAAACATTAGATGATGTGAAATAGGTTGCAAGCAACAGCATCTGCGAATATGAAAATATAGGAGTTTAGACATTGTTTTAGGTAATTTATGTTAAAGGTTTAAAAATAACATAATTTCTTATTTTAAGAAATAATACAATAGTTTGACAACCCTGTTCGTAAGCTTTTAAAAGATATCAAACTCAACTTTTTATCTGTTCCAGTGATGAACACATGTCTCATGGTATGCTGGGGTTTGCAAAATGACTAAATGTTTTAGCATTCAGGTCTAAAAAGTAACTTTCTGACCTAACATGTTTGGAAAGTTTTGTTAAAATGGAAAGGAATGCTGTCAAGAAAGTGATTGAATTGAAAATAATTTGTAAAACTTCAAACTCCCTGCCCTCTCTCTCAGCTGGACAGACCTGATAGTGGGAGCTCCCAACTATTTTGACAGGAAGACAGAGATCGGAGGTGCTGTGTACATCTTCCTCAACCGATTCGGTAACTGGGAGTACGCTCAGCCAATCAGGCTCAACGGAACTCATGACTCCATGTTTGGACTGACCGTCAACAATGTGGGAGACCTGGACCGGGACGGATATGATGGTGAGGATTGACTCGTTCAAATTCAACTTTATTTAACGTGCATTCATTTACAATTGACTGCATGAAGGGACTGAGTGGACAGAGGGGACTGAGTGGACAGAGGGGACTGAGTGGACAGAGGGGACTGAGTTACTGTTTAAAAAAATACAGTAGCAGTCAAAAGGTTGGACCCACCTAGTCATTCAAGGGGTTTTTCTTAATTTTTTACATTTTTTTACATTATGGAATAATGTGTGCAAAGCTGTCATCGTGGTAAAGGGTGGCTACTTTGAAGAATCTCAAATATAAAATATATTTTGATTGGTTTAACACTTTTCATGGTTACTACATGATTCCATATGTGTTATTTCATAGTTTCGATGTCTTCATTATTATTCTACAATATAGAAAATAATTTTTTTTTAATTAAGACAAACCCTTGAATCAGTAGGTGTGTCCAATCTTTGACTGCTTCTGTATTTTCTGTGTCTCAAAAGGCACCCTATCCCCTATGTAGTGCCCTATTTTATTTATGTATTATTTATTAAACCTTTATTTAACAAGGAAGGGCTCATTGAGATTTAAAATCTCTTTTTCAAGAGCGTCCTGGCCAAGGTAGGCAGCACCAAGTCATTACAAAAATGACAGACAAACAACACCAATAAGAGCCCTATGATCCCTGGAGCCCTATGGTCCCTGGAGCCCTATGGTCCCTGCAGCCCTATGGTCCCTGGAGTCCTATGGTCCCTGCAGCCCTATGATCCCTGGAGCCCTATGGTCCCTGGAGCCCTATGATCCCTGGAGCCCTATGGTCCCTGGAGCCCTATGGTTCCTGCAGCCCTATGGTCCCTGGAGGCCTATAGTCCCTGGAGCCCTATGGTCCCTGGAGCCCTATGGTCCCTGGAGCTCTATGGTCCCTGGAGCTCTATGGTCCCTGGAGCTCTATGGTCCCTGGAGCCCTATGGTCCCTGGAGCCCTATGGTCCCTGGAGCCTTATGGTCCCTGCAGCTCTATCGTCCCTGGAGCGCTATTGTCCCTGGAGCCCTATAGTCCCTGGAGCCCTATGGTCCCTGGTCAAAAGTCATATACTATACTGAATAGAGAATAGTGTATAATTTCAGACATCTTTTAAAATCTATTTACTTATTTAACCTTTATTTAACTATATAGCGAATGTTGAAACATCAACTGTCCTGAGAGAAATCATAAATCCTGCATACTGCCATTGCCAGTAAAGTAAGTCAGAACCCCCCCCCCCCCAGGGGCTGGAGCCTGATCTCCTATATCTAATGTATGTCAATCTGTGTATCTGTCCAGACATCGCTGTGGGGGCTCCGTTCGATGGAGATGGGAAAGTGTTCATCTACCGAGGCTCGTCCTCGGGCATCGACACCAAGCCTGCACAGGTGAGAATTTTAATTCACACGAAAAGCTTTATTGTCCATCCACCCCCCGATAATTGACGTAGTTTATACTCTGCCATCTCAGATCCTGGAAGGGGTGAAAGAGGGGGTGAAACGGTTTGGCTACTCCATCTCAGGCGGCCTGGACATCGATGGGAACCTGTACCCTGACCTGGCAGTAGGCTCTCTCGGCGATAAGATGGTTCTGTACAGGTCTCGCCCCGTCATTCACGTGACCCGGGATGTATCCATCGAACCTCAGCACTATATTGACTTGGAGCAACACAACTGCAAGGGGAGAGATGGAGTGTGGTAGGTTGCACTCACATAGGTAGGTTGCACTCACATAGGTAGGTTGCATTCACATAGGTAGGTTGCACTCACATAGGTAGGTTGCACTCACATAGGTAGGTTGCATTCACATAGGTAGGTTGCACTCACATAGGTAGGTTGCACTCACATAGGTAGGTTACACTCACATAGGTAGGTTGCACTCACATAGGTAGGTTGCACTCACATAGGTAGGTTGCACTCACATAGGTAGGTTGCACTCACATAGGTAGGTTGCACTCACATAGGTAGGTTGCACTCACATAGGTAGGTTGCATTCACATAGGTAGGTTGCACTCACATAGGTAGGTTACACTCACATAGGTAGGTTGCATTCACTTTTCCTTTTTTGTGTTCATATAGCCTGGTTGCCAGTCCTTTTTTGTGTACATATAGCCTGGTTGCCAGCCTTTTTTTTTGAGTTCATATAGCCTGGTTGCCAGTCCTTTTTTTGTGTACACATAGCCTGGTTGCCAGTCTACTTTTCACCTTCTGCTAACCGTGAAGGAGTTAGTGAAAGCAGAAAAAGACTGGCAACCAGGCTAATGTGTTTCTGCTGTTGAGAATTAAACACAGGCCTCGGTCAACTCTGTTGTTTTCTGTCATTAGTGTGGAGGTCAAAGTGTGCTTCACCTATACTGCATATCCAGAGACATACTCACCAGACATCAGTAAGTTACACCTCTGTTTAGAAACACTTCTATTTTCATTTGTTGAATCATGTTTTTTACTCCAGTCTGTGCTTCAAATGAACTGGGCTGTTCCCTTGGTGTGCTGACATTTCCCCTCCCTCCGTCCTTAATTAAATGAGCTGGGCTGTTCCCTTGGTGTGCTGACATTTCCCCTCCCTCCGTCCTTAATTAAATGAACTCCCCTTGGAGTGCTGACATTTCCCTCCCTCCGTTAAAAATGAGCTGGGCTGTTCCCTTGGAGTGCTGACATTTCCCCTCCCTCCGTCCTTAATGAAATGAGCTGGGTTGTTCCCTTGGTGTGCTGACATTTCCCCTCCCTCCGTCCTTAATGAAATGAGCTGGGCTGTTCCCTTGGTGTGCTGACATTTCCCCTTCCTCCGTCCTTAATGAAATGAGCTGGGCTGTTCCCTTGGTGTGCTGACATTTCCCCTCCCTCCGTCCTTCCCCTCTAGCCCTGGTTCTACTCTTCGAGGCTGACACCGAGCGCAGGAAGCTGGGCCTGCCCCACCGTGTTAGCTTCCTGGGTCGGAGTGCACAGGAGTCGGAGTACACACACACTGATGAGGTGGAGCTGAAGGGTCAACGCCGTCCCGCCTGCCGGAGCGCCACCTTCCAACTACACGTAAAGGGCTGACAGTCGAGAACTGATGTTTGTTGTCATTGTGTTTGTTGTTGTTGTTGTGTTGTTGTTTGTGTTGTTGGTGTTGGCCTTTTGTGTTGGTGTTGTTGTTGGTGTTGTTGTTGGTGTTTTGTGTTGGTGTTGTTGTTGGTGGTATTGTTGTGTTGTTGGTGTTGTTGTGTTGTTGTTGTGTTGTTGGTGTTGTTGTAGGTTTTGTTGGTGTTTTGTGTTTTTGTTGGAGTTTTGTGTTGGTGTTGTTGGTGTTTTGTGTTGTTGTGTTGTTGGTGTTGTTGTTGGTGGTGTTGTAGGTTTTGTTGGTGTTTTGTGTTTTTGTTGGAGTATTGTGTTGGTGTTGTTGGTGTTTTGTGTTGTTGTGTTGTTGGTGTTGTTGTTGGTGGTATTGTTGTGTTGTTGGTGTTGTTGTGTTGTTGTTGGTGTTGTTGGTGTTGTTGTAGGTATTGTTGATGTGTTGTTGGTGTTGGCGTTTTGTGTTGGTGTTGTTGGTGCTTTGTGTTGTTGTTGGCGTTTTGTGTTGGTGTTGTTGTTGGTGTTTTGTGTTGGTGTTTTGTTGGTTGTGTTGTGTTGGTGTTTTGTGTTTGGTGTTGTGTGTTGGTGTTTTGTGTTGGTGTTGGTGTTGTGTGTTTTGTGTTGGTGTTGTGTGTTGGTGTTTTGTGTTGGTGTTGTGTGTTTTGTGTTGGTGTTGTTGTTGGTGTTTTGTGTTGTTGTTGGTGTTTTGTGTTGGTGTTGTGTGTTGGTGTTTTGTGTTGGTGTTGTTGTTGGTGTTTTGTGTTGGTGGTGTTGTTGGTGTTTTGTGTTGGTGGTGTTGGTAATCCATTTACATTATTTTGCTCTTTATCCTGATGGTTTTACAAGACTGAATGCAGAACAGTAGTCTCACTGTAACTAAAAGATAATCATAGAGTAACTTCATCCAGCATTACACGTTTTTGTTGTTGTTGTTGTTGTTGTTGTTGTTGTCAAAGCTCTGTTGCTTTAGATGTTGCATAGTGTTCCCAACCCTGGGAAGAAATAGTGTTTCAGATGTGCTTTATTTGTAAAAAGTTGAATAAATCCTGAATGAAAACAAACATTATTTAAACCCAGGTCTGCTATAAATCATAAACTCCAGATATAATTTGTAGATAGATACTTCCATATAATATAATCTCTTTGAAAAACGGTTGAATGATTCTTTTCGGTGCAGGAGAATATCCGTGACAAGCTGCGTCCCATCGCCCTGGCCATCACCCACACTATCAGACCCCCCATGTTGTCCTCAGACACTAACCCAGAGGAACAACTGCATCCCGTACTGGGCGTTGCCACCTCCAACACCCTGCACTCTGAGGTCAGTTCCACACCAACAAGATCAACTTTCATCAGTCCTATAGTGACTTAAATTTGTTTTGTTTTTAAATGTCTTTGCCTTTATTTATCTTAAGTCTGTCTGATATGTTGCAGGTGAATTTCCTGAGGGAAGGCTGTGGTGATGATAATATCTGTCAGAGCAACCTGAAGTTGACCTACCAGTTCGGAACCCGACCTATAACCTCTGACCTCTTCACCCCTCTGCCAAAGTTAGTAGGAATACACATTTTTATATTCCCCAATCCCTCTCTCATATCCAGAGTTAAGGCATTGAGCTATCTCTCCTTACACCCCCCACCCAGTTTATTTCCTGCAATTCTACACATTGTGTCTAACGTGTATTCATGTAAAAAAAAATATATACATAAAAAAGAAAAAAAAATTACAACAATATCTATGAGCGAAAAAAAATTGAAATTAAAAAACATTAGCTGACATGGACTGGTTGATCTGGACAGGACTGACCAGTTATACAGTGCTCTCCAAGGTCTGTAATGACATGACAAGACGAACTGATGATGTCACCTACTAAATGTCACCAATTTGTCAAGTTCTGACCTTTATTTCCTTTGTTTTGTATTCATTATTTAGTATGGTCAGGGCGTGAGTTAGGGTGGGCAGTCTATGTTTGATTTTCTATGATTTGGGGATTTCTATGTTTCGGCCTAGTATGGTTCTCAATCAGAGGCAGGTGTCATTAGTTGTCTCTGATTGAGAATCATACTTAGGTAGCCTGGGTTTCACTGTTTGTTTGTGGGTGATTGTCTATGTTGATTGCTTGTTTCAGCGCAGTTCTCATTAGCTTCACGGTCGTTATTTAGTTTATTGTTTTTGTATAGTTTGTATTCAGTGTTCAGTGTTTTCTTTTATTTAATATTAATGATGAACACAAACCACGCCGCATTTTGGTCCTCCGATCCATCTCGCCTCTCCTCTTCAGATGAAGAGGAGGACAACCATGACACAATTACAAAAAAGTCACCTTGTTCCTTCTACTTTTACAACTTTCGAGAGTTAATTTCAACCCGGATTGAGTTGCTTTAAAAAGTTTGTTTTGGGGGGTGGGCCCTTAGCCGTGGTATATTGACCATATACCACAAACCCCCGAGGAGCCTTATTGCTATTATAAACTGGTTACCAAGGTAATTAGAGTAGTAAAAATAAGTGTTTTGTCACACCCAGCATTCAGGGCTCGAACCACCCAGGTTTCTAAATGTGTTTATCCTCCTCCTTCCTGAGATGTGGTACACTTCTGCTCCTTCATATCTATTTCCTCATTCTCTTCTCATATCCAGAGATGATGAGGAGGCGTCCGTTTTCTCTCTATCTGACCAGAGGTCCGTGGTGTTGGAGGTGACCGTCACCAACATGCCCTCTGAACCTCTGGACCCTGAGAAGGACGGTGACGATGCCCATGCCGCCCAGCTACTGGTGACCCTGCCAGACACCCTGTCCTACTCTGGCTTCAGGGGACAACAGGTTCGCCACATTGTTCTGTAGTCTGTATAAAAACGTAACTCCTTGTTAAGGGGTGCTGAGCTGAAGACAACTTGTGGAAGTAGAGCCCACACACGCATACGGTACCTTTTAATAAGCCAGTTAGTACAACACTACGATCCAAGAGTGGATCTAACCTGGAATAACCCTGACTAACTTTGGTCACGTAATACTCAGGGCCCTATGTATGGTCACATCAGTAGAGGAGTAAACTGTCTACTGTCACCCATCCATCCTGAGTGAACTGTCTCCCATCCTGAGTAAACTGTCTACTGTCACCCATCCATCCTGAGTGAACTGTCTCCCATCCATCCTGAGTTAACTGTCTCCCATCCATCCTGAGTTAACTGTCTCCCATCCATCCTGAGTTAACTG
>NC_060190.1:74671870-74704370 GCF_021184085.1 Oncorhynchus gorbuscha | reverse complement strand
GGGAGCGAAGGACACTGTGTGCTAGCTAGGACACCGGCGACACAGTAGCTAACTAGCTAGGACACCGGTAGACAGGCGGGGGGCGACACAGTAGCTAACCAGCTAGGACACCGGTAGACAGGCGGGAGGTGGGGGGCGACACAGTAGCTAACCAGCTAGGACACCGGTAGACAGGCGGGAGGTGGGGGGCGACACAGTAGCTAACCAGCTAGGACACCGGTAGACAGGCGGGGGGCGACACAGTAGCTAACCAGCTAGGACACCGGTAGACAGGTGGGAGGTGGGGGGCGACACAGTAGCTAACCAGCTAGGACACCGGTAGACAGGTGGGTGACGACACAGTAGCTAACCAGCTAGGACACCGGTAGACAGGCGGGGGGCGACACAGTAGCTCACCAGCTAGGACACCGGTAGACAGGTGGGAGGTGGGGGGCGACACAGTAGCTAACCAGCTAGGACACCAGTAGACAGGCGGGAGGCGACACAGTAGCTAACCATCTAGGACACCGGTAGACAGGCGGGAGGCGGGGGGCGACACAGTAGCTAACCAGCTAGGACACCGGTAGACAGGCGGGAGGCGGGGGATGACACAGTAGCTAACCAGCTAGGACACCGGTAGGAGGTGGGGGGCGACACGATATCTAACTTAGCTAGGACAGCGGTAGACAGTGTTAAAAAATATCAGATCATGCTTTTATTTCCCATTTGACACATTTTAAGCGCATAGACAATCAGGAGATTGGGGGGGGGGGGAAGGCAGGAACGCCCATATGCAGGAACACCCAGAATTGCGGGCCGCATCTCACACTATTGGATGAGTCCGAGACCTTGGACAAGCTCACAAATAAATCACATGAAAGCCAATGAGGGCTATGGCCAAAACAGAGAGTATGCATTGTACTGTTTAAATGGCAAAATGATTTAACAATGCACCAGGAGTACAGCACAGGTACTCGCACGCACCAACAGACATTGTAACAATGATCAACAGCCCAATGGAAACCAAAGGGCACACTTATACAAATACTCATCGGTGGCAATAGGGGACAGGTGTGTGTAATGAAAGTTACGGAGGGATCCCGGGAAAATGTTGTCTGAGGTTGCAAAACAGCTACCAAGTCGGCGAGGATTAGCAAAGGCTCAATTGTAGGCATATTTCAAATAATAATTTGTTTCGATCATAAACATTTTATATTGACTGTGTTTCATTCAACTAATAAATCAATCCTCCATCTTTTGATTAGGTGACCAACACTGGGCCGTCCCTGCAGACTCTAGGCTCTGCCTTCCTCAACATAATGTGGCCTCATGAGCTGTCCAATGGGAAGTGGCTCCTGTACCCCACCGCGTTTCACTTCAAGGGCCATCCAGAAACCCACTGTAGATCCCACACCTCCCTCAACCCACGGAAGTTCTCCCACAGCTCTCCTTCTGAAGACCAGCAACAGGCTACAGTACGTGTACTAGTACAGGAAAATACCTTTCTTTCTCTTTGCCAACAATGCATTAGTCAATTTCAATAGTACAAATAGTATACTATGAAGTAAAGTAGAACAAAAACATAGAAATAAGAAGAACACAAGAACGTAAATAACAGACTGAGCAGGTGAATCCAGGTAAATCCAGGTGAATCCAGGTAAATCCAGGTGAATCCAGGTGAATCCAGGTGAATCCAGGTAAATCCATGTAAATCCAGATGAATCCAGGTGAATCCAGATGAATCCAGGTGAATCCAGGTAAATCCAGGTAAATCCAGGTAAATCCAGGTGAATCCAGGTAAATCCAGGTGAATCCAGGTGGATCCAGGTGAATCCAGGTGAATCCAGGTGAATCCAGGTGAATCCAGGTAAATACAGGTGAATCCAGGTAAATCCAGGTAAATCCAGGTGAATCCAGGTGAATCCAGGTGAATCCAGGTGAATCCAGGTAAATCCAGGTGAATCCAGGTAAATCCAGGTAAATCCAGGTGAATCCAGGTGAATCCAGGTAAATCCAGGTGAATCCAGGTGAATCCAGGTGTATCCAGGTGAAAGCTATGATCCCTTATTGATGTCACCTTTTAAATCCACTTCAGTGTAGATGAAGTGGAGGAGACAGGTTAAAGAAACATTTTTAATTCTTGAAACAATTGAGACATGGATTGTGTATTTAAGTGGCTGCTGTATTCATGTAGATGTCACCATATTCTAGGACTGATAGGAACGTCAACAGAATAATTAGCTTTCTACTATTAGGCAAGAGGCGGGGCCTATTTCTATAGAAGAAGCCCATATTTATTAGGCCATAAGTAGCAAATAGAAGTTTAAAACTTGTAATGTTCACAAGAAGTTAAATTGATAAAAAGAACTAACACAACATTAGGTGATAATGCATGGATTATTATGGATTTATAATCAGCTACAGTGAAGTTGGAATTTTACATATACTTAGGTTAGAGTCATTAAAACCCAGTTTTCAACAACTCCACAAATTTCTTGTTGACAAACTATAGTCGGTTAGGACATCTACTTTGTGCATGACACAAGTAGTTTTTCCAACAATTGTTTACAGACAGATTATTTCACTTATAATTCACTGTATCATCATTCCAGTGGGTCAGAAGTTTACATACACTAAGTTGACTGTGCCTTTAAACAGCTTGGAAAATTCCAGAAAATGATGTCATGGCGTTAAAAGCTTCTGATAGGCTAATTGACATAATTTGAATTAATTGGAGGTGTACCTGTGGATGTATTCCAAGGCCTACCTTCAAACTCAGTGCCTCTTTGCTTGACATCATGGGAAAATCAAAAGAGATCAGCCAAGACATCAGAAAAAAATTGTAGACCTTCACAAGTCTGGTTCACGCCTGAAGGTACCACGTTCATCTGTACAAATAATAGTACGCAAGAAAAACACCATGGCGCGTTCTGTCTCCTAGAGATGAACGTACTTTGGTGCGAAAAGTGCAAATTCATCCCAGAACAACAGCAAAGGACCTTGTGAAGATGCTGGAGGAAACCGGTACAAAAGTATCTATATCCACAGTAACACGAGTCCTATATCGATATAACCTGAAAGGCCGCTCAGCAAGGAAGAAGTCACTGCTCCAAAACTGCCACAAAAAAAGCCAGACTACGGTTTGCACCTGCACATGGGGACAAAGATCGTACTTTTTGGAGAAATGTCCTCTGGTCTGATGAAACAAAAATAGAACGGTTTGGCCATAATGACCATTGTTATGTTTGTAGGAAACAGGGGGAGGCTTGCAAGCTGAAGAACACCATCCCAACCGTGAAGCACGGGAGTGGCAGCATCATGTTGTGGGGGTGCTTTTCTGCAGGAGGGACTGGTGCACTTCACAAAATAGATGGCATCATGAGGGAGGGAAATGATGTGGATATATTGAAGCAACATCTCAAGACATCGGTCAGGGAGTTAAATCTTGGTTGCAAAATGGTCCAAAAACGGTGTGTAAAAACTCAAACAGACGACTAGAAAAAGCTCAAACGAAGTTTATTCACCCACTGGGTCATACAGCCGCAGAGCCATGATAACACAAGAACATATATTTATATCCTTCTAATAGGTCAACGTCGTCATCTAGACAGCCAATACATCTCTGTTGCTAGGCAGGAATTGAATTGTTTCCTCTCACTGGTGCCCTACACCCAAACAAGGGCACTGCGTTCATCCACCTCTGGCCTGCTCGCCTCCCTACCACTGAGGAAGTACAGTTCCCGCTCAGCCCAGTCAAAACTGTTCGCTGCTCTGGCCCCCCCAATGGTGGAACAAACTCCCTCACGACGCCAGGACAGCGGAGTCAATCACCACCTTCCGGAGACACCTGAAACCCCACCTCTTTAAGGAATACATAGGATAGGATAAGTAATCCTTCTCACCCCCCCCCCTTTAAGATTTAGATGCACTATTGTAAAGTGACTGTTCTACTGGATGTCATAAGGTGAATGCACCAATTTGTAAGTCGCTCTGGATAAGAGCGTCTGCTAAATGACTTAAATGTAAATGTAAATGTAGTCACAGCCCTGTCTGTTACTACAACCTTTTGTCGGAGTGTGTGTGTGAGATTGTACTGCAGTAGGAGAGATGTTATGGTGGTCCTCTCTGGCCGCTTTCCCAGACGTTTCTGCATCTGTTGATTTGATCCGGAGACACATTCCTCACTCCTCCCCCGTTCCGCAGACGGCCAGCCATATCAGAGTGCCTTTCACCTCCCTCTTCAGAAATATGAAACAGATTTTGAAGTTTGCTACTCTCAAGTCATTTTCCATATTTCTTCGTCCCATCTACCCTTCATTGACCCCAACACATGCATTCCTGATACATGTAACGTAATTCATGACTTCTAGTGTGGTATCTTGAATCAGTACATTTTAAGCTAGAGTCTAACCATAGCAAGTGTTTTCTTTGCAGCTGACCTATCGAAGGGGAACTCTTTCAATTCTGCCCCCCAGGACAAGACTCGTGACAATAAACGTCAACCTGCTTGTTGTGTTTCCTTGGAAACATCCAAAACAAGCAAAATAGATTTTTACATTTCTTTTATATTCACCTCAGTCTACAAACAAGTGCACCGGAAGAAATTGTCCAAGTCTTCAATTTACACAACTCTGTGGATTATAATAAACAAGTTATTGTAAATAAATGTGCCGTCTTCTGTTTCCTGTCCCCGTGAACAGTTTAGGAGGAAGGTGCGATCCCATCCGGACGACGAGGGGCATGTGATGACCAAGGGCAGTCTGGGTAGGACCACGCCCGCTGTGGCTGCCTCAGAGAGACGGAAGTCACTCAAACTGGTGAGGGAGGGAGGGAGAGGGGGAGAGAGGAGGGGAGAGAGAGAGAGGGGTGGGAGGTGGGAGGGAAGGAGAGGGGGGAGAGAGGAGGGAGAGAGGAGGGGAGAGAGGACGGGAGAGAGAGAGGGGTAGAAAGTGGGAGGGAGGAGGGTGAGGGAGGGGAGATGGAGGATAGGGGGAGAGAGTGGGGGAGAAGGTGGGGGAGAGGGAGAGGGAGGAGAGAGGTAGGAGGGGGAGGGAGGGGAGATGGAGGGAGAGTGGGATAGGGAGAAGGGGATAAGAGAGAAGAGAGGGAGGGGGATAGAGGGGAGAGAGGGAGGGGGATAGAAGGGAGGGGGATAGGGGGAGAGAGGGAGATGGGGGTAGGGGAATGGGATAAGAGGGGAGAGAGGGAGGGGGATAGGGGGAGAGAGGAAGGGGGAGAGAGGGAGATGGGGTTAGGGGGAATGGGATAAGAGGGGAGAGAGGGAGGGGGATAGGGGGAGAGAGGGAGGGGGATAGGGGGGGAGAGAGGGAGGTGGATAGGAGGGAGAGAGGGAGGGGGAGAGGGGAGGGGGAGAGAGGGAGGGAGGGGGATAGGAGGGAGGGAGGGGGGATAGGGGGAGAGAGGGAGATGGGGGATAGGGGGAGAGAGGGAGATGGGGGTAGGGGGATAGGAGGGAGAGAGGGAGGGGGGGAGAGAGGGAGATGGGGGTAGGGGGAATGGGATAAGAGGGGAAAGAGGGAGGGGGATAGGGGGAGAGAGGGAGGGGGAGAGGGAGATGGGGGTAGGGGGAATGGGATAAGAGGGGAGAGAGGGAGGGGGATAGGGGGAGAGAGGGAGGGGGATAGGGGGAATGGGAGGAGGGAGAGAAACAGAGGTAGGAGGGGGGTTGTAAACCAAATGTCAGATTCAGTTGACCTGCACAGTAGAAATAAGCTTCAAACCCTAAGAGTCCTGCACACAATGCACAGCATCCTTACTGCTAGTTTGACTGGGCAGGGAAGGGGGATACCTAGTCAGTTGTGCAACTGAATTCAGTTAACTGAAATTTGTCTTCCGCATCAGAGATTGAATACCGACCCTGCTATTCTCATCACTTGTCCCCCCCCCCCCCCGTCTGTCTGTCTGTAGGACTGTCTGCTGGGTTCAGCACGTTGCGTCCTTTTCCAGTGTCCTCTCCTCAGCTTCTCCGGCTCTGCTGTCCTCAAGATCCAGGGACGTTTGTGGAACAGCACCTTCCTGGAGGTAAAACACCACATCACTTATCACAGTGTGTTAATAAAGACTACTGTTCCCATAATGCAATGCATTACATGCAGAGAGGGAGGGGGTAGGGGGAGAGAGGGAGGGGGATATGGGGAGAGAGGGGAGATGGGGAGAGAGGGAGGGGGATGGGAGGATAGGGGGAGAGGGAGGGGGAGATGGGATATAGGGGGAGAGAGAGGGATATGGGGAGAGAGGGAGATGGGGGATATGGGGAGAGAGGGAGATGGGGGATATGGGGAGAGAGGGAGATGGGGGATAGGGGGAGAGAGGGAGGGGAGATATGGGGAGAGAGGGAGATGGGGGATAGGGGGAGAGAGGGAGGGGAGATATGGGGAGAGAGGGAGATGGGGGATATGGGGAGAGAGGGAGATGGGGGATAGGGGGAGAGAGGGAGATGGGCGATAGGGGGAGAGTGGTGTGAAAGCATCATTTTAATGGATGACGAAAACACGAAGTAAACTGAACAAAACAATAAATGCACAACGACCGTGAAGCTATATACCAAAATGTGCTGACGCAAGCACCTAAACATAGACAATCACCCACCACCCACAATGACAAAACAGGCTACCTAAATATGGCTCCCAATCAGGGACAATGACTAACACCTGCCTCTGATTGCTAACCATATCAGGCCAAACACAGAAACAGACAAACTAGACATACAACATAGAATGCCCACTCAGATCACACCCTGACCAAACAAAACATATAGACATACAAAGCAAACTATGGTCAGGGTGTGACAAATATTCCTTCCCAGGGTCCGAGACTTGATTTATCTCGCCATGCCAGTCTATGCTATTTAAAAAAAAAACAGATATTAATTATCCCCATTGAGTTATGAGGGGGTCGCTGATGAATTTCCTCTTCCCTTCTCTCTCTCTTCTCTCTTCTCTCTCTTCTTCTCTCTTCTCTCTTCTCTCTCTTATTCTCTCTTCTCTCTCTCTCTTTTCTCTTCTCTCTCTTCTCTCCTGTCTTCTCTCTCTTCTCTCTCTTATTCTCCCTCTTCTTCTCTTCTCTTTTCTCTCTCTTCTCTCTCTCTTACCTCTCTCTTCCTCGTTTCTCTTCTTCTCTCTTATTCTCTCTTCTCTCAGGAGTTCCCATCAGTCAGTGCTCTGGAGCTGCTGGTAAGAGCCAACATCACAGTCAAGTCGAGCATCAAACACCTGGTGCTGAGGGATGCTGCCGCACAGGTAACACACACACACACACACACACACACACACACACACACACACACACACACACACACACACACACACACACACACACACACACACACACACACACACACACACACACACACACACACACACACACACACACACACACACACACACACACACACACACACTTAACTATTCACATGAATAACTAGGGTCAGGCTTTCCCTGACCATGGCGCTGAGCTCTAACTACTAGTGATACATACACATTAAAGACAAGGCACTTCACAATAAAACACTCATTACTTTATATGACTGTGTTTCCCTTGTAGATCCCAGTGATGATTTACCCAGAGGTTGGTCTGACTGCCCAGTACTGGATCCCCTGGTGGTGGATTCTCATAGCCATCCTGGCTGGTATCCTGGTGTTGTCCCTGATGGTCTTCATCCTCTGGAAGGTACCAACACCTAGTATAACACACAATAAGCACCTCTATTACTGTTCCTACATATCTCTATTATCCTGGTGTTGTCTCTGCTGGTCTGCATCCTCTGGAAGGTACCAACACCTAGTATAACACACAATAAGCACCTCTATTACTGTTCCTACATAATAGGGGTGTGTAGGGTGCCGTCTTTCGGATGGGACGTTAAACGAGTGTCACTAAAGAACCCATGGCACTTATCATAAGAGTAGGGGTGTTAACCCCGGTGTTCTGGCTAAATGCCCAATCTGGCCTTCATACCATCAAGGACACCTAATCATCCCCAGTTTACAATTGGCTCATTTATTCCCTCCTCCTCTCCCTTGAAACTATTCCCCAGGTCGATGCTGTAAATCAGAATGAGTTCTCAGCAGGGGTTGGAAACATTTCAGGGAACAGAACCAGAAACCGAAAAATAACATTTTCAGAGGAATGGAAACCAAACAGGGAACAAAAGTTCTCTCTCCTGCTCTGGAACAGAACCGTTATTTTCACATCGTTAAAAAAAAAACGGTTAATAACTAAAACGTTTTATTCCAAAAAATATTCCTAATGTCTAGTTTAAAATGCTGTAATTCGGTGAAGGTATGATGCTAGCAATAACCTAAACACAGTCCATTCATGACGTTCAAAACACTTCAAGCCCCCTCCATGTCCCCCCCCCCACCTCTCGCTCTCTCCCCACCCGTGAAGTATCAGCCGCATCTGGTGCCTTATCTGACCAATCAAACATCAAAACAACTACGTTCCCCCGAGCAACCTGCACTTATCTGACCAATCAAACATGAAAACAACTACGTTCCCCCGAGCAACCTGCACTTATCTGACCAATCAAACATGAAAACAACTACGTTCCCCCGAGCAACCTGCACTTATCTGACCAATCAAACATGAAAACAACTACGTTCCCCCGAGCAACCTGCACTTATCTGACCAATCAAACATGAAAACAACTACGTTCCCCCGAGCAACCTGCACTTATCTGACCAATCAAACATGAAAACAACTACGTTCCCCCGAGCAACCTGCTCTATCAGCTCTAATTGATTAATGAGCTAAATGATTGAGCTAAATGATTGAGGTAAATGAATGAGCTAAATGAATGAGGTAAATGAATGAGGTAAATGAATGAGGTAAATGAATGAGGTAAATGAATGAGATAAATGAATGAGGTAAATGAATAAGGTAAATGAATGAGGTAAATGAAAAATTATGTTGATTTCACAGGTTAAACAAAAATCTACTCAAAGGACCTATATGAACTGTTACTTCTTTGGGGTTCGTACCGGTTTATAATAATAATATAATAATAATATATGCCATTTAGCAGACGCTTTTATCCAAAGCGACTTACAGTCATGTGTGCATACATTCTACGTATGGGTGGTCCCGGGGATTGAACCCACTTCCCTGGCGTTACAAGCGCCATGCTCTACCAACTGAGCTACAGGACCACCAGGTTTAGAACTTTATCTTCTGGTCGGAACATCGGAATGATTTGAAAATGATTTTGGTTCCAACCCCTGGTTCTCACTCAACTTACCTGGTAAAATAAGGTAACATAAATCAACACATGGCTGGTAAACTGGTGCTGACCCTGCATACTCTGGAAGGTCCACACACAATATACTGTATATTAGTTACTGTAGGTGCCTACGTACCCCTATTATCCTGGCTGGTATACTGGTGCTGACCCACTGTTCTGCATACTGTGAAAGAAGACTATCCGACCCTATACTCTTATCATTCAATCATAATGTATTTTGTATCAAGATGTGATCTACAGATCTTTGTTCTATTCTCCTCACCTCTCTGAGATAAGTCAGTTATTTATCTCTGCTCTAGTCCATCTCTAGTCCATCTCTCCTCTCCTCATCTCTAGTCCATCTCTCCTCTCCTCATCTCTAGTCCATCTCTCCTCTCCTCATCTCTAGTCCATCTCTCCTCATCTCTAGTCCATCTCTCCTCTCCACATCTCTAGTCCATCTCTCCTCTTCTCATCTCTAGTCCATCTCTCCTCTCCTCATCTCTAGTCCATCTCTCCTTTCCTCATCTCTAGTCCATCTCTCCTCATCTCTAGTCCATCTCTCCTCATCTCTAGTCCATCTCTCCTCATCTCTAGTCCATTTCTCCTCATCTCTAGTCCATCTCTCCTCTCCTCATCTCTAGTCCATCTCTCCTCTCCCCATCTCTAGTCCATCTCTCCTCTCCTCATCTCTAGTCAATACCTGCTCTCCATATCTCTATTCCAACTCTCCTCATCTCTAGTCCATCTCTAGTCCATCTCTCCTCTCCCCATCTCTAGTCAATATCTGCTCTCCATATCTCTATTCCATCTCTCCTCTCCCCATCTCTAGTCCATCTCTCGTCCATCTCTCCTCTCCCCATCTCTCGTCCATCTCTCCTCTCCCCATCTCCAGTCCATCTCTCCTCTCCCCATCTCTAGTCCATCTCTCCTCTCCTCATCTCTAGTCCATCTCTAGTCCAGCTCTCCTCTCCTCATCTCTAGTCCATCTCTCGTCCATCTCTCCTCTCCACATCTCTAGTCCATCTCTCCTCTCCACATCTCTAGTCCATCTCTCCTCTCCACATCTCTAGTCCATCTCTCCTCTCTACATCTCTAGTGAATCTCTCCTCTCCTCATCTCTATTCCATCTCTCCTCTCCTCGTCTCTAGTCCATCTCTAGTCCATCTCTCCTCTCCCCATCTCTAGTCCATCTCTCCTCTCCCCATCTCTAGTCCATCTCTCCTCTCCTCATCTCTAGTCCATCTCTACTCTCCCCATCTCTAGTCCATCTCTCCTCTCCCCATCTCTAGTCCATCTCTCCTCTCCTCATCTCTAGTCCATCTCTCCTCTCCTCATCTCTAGTCCATCTCTCCTCTCCCCATCTCTAGTCCATATCTCCTCTCCTCATCTCTAGTCCATCTCTCCTCTCCTCATCTCTAGTCAATACCTGCTCTCCATATCTCTATTCCATCTCTCCTCTCCTCATCTCTAGTCCATCTCTATTCCATCTCTCCTCATCTCTAGTCCATCTCTATTCCATCTCTCCTCTCCCCATCTCTAGTCCATCTCTCCTTTCCTCATCTCTAGTCCATCTCTCCTTTCCTCATCTCTAGTCCATCTCTCCTCTAGTCCATCTCTAGTCCATCTCTCCTCTCCCCATCTCTAGTCAATACCTGCTCTCCATATCTCTATTCCATCTCTCCTCTCCTCATCTCTAGTCCATCTCTCCTCTCCTCATCTCTAGTCCATCTCTCCTCTCCTCATCTCTAGTCCATCTCTCCTCTCCTCATCTCTAGTCCATCTCTCCTCTCCTCATCTCTAGTCCATCTCTCCTCTCCTCATCTCTAGTCCATCTCTCCTCTCCCCATCTCTAGTCCATCTCTCCTCTCCATGTCAATATCTGCTCTCCATATCTCTATTCCATCTCTCCTCTCCTCATCTCTAGTCCATCTCTCCTCTCCCCATCTCTAGTCCATATCTCCTCTCCTCATCTCTAGTCCATCTCTCCTCTCCTCATCTCTAGTCAATACCTGCTCTCCATATCTCTATTCCATCTCTCCTCTTCTCATCTCTAGTCCATCTCTATTCCATCTCTACTCATATCTAGTCCATCTCTATTCCATCTCTACTCATCTCTAGTCCATCTCTATTCCATCTCTCCTCTCCCCATCTCTATTCCATCTCTCCTCTCCTCATCTCTAGTCCATCTCTAGTGCATCTCTCCTCTCCTCATCTCTAGTCCATCTCTCCTCTCCTCATCTCTCTTCTCCACATCTCTAGTCCATCTCTCCTCATCTCTCCTCTCCACATCTCTAGTCCATCTCTACTCTCCCCATCTCTAGTCCATCTCTCCTCTCCCCATCTCTAGTCCATCTCTCCTCTCCTCATCTCTAGTCCATCTCTCCTCTCCTCATCTCTAGTCCATCTCTCCTCTCCCCATCTCTAGTCCATATCTCCTCTCCTCATCTCTAGTCCATCTCTCCTCTCCTCATCTCTAGTCAATACCTGCTCTCCATATCTCTATTCCATCTCTCCTCATCTCTAGTCCATCTCTATTCCATCTCTCCTCATCTCTAGTCCATCTCTATTCCATCTCTCCTCTCCCCATCTCTAGTCCATCTCTCCTTTCCTCATCTCTAGTCCATCTCTCCTCTAGTCCATCTCTAGTCCATCTCTCCTCTCCCCATCTCTAGTCCATCTCTCCTCTCCCCATCTCTAGTCAATACCTGCTCTCCATATCTCTATTCCATCTCTCCTCTCCTCATCTCTAGTCCATCTCTCCTCTCCTCATCTCTAGTCCATCTCTCCTCTCCTCATCTCTAGTCCATCTCTCCTCTCCTCATCTCTAGTCCATCTCTCCTCTCCTCATCTCTAGTCCATCTCTCCTCTCCTCATCTCTAGTCCATCTCTCCTCTCCCCATCTCTAGTCCATCTCTCCTCTCCATGTCAATATCTGCTCTCCATATCTCTATTCCATCTCTCCTCTCCTCATCTCTAGTCCATCTCTCCTCTCCCCATCTCTAGTCCATATCTCCTCTCCTCATCTCTAGTCCATCTCTCCTCTCCTCATCTCTAGTCAATACCTGCTCTCCATATCTCTATTCCATCTCTCCTCTCCTCATCTCTAGTCCATCTCTATTCCATCTCTACTCATATCTAGTCCATCTCTATTCCATCTCTACTCATCTCTAGTCCATCTCTATTCCATCTCTCCTCTCCCCATCTCTATTCCATCTCTCCTCTCCTCATCTCTAGTCCATCTCTAGTGCATCTCTCCTCTCCTCATCTCTAGTCCATCTCTCCTCTCCTCATCTCTCTTCTCCACATCTCTAGTCCATCTCTCCTCATCTCTCCTCTCCACATCTCTAGTCCATCTCTCCTCTCCCCATCTCTAGTCCATCTCTCCTCTCCCCATCTCTAGTCCATCTCTCCTCTCCCCATCTCTAGTCCATCTCTCCTCTCCCCATCTCTAGTCCATCTCTCCTGTCCTCATCTCTAGTCCATCTCTCCTCTCCCCATCTCTCCTCTCCCCATCACTAGTCCATCTCTCCTCTCCCCATCTCTAGTCCATCTCTCCTCTCCACATCTCTAGTCCATCTCTCCTCTCCTCATCACTAGTCCATCTCTCCTCTCCCCATCTCTAGTCCATCTCACCTCTCCACATCTCTATTCCATATCTCCTCTCCTCATCCCTAGTCCATCTCTATTCCATCTCTCCTCATCTCTAGTCCATCTCTATTCCATCTCTCCTCTCCCCATCTCTATTCCATCTCTCCTCTCCTCATCTCTAGTCCATCTCTAGTGCATCTCTCCTCTCCTCATCTCTAGTCCATCTCTCGTCCATCTCTCCTCTCCCCATCTCTAGTCAATACCTGCTCTCCATATCTCTATTCCATCTCTCCTCTCCCCATCTCTAGTCCATCTCTCCTCTCCCCATCTCTAGTCCATCTCTCCTCTCCCCATCTCTAGTCAATATCTGCTCTCCATATCTCTATTCCATCTCTCCTCTCCTCATCTCTAGTCTATCTCTCCTCTCCCCATCTCTAGTCAATATCTGCTCTCCATATCTCTATTCCATCTCTCCTCTCCCCATCTCTTTTCCATCTCTCCTCTCCCCATCTCTTTTCCATCTCTCCTCTCCTCATCTCTAGTCCATCTCTCCTCTCCCCATCTCTAGTCCATATCTCCTCTCCTCATCTCTAGTCCATCTCTCCTCTCCTCATCTCTAGTCAATACCTGCTCTCCATATCTCTATTCCATCTCTCCTCTCCTCATCTCTAGTCCATCTCTATTCCATCTCTCCTCATCTCTAGTCCATCTCTATTCCATCTCTCCTCTCCCCATCTCTATTCCATCTCTCCTCTCCCCATCTCTATTCCATCTCTCCTCTCCTCATCTCTAGTCCATCTCTAGTGCATCTCTCCTCTCCTCATCTCTAGTCCATCTCTCCTCTCCTCATCTCTCTTCTCCACATCTCTAGTCCATCTCTCCTCTCCACATCTCTAGTCCATCTCTCCTCATCTCTCCTCTCCACATCTCTAGTCCATCTCTCCTCTCCACATCTCTAGTCCATCTCTCCTCTCCACATCTCTAGTCCATCTCTCCTCTCCACATCTCTAGTCCATCTCTCCTCTCCACATCTCTAGTCCATCTCTCCTCTCCCCATCTCTAGTCCATCTATCCTCTTCATCTCTAGTCCATCTCTCCTCTCCCCATCTCTAGTCCATCTCTCCTCTCCTCATCTCTAGTCCATCTCTCCTCTCCCCATCTCTAGTCCATCTCTCCTCTCCCCATCTCTAGTCCATCTCTCCTCTCCTCATCTCTAGTCCATCTCTCCTCTCCCCATCACTAGTCCATCTCTCCTCTCCCCATCTCTAGTCCATCTCACCTCTCCACATCTCTATTCCATATCTCCTCTCCTCATCCCTAGTCCATCTCTATTCCATCTCTCCTCATCTCTAGTCCATCTCTATTCCATCTCTCCTCTCCCCATCTCTATTCCATCTCTCCTCTCCTCATCTCTAGTCCATCTCTAGTGCATCTCTCCTCTCCTCATCTCTAGTCCATCTCTCGTCCATCTCTCCTCTCCCCATCTCTAGTCAATACCTGCTCTCCATATCTCTATTCCATCTCTCCTCTCCCCATCTCTAGTCCATCTCTCCTCTCCCCATCTCTAGTCCATCTCTCCTCTCCCCATCTCTAGTCAATATCTGCTCTCCATATCTCTATTCCATCTCTCCTCTCCTCATCTCTAGTCTATCTCTCCTCTCCCCATCTCTAGTCAATATCTGCTCTCCATATCTCTATTCCATCTCTCCTCTCCACATCTCTAGTCCATCTCTCCTCATCTCTCCTCTCCACATCTCTAGTCCATCTCTCCTCTCCACATCTCTAGTCCATCTCTCCTCTCCACATCTCTAGTCCATCTCTCCTCTCCACATCTCTAGTCCATCTCTCCTCTCCCCATCTCTAGTCCATCTATCCTCTTCATCTCTAGTCCATCTCTCCTCTCCCCATCTCTAGTCCATCTCTCCTCTCCTCATCTCTAGTCCATCTCTCCTCTCCCCATCTCTAGTCCATCTCTCGTCCATCTCTCCTCTCCCCATCTCTAGTCAATACCTGCTCTCCATATCTCTATTCCATCTCTCCTCTCCCCATCTCTAGTCCATCTCTCCTCTCCCCATCTCTAGTCCATCTCTCCTCTCCCCATCTCTAGTCAATATCTGCTCTCCATATCTCTATTCCATCTCTCCTCTCCTCATCTCTAGTCTATCTCTCCTCTCCCCATCTCTAGTCAATATCTGCTCTCCATATCTCTATTCCATCTCTCCTCTCCCCATCTCTTTTCCATCTCTCCTCTCCCCATCTCTTTTCCATCTCTCCTCTCCTCATCTCTAGTCCATCTCTCCTCTCCCCATCTCTAGTCCATATCTCCTCTCCTCATCTCTAGTCCATCTCTCCTCTCCTCATCTCTAGTCAATACCTGCTCTCCATATCTCTATTCCATCTCTCCTCTCCTCATCTCTAGTCCATCTCTATTCCATCTCTCCTCTCCTCATCTCTAGTCCATCTCTATTCCATCTCTCCTCATCTCTAGTCCATCTCTATTCCATCTCTCCTCTCCCCATCTCTATTCCATCTCTCCTCTCCCCATCTCTATTCCATCTCTCCTCTCCTCATCTCTAGTCCATCTCTAGTGCATCTCTCCTCTCCTCATCTCTAGTCCATCTCTCCTCTCCTCATCTCTCTTCTCCACATCTCTAGTCCATCTCTCCTCTCCACATCTCTAGTCCATCTCTCCTCATCTCTCCTCTCCACATCTCTAGTCCATCTCTCCTCTCCACATCTCTAGTCCATCTCTCCTCTCCACATCTCTAGTCCATCTCTCCTCTCCACATCTCTAGTCCATCTCTCCTCTCCCCATCTCTAGTCCATCTCTCCTCTCCCCATCTCTAGTCCATCTCTCCTCTCCTCATCTCTAGTCCATCTCTCCTCTCCCCATCTCTAGTCCATCTCTCCTCTCCCCATCTCTAGTCCATCTCTCCTCTCCTCATCTCTAGTCCATCTCTCCTCTCCCCATCACTAGTCCATCTCTCCTCTCCCCATCTCTAGTCCATCTCACCTCTCCACATCTCTATTCCATATCTCCTCTCCTCATCCCTAGTCCATCTCTATTCCATCTCTCCTCATCTCTAGTCCATCTCTATTCCATCTCTCCTCTCCCCATCTCTATTCCATCTCTCCTCTCCTCATCTCTAGTCCATCTCTAGTGCATCTCTCCTCTCCTCATCTCTAGTCCATCTCTCGTCCATCTCTCCTCTCCCCATCTCTAGTCAATACCTGCTCTCCATATCTCTATTCCATCTCTCCTCTCCCCATCTCTAGTCCATCTCTCCTCTCCCCATCTCTAGTCCATCTCTCCTCTCCCCATCTCTAGTCAATACCTGCTCTCCATATCTCTATTCCATCTCTCCTCTCCTCATCTCTAGTCCATCTCTCCTCTCCCCATCTCTAGTCCATCTCTCCTCTCCCCATCTCTAGTCCATCTCTCCTCTCCCCATCTCTAGTCCATCTCTCCTCTCCTCATCTCTAGTCCATCTCTCCTCTCCTCATCTCTAGTCAATACCTGCTCTCCATATCTCTATTCCATCTCTCCTCTCCTCATCTCTAGTCCATCTCTCCTCATCTCTCCTCTCCACATCTCTAGTCCATCTCTCCTCTCCACATTTCTAGTCCATCTCTCCTCTCCACATCTCTAGTCCATCTCTCCTCTCCCCGTCTCTAGTCCATCTCTCCTCTCCCCATCTCTAGTCCATCTCTCCTGTCCTCATCTCTAGTCCATCTCTCCTCTCCTCATCTCTCCTCTCCCCATCTCTAGTCCATCTCTCCTGTCCTCATCTCTAGTCCATCTCTCCTCTCCCCATCTCTAGTCCATCTCTCCTCTCCCCATCTCTAGTCCATCTCTCCTCTCCACATCTCTAGTCCATCTCTCCTCTCCTCATCTCTAGTCCATCTCTCCTCTCCTCATCTCTCTTCTCCACATCTCTAGTCCATCTCTCCTCATCTCTCCTCTCCACATCTCTAGTCCATCTCTCCTCATCTCTCCTCTCCACATCTCTAGTCCATCTCTCCTCTCCCCATCTCTAGTCCACCTCTCCTCTCCCCATCACTAGTCCATCTCTCCTGTCCTCATCTCTAGTCCATCTCTCCTCTCCACATCTCTAGTCCATCTCTCCTCTCCCCATCTCTAGTCCATCTCTCCTCTCCACATCTCTATTCCATCTCTCATCTCCTCATCTATAGTCCATCTCTCCTCTCCTCATCTCTACTCTCCCCATCACTAGTCCATCTCTCCTCTCCCCATCTCTAGTCCATCTCTCCTCTCCACATCTCTAGTCCATCTCTCCTCTCCCCATCTCTATTCCATCTCTCCTCTCCTCCTCTCTAGTCCATCTCTATTCCATCTCTCCTCATCTCTAGTCCATCTCTATTCCATCTCTCCTCTCCCCATCTCTATTCAATCTCTCCTCTCCTCATCTCTAGTCCATCTCTAGTGCATCGCTCCTCTCCTCATCTCTAGTCCATCTCTCCTCATCTCTCCTCTCCACATCTCTAGTCCATCTCTCCTCATCTCTCCTCTCCACATCTATAGTCCATCTCTCCTCTCCCCATCTCTATTCCATCTCTCCTCTCCTCCTCTCTAGTCCATCTCTATTCCATCTCTCCTCATCTCTAGTCCATCTCTATTCCATCTCTCCTCTCCCCATCTCTATTCAATCTCTCCTCTCCTCATCTCTAGTCCATCTCTAGTGCATCGCTCCTCTCCTCATCTCTAGTCCATCTCTCCTCTCCTCATCTCTCTTCTCCACATCTCTAGTCCATCTCTCCTCATCTCTCCTCTCCACATCTCTAGTCCATCTCTCCTCGTCTCTCCTCTCCACATCTCTAGTCCATCTCTCCTCTCCACATCTCTAGTCCATCTCTCCTCTCCACATCTCTAGTCCATCTCTCCTCTCCCCATCACTAGTCCATCTCTCCTCTCCCCATCTCTAGTCCATCTCTCCTCTCCCCATCTCTAGTCCATCTCTCCTCTCCACATCTCTAGTCCATCTCTCCTCTCCCCATCTCTAGTCCATCTCTCCTCTCCCCATCTCTAGTCCATCTCTCCTCTCCACATCTCTAGTCCATCTCTCCTCTCCTCATCTCTGTAGTCCATCTCTAGTCCATCTCTCCTCTCCCCATCTCTAGTCCATCTCTCCTCTCCCCATCTCTAGTCCATCTCTCCTCTCCCCATCTCTAGTCCATCTCTCCTCTCCTCATCTCTGTAGTCCATCTCTCCTCTCCCCCTCTCTAGTCCATCTCTCCTCTCCCCATCTCTAGTAAATATCTGCTCTCCATATCTCTATTCCATCTCTCTTCTCTACATCTCTAGTGAATCTCTCCTCTCCTCATCTCTATTCCATCTCTCCTCTCCTCATCTCTATTCCATCTCTCCTCTCCTCATCTCTAGTCCATCTCTCCTCATCTCTAGTCCATCTCTCCTCTCCCCATTTCTAGTCCATCTCTCGTCTCCTCATCTCTAGTCCATCTCTCCTCTCCACATCTCTAGTCCATCTCTCCTCTCCACATCTCTAGTCCATCTCTCCTCTCCCCATCTCTAGTCCATCTCTCTTCTCCCCATCTCTAGTCCATCTCTCTTCTCCCCATCTCTAGTCCATCTCTCCTCTCCCCATCTCTAGTCCATCTCTCCTCTCCTCATCTCTGTAGACATTCTCTCCTCTCCTCATCTCTAGTCCATCTCTCCTCTCCCCATCTCTAGTCCATCTCTCCTCTCCCCATCTCTAGTAAATATCTGCTCTCCATATCTCTATTCCATCTCTCTTCTCTACATCTCTAGTGAATCTCCCCTCTCCCCATCTCTAGTCCATCTCTCCTCTCCCCATCTCTAGTAAATATCTGCTCTCCATATCTCTAGTCAATATCTGCTCTCCATATCTCTATTCCATCTCTCCTCTCCCCATCTCTTTTCCATCTCTCCTCTCCTCATCTCTAGTCCATCCCTAGTCCATCTCTCCTCTCCCCATTTCTAGTCCATCTCTCGTCTCCCCATTTCTAGTCCATCTCTCGTCTCCTCATCTCTAGTCCATCTCTCCTCTCCTCATCTCTAGTCCATCTCTCCTCTCCCCATCTCTAGTAAATATCTGCTCTCCATATCTCTATTCCATCTCTCTTCTCTACATCTCTAGTGAATCTCTCCTCTCCTCATCTCTATTCCATCTCTCCTCATCTCTAGTCCATCTCTAGTCCATCTCTCCTCTCCCCATCTCTAGTCAATATCTGCTCTCCCCATCTCTTTTCCATCTCTCCTCTCCTCATCTCTAGTCCATCTCTCCTCATCTCTAGTCCATCTCCCCTCTCCCCATTTCTAGTCCATCTCTCGTCTCCTCATCTCTAGTCCATCTCTCCTCTCCTCATCTCTAGTCCATCTCTCCTCTCCTCATCTCTAGTCAATACCTGCTCTCCATATCTCTATTCCATCTCTCCTCTCCTCATCTCTAGTCCATCTCTATTCCATCTCTCCTCATCTCTAGTCCATCTCTATTCCATCTCTCCTCTCCCCATCTCTATTCCATCTCTCCTCTCCTCATCTCTAGTCCATCTCTAGTGCATCTCTCCTCTCCTAATCTCTAGTCCATCTCTCCTCTCCTCATCTCTCTTCTCCACATCTCTAGTCCATCTCTCCTCATCTCTCCTCTCCACATCTCTAGTCCATCTCTCCTCTCCACATTTCTAGTCCATCTCTCCTCTCCACATCTCTAGTCCATCTCTCCTCTCCCCGTCTCTAGTCCATCTCTCCTCTCCTCATCTCTCCTCTCCCCATCACTAGTCCATCTCTCCTCTCCCCATCTCTAGTCCATCTCGCCTCTCTACATCTCTAGTCCATCTCTCCTCTCTACATCTCTAGTCCATCTCTCCTCTCCACATTTCTAGTCCATCTCTCCTCTCCACATTTCTAGTCCATCTCTCCTCTCCACATTTCTAGTCCATCTCTCCTCTCCACATCTCTAGTCCATCTCTCCTGTCCTCATCTCTACTCCATCTCTCCTCTCCTCATCTCTCCTCTCCCCATCACTAGTCCATCTCTCCTCTCCCCATCTCTTGTCCATCTCGCCTCTCTACATCTCTAGTCCATCTCTCCTCTCTACATCTCTAGTCCATCTCTCCTCTCCCCATCTCTAGTCCATCTATCCTCTCCCCATCTCTAGTCCATCTCTCCTCTCCACATCTCTAGTCCATCTCTCCTCTCCTCATCTCTCCTCTCCACATCTCTAGTCCATCTCTCCTCATCTTTCCTCTCCACATCTCTAGTCCATCTCTCCTCTCCACATCTCTAGTCCATCTCTCCTCTCCCCATCTCTAGTCCACCTCTCCTCTCCCCATCACTAGTCCATCTCTCCTGTCCTCATCTCTAGTCCATCTCTCCTCTCCACATCTCTAGTCCATCTCTCCTCTCCCCATCTCTATTCCATCTCTCCTCTCCTCATCTCTAGTCCATCTCTAGTGCATCTCTCCTCTCCTAATCTCTAGTCCATCTCTCCTCTCCACATTTCTAGTCCATCTCTCCTCTCCACATCTCTAGTCCATCTCTCCTGTCCTCATCTCTACTCCATCTCTCCTCTCCTCATCTCTCCTCTCCCCATCACTAGTCCATCTCTCCTCTCCCCATCTCTTGTCCATCTCGCCTCTCTACATCTCTAGTCCATCTCTCCTCTCTACATCTCTAGTCCATCTCTCCTCTCCCCATCTCTAGTCCATCTATCCTCTCCCCATCTCTAGTCCATCTCTCCTCTCCACATCTCTAGTCCATCTCTCCTCTCCTCATCTCTCCTCTCCACATCTCTAGTCCATCTCTCCTCATCTTTCCTCTCCACATCTCTAGTCCATCTCTCCTCTCCACATCTCTAGTCCATCTCTCCTCTCCCCATCTCTAGTCCACCTCTCCTCTCCCCATCACTAGTCCATCTCTCCTGTCCTCATCTCTAGTCCATCTCTCCTCTCCACATCTCTAGTCCATCTCTCCTCTCCCCATCTCTATTCCATCTCTCCTCCCCTCATCTCTCTTCTCCACATCTCTAGTCCATCTCTCCTCTCCACATCTCTAGTCCATCTCTCCTCTCCACATTTCTAGTCCATCTCTCCTCTCCACATCTCTAGTCCATCTCTCCTCTCCCCGTCTCTAGTCCATCTCTCCTCTCCTCATCTCTCCTCTCCCCATCACTAGTCCATCTCTCCTCTCCCCATCTCTAGTCCATCTCTCCTCTCCACATTTCTAGTCCATCTCTCCTCTCCACATTTCTAGTCCATCTCTCCTCTCCACATTTCTAGTCCATCTCTCCTCTCCACATCTCTAGTCCATCTCTCCTGTCCTCATCTCTAGTCCATCTCTCCTCTCTTCATCTCTCCTCTCCCCATCACTAGTCCATCTCTCCTCTCCCCATCTCTAGTCCATCTCGCCTCTCTACATCTCTAGTCCATCTCTCCTCTCTACATCTCTAGTCCATCTCTCCTCTCCCCATCTCTAGTCCACCTCTCCTCTCCCCATCACTAGTCCATCTCTCCTGTCCTCATCTCTAGTCCATCTCTCCTCTCCACATCTCTAGTCCATCTCTCCTCTCCCCATCTCTATTCCATCTCTCCTCTCCTCATCTCTAGTCCATCTCTAGTGCATCTCTCCTCTCCTAATCTCTAGTCCATCTCTCCTCTCCACATTTCTAGTCCATCTCTCCTCTCCACATCTCTAGTCCATCTCTCCTGTCCTCATCTCTACTCCATCTCTCCTCTCCTCATCTCTCCTCTCCCCATCACTAGTCCATCTCTCCTCTCCCCGTCTCTAGTCCATCTCTCCTCTCCTCATCTCTCCTCTCCCCATCACTAGTCCATCTCTCCTCTCCCCATCTCTAGTCCATCTCTCCTCTCCACATTTCTAGTCCATCTCTCCTCTCCACATTTCTAGTCCATCTCTCCTCTCCACATTTCTAGTCCATCTCTCCTCTCCACATCTCTAGTCCATCTCTCCTGTCCTCATCTCTAGTCCATCTCTCTAGTCCATCTCTCCTCTCCTCATCTCTAGTCCATCTCTCCTCTCCTCATCTATCCTCTCCACATCTCTAGTCCATCTCTCCTCATCTTTCCTCTCCACATCTCTAGTCCATCTCTCCTTTCCACATCTCTAGTCCATCTCTCCTCTCCCCATCTCTAGTCCACCTCTCCTCTCCCCATCACTAGTCCATCTCTCCTGTCCTCATCTCTAGTCCATCTCTCCTCTCCACATCTCTAGTCCATCTCTCCTCTCCCCATCTCTAGTCCACCTCTCCTCTCCCCATCACGAGTCCATCTCTCCTGTCCTCATCTCTAGTCCATCTCTCCTCTCCACATCTCTAGTCCATCTCTCCTCTCCACATCTCTAGTCCATCTCTCCTCTCCACATCTCTAGTCCATCTCTCCTCTCCTCATCTATAGTCCATCTCTCCTGTCCTCATCTCTAGTCAATCTCTCCTCTCCTCATCTCTCCTCTCCCCATCACTAGTCCATCTCTCCTCTCCCCATCACTAGTCCATCTCTCCTCCCCCCATCTCTAGTCCATCTCTCCTCTCCACATCTCTAGTCCATCTCTCCTCTCCACATCTCTAGTCCATCTCTCCTCTCCACATCTATAGTCCATCTCTCCTCTCCCCATCTCTATTCCATCTCTCCTCCTCTCTAGTCCATCTCTATTCCATCTCTCCTCATCTCTAGTCCATCTCTATTCCATCTCTCCTCTCCCCATCTCTATTCAATCTCTCCTCTCCTCATCTCTAGTCCATCTCTAGTGCATCTCTCCTCTCCTCATCTCTAGTCCATCTCTCCTCTCCTCATCTCTCTTCTCCTCATCTCTAGTCCATCTCTCCTCTCCTCATCTCTCTTCTCCACATCTCTAGTCCATCTCTCCTCATCTCTCCTCTCCACATCTCTAGTCCATCTCTCCTCTCCACATCTCTAGTCCATCTCTCCTCTCCCCATCTCTAGTCCATCTCTCCTCTCCCCAACTCTAGTCCATCTCTCCTCTCCCCAACTCTAGTCCATCTCTCCTCTCCCCAACTCTAGTCCATCTCTCCTCTCCACATCTCTAGTCCATCTCTCCTCTCCTCATCTTCTCTCCTCTCCACATCTCTAGTCCATCTCTCCTCTCCTCATCTTTAGTCCATCTCTCCTCTCCACATCTCTAGTCCATCTCTCCTCTCCCCATCACTAGTCCATCTCTAGTCCATCTCTCCTCTCCCCATCTCTCCTCATCTCTCCTCTCCTCATCTCTTTTACTCTGCACTTTTATTCACCTCCCTCCCTCCACTACATCTCTAACTCCTTCTCCTCTTCCTTCTCTTCCACCCTCTCCTCAGTGTGGGTTCTTCAAGCGTACAGAGCGCCACCCTCAGTACGAGACAGAATACTACCACGCCCACATGCACATTCAGCCCTCTGAGGTGGAGAGGCAGGCATCAGACCAATAGGTTCCTGCTTTCCCCTACCTTCTCCCCCAAGCGGTAAAACCACGCACTCTGGCCTGCCTCGAACTGGCATGCCCTAGTCTCTCAAGCCCTGTAGTTCCCCTTGATCCAGTGATCCAGTGACACTGATCCAGTTTCAGTTTTGCGTTGCCTCCTCTAATGGTTAAGGTTAGGGGTTTTGGGGGATAGGTAAGCTGATCATAGATCCGTGCCTAACGGACAGAGAGCTGTTGTGCTGCGTGCTGTGACTCTGTCTGCCGTGTGATCTTTGACCTTAAATGCTGTACCTGAAACTTGTTCATTCTGGAACAAGGAAGTTGTTGTTGCTAATAATTCTGGTTCTATTCATTAACATTATCACCTGGTCCCACACTTGATAACAATGTTAGAATGTTAGAATGTTAGAATGTTAGAATGTTAGAATGTTAGAATGTTAGAATGTTAGAATGTTAGAATGTTAGAACGTTAGAATGTTAGAATGTTAGAATGCCAGAATGAACATGTGTTCTCTGTTGTTCTTTTGTGTTTCTGACAAAAGGGGAGGGGGCGCTGCAGGAGTGTGGAGGCTATAGGTGAAATGACAACGTGTGGCAGCACAATTGTAATGTTTTGCACTGGTGTGTTTTCTTTGCTTGTGTGGCACCTGTTTTACTGACGTTTCACAAGTCATCTGAACATTTTGGTTTGTGTGGCACCTGCACAATCAAAAGCAAAAAAAATCTCCTTTGGGTTTTACTCAGCGGCATAGGCAAAGTGCATTTTTCATACGCTCCCTCCTTCCCTCCTTCCCTCCTTCTCTCTCCTTCCCTCCTTCCCTCCCCCCTTCTCTCTCCTTCCCTCCTCCCACTCCCTCCTTCCCTCCCCCTTCTCTCTCCCACTCCCTCCTTCCGTCCCCCTTCTCTCTCCCAATCCCTCCTTCTCTCTCCCACTCCCTCCTTCTCTCTCCCACTCTCTCCTTCCCTCCTTCCCTCCCCCTTCTCTCTCCCACTCCCTCCTTCCCTCCCCCTTCTCTCTCCTTCCCTCCTCCCTTCTCTCTCCCACTCCCTCCTTCCCTCCCACCTTCTCTCTCCCTCCCTCCTTCCCTCCCCCTTCTCTCTCCCTCCCTCCTTCCCTCCCCTTCTCTCTCCCACTCCCTCCTTCTCTCTCCTACTCTCTCCTTCCCTCCCTTCTCTCTCCCACTCCCTCCTTCCCTCCCCCTTTCTCTCCTACTCTCTCCTTCCCTCCCCCTTCTCTCTCCCACTCCCTCCTTCCCTCCCCCTTTTCTCTCCTACTCCCTCCTTCCCTCCCCCTTCTCTCTCCCACTCCCTCCCTCCCCCCTTCTCTCTCCCACAGTGTGGTTTCTTCCGTCGGGTCCAGTATGAAGACCAAGTGCCTCAGTACCATGCGGTGAAGATTCCCCACCAGGACCTGCCCCAGTTCCATGAGAGCCAGAAGGCAGGGGTCCTCCACAAGAAAGAATGGACTACACACTGGAGCGACGGAACCTCCTGATCGACAGCAACAACAAAAACAGCAACAACAAGGAATTGAATAATAACAAACCCCTCGATTCAACCCATATGGCACTCAATTAACTCTGCGGTGTAATAAATGTGTGCACACAGACTGGCCGTGACACATTTGGGGCTACGTCCTCATTCTTCACCCTTCTTCTGAAGTGGACTTATTAATGCTGACTACTCTCTCCTGCATATGTATATGGACAGTGATGCTAACTTTCTACATCGTCTCTATAGTCCAGCATTTTGGATTTGAGATCAAATGTTCCGTATGAGGTGACAGTACATAATGTCATCTTTCACTTGAGGGTATTATTTATGTATATCTGATTTACCATTTAGAAATGAAAGCACTTTATAGATCTAGTCCCCCTCATTTGAAGATGTCATAATTAAATGGACAAATTTCACTTATAGCGTCAAATGTAGTATTTGGTCCATTATTCCTAGCACACAATGACGACATCAAGTTTGTGACGATCCAAACTTGTTGTATGCGTTAGATGGTTCTAAATACTTCTACATGAATGTGGATGCTAACATGATTATGGTTATGGATAATCTTGAATCATGAAAGACGATGAGTGAGAAAGTTACAGAGGGTCAAAGATCTTTCCCCCAAGACATGCTTGTTATTGTTATTGGTAATGTTGAGAGGTTAGCATGCTAACCTCCCTTGTTATGAGAGGTTAGCATGCTAACCTCCCTTGTTATTGGTAATGTTGAGAGGTTAGCATGCTAACCTCCCTTGTTATTGGTAATGTTGAGAGGTTAGCATGCTAACCTCCCTTGTTATTGGTAATGTTGAGAGGTTAGCATTGTTATTGGTAATGTTGGAGGTTAGCATGCTAACCTCCCTTGTTATTTGAGAGGTTAGCATGCTTCCCTGTTATTGAACCTCCCTTGTTATTGGTAATGTTGAGAGGTTAGCAGAGGTTAGCATGCTAACCTCCCTTGTTATTGGTAATGTTGAGAGGTTAGCATGCTAACCTCCCTTGTTATTGGTAATGTTGAGAGGTTAGCATGCTAACCTCCCTTGTTATTGGTAATGTTGAGAGGTTAGCATGCTAACCTCCCTTGTTATTGGTAATGTTGAGAGGTTAGCATGCTAACCTCCCTTGTTATTGGTAATGTTGAGAGGTTAGCATGCTTTGCTGTAGCTTCTATAACTTTTCTTAATCATGGCATTATCAGGACTGATATAGAACTGTTCACAAACTACTCACTTAGATGGAATATCACTCTAATCACCATTCAGTTCCTATGGGGCAAAACTCAAAACCCCAAATCCAACCAAAACAAACTACGACTGCATCCAAGAAGTGTATAGAGTCACAAGCTTGACGTAGTCGTTGCATGCTAGAAATATGGGAACAAATACTACACCTTTGACTACTTTAGTACACTATGAGTACAAATGTGTCCAAATACTGTCCAAATACTCAAATCAGATATGAAAATACCCTCGATTAAAGGTGACATTCTGTCTGTCACCTCATATGGGGCAGGGTAACCTAGTGGTTAGAACGTTGGACTAGTTAACGGAAGGTTGCAAGTTCAAACCCCCGAGCTGACAAGGTACAAATCTGTCGTTCTGCCCCTGAACAGGCTGTTCATGCTAACCTCTCAACATTACCAATAGCAAGGGAGGTTAGCATGCTAACCTCTCAACATTCCACTGTTCCTAGGACGTCATTGAAAATAAGAATTTGTTCTTAACTGACTTGCCTAGTTAAATAAAGGTAAAAAAAATCTAATAAATATGAACAATTGAGCTGAAATGATGAAGTATAGAGCCACATGTATAAATGTTGCATCACTGTCCAAATACATACACTATATAGTGTACATCAATATGGCATGAAAGTCCTACCTACTTCCTGGATCATGTCCCACACGGTTTTTAATGTGCCATCAAATTCATGAAAACATGTCATCTAAAGATGCACAATGCAGAAATCGCTCTGCCATTTCCTGGTTGCTAAAATTCTAATAGTTTGCCAGCTTTTTGCACTTGGCATTCTCTCAACCAGCTTCACCTGGAATGCTTTTCCAACAGTCTTGAAGGAATTCCTACATATGCTGAGAACTTGTTTGCTGCTTTACCTTCACTCTGCGGTCCGACTCTTCCCGAACCAACTAAATTGGGTTTGAGGACGGGTGATAGTGGAGGCCATGTCATCTGATGCAGCACTACATCACTCTCCTTCTTGATCAAATAGCCCTTACTCCGCCTGGAGGTGTGTTGGGTCATTGTCCTGTTGAAATCAAATGATAGTCCCACTAAGTGCAAACCAGATGGGATGGCGTAACGCTGCAGAATGCTGTGGTAGCCATGCTGGATAAGAGTGCCTTGAATTCTAAATAAATCACTGAGTGTCACCAACAAGCACCCCCACACCATCACACCTCCTCCTCCATGCTTCACGGTGGAAACCACACATGTGGAGATCATCTGTTCACCTACTCTGAGTCTCACAAAGACACAGTGGTTGGAACCACAAATCGAACAGTTGGACACATCAGATCAAAGGACAGATTTCCACTGGTCTAATGTCAATTGCTTGTGTTTCTTGGCCCAAGTAAGTCTCTTCTTCTCATTGGTGTCCTTATAGTAATGGTTTCTTTGCAGCAATTTGACCATAAAGGCCCGATTCACACAGTCTCCTCTGAACAGTTGATGTTGAGATGTGTCTGTTACTTGAACTCTGTGAAGAATTTATTTGGGCTGCAATTTCTGAGGCTGGTAAACACGAATGAACTTATTCTCTGCAGCAGATGGGTCTTCCTTTCCTGTGGCGGTCCTCATGAGAGCCAGTTTCAGCATAATGCTTGATGGTTTTCGCGACTGCACTGAAGAAACTTGAAAACTTGAAATTTTCCAAATTGACTGACCATGTCTTAAAATAATGATTGACTGTTGTTTCTCTTTGCTTATTTGAGCTGTTCTTGCCATAATATGGACTTCGTCTTCTACCAAATAAGGATATCTTCTGTATACCCCCCCCACACCTTGTCACAGCACAACTGATTGGCTCAGTTGGAAAGACATTTCACTAATTAACTTTTAACAAGGCACACCTGTTAATTGAAATACATTCTGGGTGACTACCTCATGAAGCTGGTTGAGAAAATGCCAAGAGTGTGCAAAGCTGTCATCAAGGCAAAGAGTGGCTACTTTGAAGAATCTCAAATATAAAATATATTTTGCTTTGTTTAACACTTTTTGGTTACTACATGATTCCATATGTGTTATTTCATAGTTTTGATGTCTTCACTATTATTCTACAATGTAGAAAATAGCAAAAATTATAGTAAAAATAAAGAAAAACCCTTGAATGAGTAGGTGTGTCCAAACTTTTGACTGCGACTGTATTTTCCAAAAATATTGTGTTTTCAGCTGTTTAAAGCTGGTGTGCAAAAATGAAACTGAAGAACAGGAAGCATAGAAATCACACACATAGAACAGATATAGCGCTTCTTAGACATGCTTTCAATGAGAATGACAGATATATAACTCACAATTCTATGTAAATTTGTTCAGGTTACCCAAAATGTTACATATTGCAGCTTTTAGTTATATGCACCATTATGTTTGTATTTGTGGATTCAGTTACTTCTACCTGATGCCTTGAATAAGGTTTTCGATTAAGATGTATTTTTCCTAATCGAAAATGATAGAAGGCATTGGGAAGCGTGTGCAGATCCCCTTACTACACTCTTAGATGCTGTCTAGAATCTAAAAGGGTTCTTTGGCTGTCTCCATAGGACAGGGCTCTCCAACCGTTCCTAGAGAGCTACCCTCTTGTAGGTTCACGCCAACCACTATTGTATCTAACCTGATTCAGCTTATCAACCAGCTAATTATTAGAATCAGGTGAGCAAAAACCTACAGGACGGTAGCTCTCCAGGAACAGGGTTAGAGTGAAAACCTACAGGACGGTAGCTCTCCAGGAACAGGGTTAGAGTGAAAACCTACAGGACGGTAGCTCTCCAGGAACAGGGTTAGAGTGAACCTACAGGACGGTAGCTCTCCAGGAACAGGGTTAGAGTGAACCTACAGGACGGTAGCTCTCCAGGAACAGGGTTAGAGTGAAAACCTACAGGACGGTAGATCTCCAGGAACAGGGTTAGAGTGAAAACCTACAGGACGGTAGCTCTCCAGGAACAGGGTTAGAGAGCCCTGCCATGTGAGAACCATTTTGTTTTCCATTTAGGGCGCTTTCTACAGAGGGTTCAACATGGAACCCGAAAGACTTCCACCTGGAACCAAAAAGGGTTCTATCTGGAACCAAAAAAGGGTTCTCCTTTTGGGACAGCCAAAAAAACCTTTATGAATTATTTTTTTCCAAGTGTTTGACTTGGAGTGCTTCTTGCCCTAACTACTGAACTTTTAGAATACTCAGGTATTCAAACCAGCTACCTTTCAGTTACTGGCCTGATGCACTAATTGCTAGGCTACCTGCTGCCCTTAGACTTACCTGAGAGTTTAAGCTTATGCGTTGAGGAATTCATAATAACAGTACATCACCTAAATAAACATGAAGAAACTACCAAAATATAGGATAATCTAGATAGCAAGTCAATACCTTACCCAGCTTAGAGTTCATGGTACAGAGATGCAAACTCAAATGTTTAGAGGTCTTCAATCATTTAACCTCTAAGGGCTCGGTGTCCCCCTCGTGGGCCAGTTGAGCTAACATAGGCTAATGTGATTAGCATGATGTTGTAAGTAACAAGACAATTTCCCAGGACATAGACATATCTGATATAAACAGAAAGCTTAAATTATTGTTCATCTAACTGCACTGTCCAATTTACAGTAGCTATTAGAGTGGAATAATACCATGTTATTGTTTGAGGAGAGTGCACAGTTATGTACTATCAATAAATCAAATGGGCACATTTGGGCAGACTTGATACAGCATTTTGAACGGTGATGCAATTGTTCATTGGATCAGACTAAAACGTTGCACTTACACTGCTGCCATCTAGTGGCCAAACTCTAAATTGCGCTTAAACTGCACTAATACATTGTGGCCTTTTGCATTTCAAAGATGACGAAGAACAAAACAACGAACAAATGTATTTGTTTTTTTCTTTGTATTATCTTTTACCAGATCTAATGTGTTATATTCTCTTAGATTAATTTCCACAAACTTCAAAGTGTTTCCTTTCAAATGATATCAAGAATATGCTTCAGGTCCTGAGCTACAGGCAGTAGATTTGGGCATGTCATTTTAGGCCAACATTTAAAAAAAGAGTTTGATCCTTAATAATAATAATTTAATCTGTAAAGTGCTTTTCTCACATCCAAGGCGCAACATAAATGTGAAACCTTGATGGAAAAGATGATTGTAAACAATTGTTTATTACAGTTTTATTTGTATTTGCATAAAAGTGCCTTATGGTAGAAACTGCATTGTAAGTATATTTATAACGGCCTTTTGATTGTTTATCCCAATTTAAACATGTGCTTCTACTGCATTTTAAAGAGGCTATTTACAGAAAGCGTTACCATATTCTGTTGCATTTAGAGGTTCTGAAGGTTACAGAACGTTATTAATGTCTTCTGGACTGGATGGAAACGAGACGAGGAGCAGAGATCCCTGGTGGAATATGGAGAAAAATAGGAATAGAATGCATAGAACCCATGGTTATAGAAATAGAATCCCTATTATGTTCTATAGATTATATTTCTATGTGGTGAGTCAACTTTGTAATGATTAGATATAGCAGGGAAATCTTGTTATAGCTGCATGAGAGAATATCAGTGTTCAGAGTTTTTTTTTGTCATGATTTTATTTATTTCTGACTGGCTGCCCTGTATTACCATTGTAAACACCAACACATCTCTAAGACTAATGAATTCAAATTGACAGCTAACAGAGGGGAGAGTTTGATGAGAATCGACTGGGTTTGTTGATGGTTTTTTCTGTCAAAATGCCAGATCCTGCATTTTGGCTTGTGGACACTAGATGATGATAACACATTCTGGTTTGACTTGGCTTGGAAAGAAATACTGGTCCTGTATATATATACCAAACCCACCCCACTTCTCCTTTACCCAAATCCAGACAGGTGATGGTGTATCTCTATGTTTGACTGGGTGTGGTTCTCAATCAGGGACAGCTGTCTATCGTTGTCTCTGATTGAGAACCATACTTAGGCAGCCCTTTTTCCCACCTGTCTTTGTGGGAAGTTGACTTTATTTATGGCACATAGCCTTTAGCGTCACGGTTTGTTTTGTAGTGTTTATTGTTTTGTTCAGTGTCTTTTCATTCTAATAAAGAACATGTATCATGCCACCACGCTGCACCTTGGTCCAGTTCCTTCAACGGCCGTGACATACAGACCTATATCTATCCTACCCTGCCTTTCTAAGGTCTTCGAAAGCCAAGTTAACAAACAGATCACCGACCATTTCGAATCCCACTGTACCTTCTCCGCTATGCAATCTGGTTTCAGAGCTGGTCATGGGTGCACCTCAGCCACGCTCGAGGTTCTAAACGATATCTTAACCATCGATAAAAGACAATACTGTGCAGCCGTATTCATCAACCTGGCCAAGGCTTTCGACTCAGTCAATCACCATATTCTTATCGGCAGACTCAACAGCCTTGGTTTCTCAAATGACTGCCTCGCCTGGTTCACCAACTGCTTCTCTGACAGAGTTCAGTGTGTCAAATCGGAGGGCCTGTTGTCCGGACCTCTGGCAGTCTCTATGGGGTGCCACATGGTTAAATTCTCGGGCCGACCCTCTTCTCTGTATACATCAATGATGTCGCTCTCGCTGCTGGTGATTCTCTGATCCACCTCTATGCAGACGACACCATTCTGTATACTTCTGGCCCTTCTTTGGACACTGTGTTAACTAACCTCCAGATGAGTTTCAATGCCATACAACTATCCTTCCATGGCCTCCAACTGCTCTTAAATGCAAGTAAAACTAAATGCATGCTCTTCAACCGATCACTGTCTGCACCTGCCCGCCCTTCCAGCATCACTACTCTGGACGGTTCTGACTTAGAATATGTAGACAACTACAAATACCTAGGTGTCTGGTTAGACTGTAAACTCTCGTTTCAGTCTCACATTAAGCATCTCCTATCCAAATTTAAATCTAGAATTGGCTTCCTATTTCGCAACAAAGCATCCATCACTCATGCTGCCAAACATTCCCTCGTACGACTGACCATCCTACCGTTCCTTGACTTTGGTGATGTCATTTACAAAATAGCCTCCAATACTCTACTCAGCAAATTGGATGCAGTCTATCACAGTGTCATCCATTTTGTCACCAAAGCTCCATATACTCCCCACCACTGTGACCTGTATGCTCTCGTTGGCTGGCCCTCACTTCATATTTGTCACCAAACCCACTGGCTCCAGGTCATCTATAAGTCTTTGCTAGGTAAAGCCACGCTTTACCTCAGCTCACTGGTCACCATAGCAACACCCACCCGCATCACGTGCTCCAGCAGGTATATTTCACTGGTCACCATAGCAACACCCACCCATAGCACATGCTCCAGCAGGTATATTTCACTGGTCACCATAGCAACACCCACCCGTAGCACATGCTCCAGCAGGTATATCTCACTGGTCACCATAGCAACACCCATCCGTAGCACATGCTCCAGCAGGTATATCTCACTGGTCACCATAGCAACACCCACCCGTAGCACATGCTCCAGCAGGTATATCTCACTGGTCACCATAGCAACACCCACCCGTAGCACATGCTCCAGCAG
>NC_060190.1:74650934-74671770 GCF_021184085.1 Oncorhynchus gorbuscha | reverse complement strand
TCTCTAGTCCATCTCTCCTCTCCCCATCTCTAGTCCATCTCTCCTCTCCCCATCTCTAGTCCATCTCTGCTCTCCATATCTCTATTCCATCTCTCCTCTCCTCATCTCTAGTCCATCTCTCCTCTCCCTCATCTCTAGTCCATCTCTCCTCTCCTCATCTCTAGTCCATCCTCCTCTCCATCTCTAGTCCATCTCTCCTCTCCCCAGTTCTCTAGTCCATCTCTCCTCTCCTCATCTCTAGTCCATCTCTCCTCTCCTCATCTCTAGTCCATCTATCCTAGTCCATCTCTCCTCTCCTCATCTCTAGTCCATCTCTTCCATCTCTACTCCATCTCTCTCTCTCCACATCTCTAGTCCATCTCTCATCTCTCCTCTCCACATCTCTAGTCCATCTCTCCTCATCTCCTCCTCTCCACATCTCTAGTCCATCTCTCCTCTCTCTCCTCTCCACATCTCTAGTCCATCTCTCCTCTCATCACTAGTCCATTCTCCTCTCCTCATCTCTGTCCATTCTCATATCTTCTAGTCCATCTCCTCTCCCCATCTTCTAGTCCATCTCTCCTCCACATCTCTAGTCCATCTCTCCTCCTCTCATCTCTAGTCCATCTCTCCTCTCCTCATCTCTCTTCTCCACATCTCTAGTCCATCTCTCCCCTATCTCTCCTTCTCCTACATCTTCGGTCCATCTCTCTCCTCTCCACATCTCTGGTCCATCTCTCCTCTCCACATCTCTGGTCCATCTCTCCTCTCCCCATCTCTAGTCCATCTCTCCTTCCACATCTCTAGTCCATCTCTCCTTCCACATTCTAGTCCATCTCTCCTTCCCCATCTCTAGTCCATCTTCTCCTATCTTTAGTCCATCTCTCCCTCATCTCTAGTCCATATCTCTCCTCTCCTCATCTCTAGTCCATCTCCTCTCCACATCTCTAGTCCATCTCTCCTCTCCACATCTCTTAGTCCATCTCTCCTCTCTCCTCATCTCTGTAGTCCATCTCTATCCATCCCTCCTCTCATCTCTGTAGTCCATTCTAGTCCATCTCTCTCTTCTCATCTCTAGAACTATCTCAGTCCATCTCTCCTCTCCCCATCTCTAGTCCATCTCTCTCTCCACATCTCTAGTCCATCTCTCTCTCCACATCTCTCTAGTCCATCTCCTCTCCCCATCTCTAGTAAATATCTGCTCTCCATATCTCTATTCCATCTCTCCTCTCTACATCTCTAGTGAATCTCTCCTCTCCTCATATCTAGTCCATCTCTAGTCCATCTCTCCTCTCCCCATCTCTAGTCCATCTCTCCTCTCCCCATCTCTAGTAATATCTGCTCTCCATATCTCTATTCCATCTCTCCTCTCCTCATCTCTATTCCATCTCCATCATCTCTAGTCCATCTCTCCTCTCTCCACATCTATAGTCCATCTCTCCTCTAGTCCATCTCTCCCCTCATCTCTATTCCATCTATTCCATCTCTCCTCTCCTCCTAGTCCATCTAGTCCATCTCTATTCCATCTCTCCTCATCTCCTATTCCATCTCTCCTTCTCATCTCTAGTTCAGTCCATCTCTATTCCATCTCTCCTCTCTCATCTCTATTCCATTCTCTCATCTCTCCTCTCATCTCTAGTCCATCTCTACATCTCTAGTCCATCTCTCATCTCTCCCTCTCCACATCTCTAGTCCATCTCTCCTCTCCACATTTCTAGTCCATCTCTCTCCACATTCTAGTCCATCTCTCCTCTCCTCATCTCTCCATCTCTCCTCATCTCTAGTCCATCTCTCCTCTCCTCATCTCCTCTCCCATCACTCTCCATCATCTCCTCTCCCCATCTCCACATCTCTAGTCCATCTCTCCTCCCCATCTCTATCTCTCCTCTCCACATCTCTAGTCCATCTCTCCTCTCCTCATCTCTAGTCCATCTCTTCCACATCTCTGTCCATCTCTCCTCCATCCCATCCTCTCTAGTCCATCTCTCCTCTCCACATCTCTAGTCCATCTCTCCTCTCCCCATCTCTAGTCCATCTCTCCTCTCCCCATCTCTAGTCCATCTCTCCTCTCCCATCATCAGTCCATCTCTCTCTCCACATCTTCTAGTCCATCTCTAGTCCATCTCTCCTCTCCTCATCTCTAGTCCATCTCTCCTCTCCACATCTCTAGTCCATCTCCTCCCCATCTCTCTACATCTCTAGTCCATCTCTCCATCTCTCATCTCTCCTCATCTCTCCTCTCCTCATCTCTTTTACTCTGCACTTTTATTCACCTCCTCCCTCCACTACATCTCTAACTCCTTCTCCTCTTCCTTCTCTTCCACCCTCTCCTCAGTGTGGGTTCTTCAAGCGTACAGAGCGCCACCCTCAGTCTGAGACAGAATACTACCACGCCCATGCACATTCAGCCCTCTGAGGTGGAGAGGCAGGCATCAGACCAATAGGTTCCTGCTTTCCCCTACCTTCTCCCCCAAGCGGTAAAACCACGCACCCTGGCCTGCCTCGAACTGGCATGCCCTAGTCTCTCAAGCCCTGTAGTTCCCCTTGATCCAGTGATCCAGTGACACTGATCCAGTTTCAGTTTTGCGTTGCCTCCTCTAATGGTTAAGGTTAGGGGTTTTGGGGGATAGGTAAGCTGATCCTAGATCCGTGCCTAACGGACAGAGAGCTGTTGTGCTGCGTGCTGTGACTCTGCCTGCCGTGTGATCTTTGACCTTAAATGCTGTACCTGAAACTTGTTCATTCTGGAACAAGGAAGTTGGTGTTGCTAATAATTCTGGTTCTATTCATTAACATTATCACCTGGTCCCACACTTGATAACAATGTTAGAATGTTAGAACGTTAGAACGTTAGAATGTTAGAATGTTAGAATGTTAGAATGTGTTAGAATGTTAGAACGTTAGAATGTTAGAATGTTAGAATGCCAGAATGAAGATGTGTTCTCTGTTGTTCTTTTGTGTTTCTGACAAAAGGGGAGGGGGGGGGGGCGCTGCAGGAGTGTGGAGGCGATAGGTGAAATGACAACGTGTGGCAGCACAATTGTAATGTTTTGCACTGGTGTGTTTTCTTTGCTTGTGTGGCACCTGTTTTACTGACGTTTCACAAGTCATCTGAACATTTTGGTTTGTGTGGCACCTGCACAATCAAAAGCAAAAAAATTCTCCTTTGGGTATTACTCAGCGGCATCGGCAAAGTGCATTTTTCATACGCTCCCTCCTTCCCTCCTTCCCTCCTTCCCTCCTTCCCTCCTTCCCTCCTTCCCTCCTTCCCTCCTTCTCTCTCCTTCCCTCCTTCCCTCCTTCTCTCCTTCTCTCTCCTTCCCTCCTTCCCTCCCCCTTCTCTCTCCTTCCCTCCCTCCTTCTCTCTCCCACTCCCTCCTTCCCTCCCCCTTCTCTCCCAATCCCTCCTTCTCTCTCCCACTCCCCTTCTCCTCCCTCCCCTCCTTCTCTCTCCCACTCCCTCCTTCCTCCCCTCCCTCCTCCTCCTTCCCTCCCCCTTCTCTCTCCCACTCCCTCCTTCCGTCCCCCTTCTCTCTCCCCCACTCCCTCCTTCCCTCCCCTCTCTCTCCCACTCCCTCCTTCCGTCCCCCTTCTCTCTCCCACTCCCTCCTTCCCTCCCCCTTCTCTCTCCCACTCCCTCCTTCCTCCCCCTTCTCTCTCCCACTCCCTCCTTCTCTCTCCCACTCCCCCTTCTCTCCCACTCCTCCTTCTCTCCACCACTCCCTCCTTCCCTCCCCTTCTCTCTCCCACTCCCTCCTTCCCCCCCTCCCTCCCACTCCCTCCTTCTCTCTCCCACTCCCTCCCTTCCCTCCCCCTTCTCTCTCCCACTCCCTCCTTCCCTCCCCCTTCTCTTCCCTCCTTCTCTCCCACTCCCTCCTTCCCTCCCCCTTCTCTCTCCCACTCCCTCCTTCCGTCCCCCCTTCTCTCTCCCACTCCCTCCTTCCCTCCCCCTTCTCTCTCCAGTCCCTCCTTCCCTCCCCCTTCCTCTCCCTCCTTCCCTCCCCTTCTCTCTCCCCACTCCCTCCTTCCTCCCCCTCTCTCCACCCCTCCTTCCAGTCCCCCTTCTCTCTCCCACTCCCTCCTTCCCTCCCCCTTCTCTCCCCACTCCCTCATTCTCTCTCCCACTCCTCCTTCCCTCCCCCTTCTCTCTCCCACTCCCTCCTTCCCTCCCCTTCTCTCTCCTTCCCTCCCCTTCTCTCTCCCACTCCTCCCTTCTCTCAAGGAATTCCTTCCCTCCCCCTTCCCTCCTTCCCTCCTCCCTTCTCTCTCCTTCCCTCCTTCTCTCCTTCCCTCCTAATAAATCCTTCCCTCCTTCTCTCCGTCTCACATTCCCTCCTTCCCTCCCCCTTCTCTCTCTTCCCCCCCCTTCTCTCTCCCAGTCCCTCCTTCCGTCCCCCCTTCTTAACTCCCTCCTTCCCTCCCCCTTCTCTCTCCCATATCCTTCTCTCTCCAGTGATCCTTCCTCCCCTTCTCTCTCCTTCCCTCCCCCTTCTCTCCCACTCCCTCCTTCTTCTCCCACTCCTCCTTCCCTCCCCCTTCTCTCTCCTTCCCTCCTCCCTTCTCTCTCCCACTCCCTCCTTCCCTCCCCCTTCTCTCTCCCACTCCCTCCTTCCCTCCCCCTTCTCTCTCCCACTCCCTCCTTCCCTCCCACCTTCTCTCTCCCACTCCCTCCTTCCCTCCCCTTCTCTCTCCTTCCCTCCCCCTTCTCTAAATTCCCTCCTCCCTTCTCTCTCCCACTCCTCCTTCCCTCCCCTTCTCTCTCCCACTCCCTCCTTCCCTCCCCCCTTCTCTCTCCCACATCCTTCCTCCCCCTTCTCTCTTCCACTCCCTCCTTCCCTCCCCCCTTCTCTCTCCCACTCCCTCCTTCCTCCCCCTTCTCTCTCCTTCCCTCCTTCTCTCTCCTTCCCTCCTTCCCTCCTTCCCTCCTTCTCTCCTTCTCTCTCCTTCCCTCCTTCCCTCCCCCTTCTCTCTCCTTCTCTCTCCCACTCCCTCCTTCTCTCTCCCAAGTCCCACCTTCCTCTCCCTTCCCTCCTTCCCTCCCCCTTCTCTCTCCTTCCCTCCTCCCTTCTCTCTCCCACTCCCTCCTTCCCTCCCCCTTCTCTCTCCCACTCCCTCCTTCCCTCCCCCTTCTCTCTTCCACTCCCTCCTTCCCTCCCCCTTCTCTCTCCCACTCCCTCCTTCTCTCTCCTACTCCCTCCTTCCTCTCTCCCACCCCTCCTTCCCTCCCCCTTTTCTCTCCTACTCCCTCCTTCCCTCCCCCTTCTCTCTCCCTCCCTCCCTCCTCCCTTCTCTCTCCCACAGTGTGGTTTCTTCCATCGGGTCCAGTATGAAGACCAAGTGCCTCAGTACCATGCGGTGAAGATTCCCCACCAGGACCTGCCCCAGTTCCATGAGAGCCAGAAGGCAGGGGTCCTCCACAAGAAAGAGTGGACTACACACTGGAGCGACGGAACCTCCTGATCGACAGCAACAACAAAAACAGCAACAACAAGGAATTGAATAATAACAAACCCCTCGATTCAACCCATATGGCACTCAATTAACTCTGCGGTGTAATAAATGTGTGCACACAGACTGGCCGTGACACATTTGGGGCTACGTCCTCATTCTTCACCCTTCTTCTGAAGTGGACTTATTAATGCTGACTACTCTCTCCTGCATATGTATATGGACAGTGATGCTAACTTTCTACATCGTCTCTATAGTCCAGCATTTTGGATTTGAGATCAAATGTTCCGTATGAGGTGACAGTACATAATGTCATCTTTCACTTGAGGGTATTATTTATGTATATCTGATTTACCATTTAGAAATGAAAGCACTTTATAGATCTAGTCCCCCTCATTTGAAGATGTCATAATTAAATGGACAAATTTCACTTATAGCGTCAAATGTAGTATTTGGTCCATTATTCCTAGCACACAATGACGACATCAAGTTTGTGACGATCCAAACTTGTTGTATGCGTTAGATGGTTCTAAATACTTCTACATGAATGTGGATGCTAACATGATTATGGTTATGGATAATCTTGAATCATGAAAGACGATGAGTGAGAAAGTTACAGAGGGTCAAAGATCTTTCCCCCAAGACATGCTTGTTATTGGTAATGTTGAGAGGTTAGCATGCTAACCTCCCTTGTTATTGGTAATGTTGAGAGGTTAGCATGCTAACCTCCCTTGTTATTGGTAATGTTGAGAGGTTAGCATGCTAACCTCCCTTGTTATTGGTAATGTTGAGAGGTTAGCATGCTAACCTCCCTTGTTATTGGTAATGTTGAGAGGTTAGCATGCTAACCTCCTTGTTATTGGTAATGTTGAGAGGTTAGCATGCTAACCTCCCTTGTTATTGGTAATGTTGAGAGGTTAGCATGCTAACCTCCCTTGTTATTGTAATGTTGAGAGGTTAGCATGCTAACCTCCTTGTTATTGGTAATGTTGAGAGGTTAGCATGCTAACCTCCCTTGTGTAGCTTCTATAATGTTGAGAGGTTAGCATGCTTTGCTGTAGCTTCTATAACTTTTCTTAATCATGGCATTATCAGGACTGATATAGAACTGTTCACAAACTACTCACTTAGATGGAATATCACTCTAATCACCATTCAGTTCCTATGGGGCAAAACTCAAAACCCCAAATCCAACCAAAACAAACTACGACTGCATCCAAGAAGTGTATAGAGTCACAAGCTTGACGTAGTCGTTGCATGCTAGAAATATGGGAACAAATACTACACCTTTGACTACTTTAGTACACTATGAGTACAAATGTGTCCAAATACTGTCCAAATACTCAAATCAGATATGAAAATACCCTCGATTAAAAGGTGACATTCTGTCTGTCACCTCATATGGGGCAGGGTAACCTAGTGGTTAGAACGTTGGACTAGTTAACGGAAGGTTGCAAGTTCAAACCCCCGAGCTGACAAGGTACAAATCTGTCGTTCTGCCCCTGAACAGGCTGTTCATGCTAACCTCTCAACATTACCAATAGCAAGGGAGGTTAGCATGCTAACCTCTCAACATTCCACTGTTCCTAGGCCGTCATTGAAAATAAGAATTTGTTCTTAACTGACTTGCCTAGTTAAATAAAGGTAAAAAAATCTAATAAATATGAACAATTGAGCTGAAATGATGAAGTATAGAGCCACATGTATAAATGTTGCATCACTGTCCAAATACATACACTATATAGTGTACATCAATATGGCATGAAAGTCCTACCTACTTCCTGGATCATGTCCCACACGGTTTTTAATGTGCCATCAAATTCATGAAAACATGTCATCTAAAGATGCACAATGCAGAAATCGCTCTGCCATTTCCTGGTTGCTAAAATTCTAATAGTTTGCCAGCTTTTTGCACTTGGCATTCTCTCAACCAGCTTCACCTGGAATGCTTTTCCAACAGTCTTGAAGGAATTCCTACATATGCTGAGAACTTGTTTGCTGCTTTTCCTTCACTCTGCGGTCCGACTCTTCCCGAACCAACTAAATTGGGTTTGAGGACGGGTGATAGTGGAGGCCAGGTCATCTGATGCAGCACTACATCACTCTCCTTCTTGATCAAATAGCCCTTACTCCGCCTGGAGGTGTGTTGGGTCATTGTCCTGTTGAAATCAAATGATAGTCCCACTAAGTGCAAACCAGATGGGATGGCGTATCGCTGCAGAATGCTGTGGTAGCCATGCTGGATAAGAGTGCCTTGAATTCTAAATAAATCACTGAGTGTCACCAACAAGCACCCCACACCATCACACCTCCTCCTCCATGCTTCACGGTGGAAACCACACATGTGGAGATCATCTGTTCACCTACTCTGAGTCTCACAAAGACACAGTGGTTGGAACCACAAATCGAACAGTTGGACACATCAGATCAAAGGACAGATTTCCACCGGTCTAATGTCAATTGCTTGTGTTTCTTGGCCCAAGTAAGTCTCTTCTTCTCATTGGTGTCCTTATAGTAATGGTTTCTTTGCAGCAATTTGACCATAAAGGCCCGATTCACACAGTCTCCTCTGAACAGTTGATGTTGAGATGTGTCTGTTACTTGAACTCTGTGAAGAATTTATTTGGGCTGCAATTTCTGAGGCTGGTAAACACGAATGAACTTATTCTCTGCAGCAGATGGGTCTTCCTTTCCTGTGGCGGTCCTCATGAGAGCCAGTTTCAGCATAATGCTTGATGGTTTTCGCGACTGCACTGAAGAAACTTGAAAACTTGAAATTTTCCAAATTGACTGACCATGTCTTAAAATAATGATTGACTGTTGTTTCTCTTTGCTTATTTGAGCTGTTCTTGCCATAATATGGACTTCGTCTTCTACCAAATAAGGATATCTTCTGTATACCCCCCCCACACCTTGTCACAGCACAACTGATTGGCTCAGTTGGAAAGACATTTCACTAATTAACTTTTAACAAGGCACACCTGTTAATTGAAATACATTCTGGGTGACTACCTCATGAAGCTGGTTGAGAAAATGCCAAGAGTGTGCAAAGCTGTCATCAAGGCAAAGAGTGGCTACTTTGAAGAATCTCAAATATAAAATATATTTTGCTTTGTTTAACACTTTTTTGGTTACTACATGATTCCATATGTGTTATTTCATAGTTTTGATGTCTTCACTATTATTCTACAATGTAGAAAATAGCAAAAATTATAGTAAAAATAAAGAAAAACCCTTGAATGAGTAGGTGTGTCCAAACTTTTGACTGCGACTGTATTTTCCAAAAATATTGTGTTTTCAGCTGTTTAAAGCTGGTGTGCAAAAATGAAACTGAAGAACAGGAAGCATAGAAATCACACACATAGAACAGATATAGCGCTTCTTAGACATGCTTTCAATGAGAATGACAGATATATAACTCACAATTCTATGTAAATTTGTTCAGGTTACCCAAAATGTTACATATTGCAGCTTTTAGTTATATGCACCATTATGTTTGTATTTGTGGATTCAGTTACTTCTACCTGATGCCTTCGAATAAGGTTTTCGATTAAGATGTATTTTTCCTAATCGAAAATGATAGAAGGCATTGGGAAGCGTGTGCAGATCCCCTTACTACACTCTTAGATGCTGTCTAGAATCTAAAAGGGTTCTTTGGCTGTCTCCATAGGACAGGGCTCTCCAACCGTTCCTAGAGAGCTACCCTCTTGTAGGTTCACGCCAACCACTATTGTATCTAACCTGATTCAGCTTATCAACCAGCTAATTATTAGAATCAGGTGAGCAAAAACCTACAGGACGGTAGCTCTCCAGGAACAGGGTTGGAGTGAAAACCTACAGGACGGTAGCTCTCCAGGAACAGGGTTAGAGTGAAAACCTACAGGACGGTAGCTCTCCAGGAACAGGGTTAGAGTGAACCTACAGGACGGTAGCTCTCCAGGAACAGGGTTAGAGTGAACCTACAGGACGGTAGCTCTCCAGGAACAGGGTTAGAGTGAAAACCTACAGGACGGTAGATCTCCAGGAACAGGGTTAGAGTGAAAACCTACAGGACGGTAGCTCTCCAGGAACAGGGTTAGAGAGCCCTGCCATGTGAGAACCATTTTGTTTTCCATTTAGGGCGCTTTCTACAGAGGGTTCAACATGGAACCCGAAAGACTTCCACCTGGAACCAAAAAGGGTTCTCCTTTTGGGACAGCCAAAAAAACCTTTATGAATTATTTTTTTCCAAGTGTTTGACTTGGAGTGCTTCTTGCCCTAACTACTGAACTTTTAGAATACTCAGGTATTCAAACCAGCTACCTTTCAGTTACTGGCCTGATGCTCTAATTGCTAGGCTACCTGCTGCCCTTAGACTTACCTGAGAGTTTAAGCTTATGCGTTGAGGAATTCATAATAACAGTACATCACCTAAATAAACATGAAGAAACTACCAAAATATAGGATAATCTAGATAGCAAGTCAATACCTTACCCAGCTTAGAGTTCATGGTACAGAGATGCAAACTCAAATGTTTAGAGGTCTTCAATCATTTAACCTCTAAGGGCTCGGTGTCCCCCTCGTGGGCCAGTTGAGCTAACATAGGCTAATGTGATTAGCATGATGTTGTAAGTAACAAGACAATTTCCCAGGACATAGACATATCTGATATAAACAGAAAGCTTAAATTATTGTTCATCTAACTGCACTGTCCAATTTACAGTAGCTATTAGAGTGGAATAATACCATGTTATTGTTTGAGGAGAGTGCACAGTTATGTACTATCAATAAATCAAATGGGCACATTTGGGCAGACTTGATACAGCATTTTGAACGGTGATGCAATTGTTCATTGGATCAGACTAAAACGTTGCACTTACACTGCTGCCATCTAGTGGCCAAACTCTAAATTGCGCTTAAACTGCACTAATACATTGTGGCCTTTTGCATTTCAAAGATGACGAAGAACAAAACAACGAACAAATGTATTTGTTTTTTTCTTTGTATTATCTTTTACCAGATCTAATGTGTTATATTCTCTTAGATTAATTTCCACAAACTTCAAAGTGTTTGCTTTCAAATGATATCAAGAATATGCTTCAGGTCCTGAGCTACAGGCAGTAGATTTGGGCATGTCATTTTAGGCCAACATTTAAAAAAAGAGTTTGATCCTTAATAATAATAATTTAATCTGTAAAGTGCTTTTCTCACATCCAAGGCGCAACATAAATGTGAAACCTTGATGGAAAAGATGATTGTAAACAATTGTTTATTACAGTTTTATTTGTATTTGCATAAAAGTGCCTTATGGTAGAAACTGCATTGTAAGTATATTTATAACGGCCTTTTGATTGTTTATCCCAATTTAAACATGTGCTTCTACTGCATTTTAAAGAGGCTATTTACAGAAAGCGTTACCATATTCTGTTGCATTTAGAGGTTCTGAAGGTTACAGAACGTTATTAATGTCTTCTGGACTGGATGGAAACGAGACGAGGAGCAGAGATCCCTGGTGGAATATGGAGAAAAATAGGAATAGAATGCATAGAACCCATGGTTATAGAAATAGAATCCCTATTATGTTCTATAGATTATATTTCTATGTGGTGAGTCAACTTTGTAATGATTAGATATAGCAGGGAAATCTTGTTATAGCTGCATGAGAGAATATCAGTGTTCAGAGTTTTTTTTTGTCATGATTTTATTTATTTCTGACTGGCTGCCCTGTATTACCATTGTAAACACCAACACATCTCTAAGACTAATGAATTCAAATTGACAGCTAACAGAGGGGAGAGTTTGATGAGAATCTACTGGGTTTGTTGATGGTTTTTTCTGTCAAAATGCCAGATCCTGCATTTTGGCTTGTGGACACTAGATGATGATAACACATTCTGGTTTGACTTGGCTTGGAAAGAAATACTGGTCCTGTATATATATACCAAACCCACCCCACTTCTCCTTTACCCAAATCCAGACAGGTGATGGTGTATCTCTATGTTTGACTGGGTGTGGTTCTCAATCAGGGACAGCTGTCTATCGTTGTCTCTGATTGAGAACCATACTTAGGCAGCCCTTTTTCCCACCTGTCTTTGTGGGAAGTTGACTTTATTTATGGCACATAGCCTTTAGCGTCACGGTTTGTTTTGTAGTGTTTATTGTTTTGTTCAGTGTCTTTTCATTCTAATAAAGAACATGTATCATGCCACCACGCTGCACCTTGGTCCAGTTCCTTCAACGGCCGTGACATACAGACCTATATCTATCCTACCCTGCCTTTCTAAGGTCTTCGAAAGCCAAGTTAACAAACAGATCACCGACCATTTCGAATCCCACTGTACCTTCTCCGCTATGCAATCTGGTTTCAGAGCTGGTCATGGGTGCACCTCAGCCACGCTCGAGGTTCTAAACGATATCTTAACCATCGATAAAAGACAATACTGTGCAGCCGTATTCATCAACCTGGCCAAGGCTTTCGACTCAGTCAATCACCATATTCTTATCGGCAGACTCAACAGCCTTGGTTTCTCAAATGACTGCCTCGCCTGGTTCACCAACTGCTTCTCTGACAGAGTTCAGTGTGTCAAATCGGAGGGCCTGTTGTCCGGACCTCTGGCAGTCTCTATGGGGGTGCCACATGGTTAAATTCTCGGGCCGACCCTCTTCTCTGTATACATCAATGATGTCGCTCTCGCTGCTGGTGATTCTCTGATCCACCTCTATGCAGACGACACCATTCTGTATACTTCTGGCCCTTCTTTGGACACTGTGTTAACTAACCTCCAGATGAGTTTCAATGCCATACAACTATCCTTCCATGGCCTCCAACTGCTCTTAAATGCAAGTAAAACTAAATGCATGCTCTTCAACCGATCACTGTCTGCACCTGCCCGCCCTTCCAGCATCACTACTCTGGACGGTTCTGACTTAGAATATGTAGACAACTACAAATACCTAGGTGACTGGTTAGACTGTAAACTCTCGTTTCAGTCTCACATTAAGCATCTCCTATCCAAATTTAAATCTAGAATTGGCTTCCTATTTCGCAACAAAGCATCCATCACTCATGCTGCCAAACATTCCCTCGTACGACTGACCATCCTACCGTTCCTTGACTTTGGTGATGTCATTTACAAAATAGCCTCCAATACTCTACTCAGCAAATTGGATGCAGTCTATCACAGTGTCATCCATTTTGTCACCAAAGCTCCATATACTCCCCACCACTGTGACCTGTATGCTCTCGTTGGCTGGCCCTCACTTCATATTTGTCACCAAACCCACTGGCTCCAGGTCATCTATAAGTCTTTGCTAGGTAAAGCCACGCTTTACCTCAGCTCACTGGTCACCATAGCAACACCCACCCGCATCACGTGCTCCAGCAGGTATATTTCACTGGTCACCATAGCAACACCCACCCATAGCACATGCTCCAGCAGGTATATTTCACTGGTCACCATAGCAACACCCACCCGTAGCACATGCTCCAGCAGGTATATCTCACTGGTCACCATAGCAACACCCATCCGTAGCACATGCTCCAGCAGGTATATCTCACTGGTCACCATAGCAACACCCACCCGTAGCACATGCTCCAGCAGGTATATCTCACTGGTCACCATAGCAAAACCCACCCGTAGCACGTGCTCCAGCAGGTATATCTCACTGGTCACCATAGCAACACCCACCCGTAGCACATGCTCCAGCAGGTATATCTCACTGGTCACCCCCAAAGCCTATTCCTCATTTGGTCGCCTTTCCTTCCAGTTCTCTGCTGTCAATGACTGGAACTAATTGCAAAAATCATTGAAGCTGGAGACCCATATCTCCCTTACTAACTTTAAGAATCAGCTGCCAGGGCAGCTCACAGATCATTGCACCTGTACATAGCCCACCTGTAAATAGCCCATCCAACTACCTCATCCCCATATTGTTAATATATTTTTTGCTCCTTTGCACCCCAGTATCTCTACTTGCACATCTATCACTTCAGTGTTTAATTACTCAATTGTAATTACTTCGCCACTACGGCCTATTTATTACCTAACCTCCCTAATCTTTCCTCATTTGCACACACTGTATATAGATTTTTTTCTGTTGTGTTATTGACTGTATGTTTGTTTATTCCATGTGTAACTCTGTGTTGTTGTTTGTGTTCGAACTGCTTTGCTTTATCTTGGCCAGGTCGCAGTTATATATGAGAACTTGTTCTCAACTAGCCTACCTGGTTAAATTAAGGTGAAATAAAATAAACAAAAATTTAAAATAATAAAACATTTAAAAAATCATCCGGCCGTGATTGTGATCGGACGGTGTACAATTGTCCCAGCGTCGTCCGGGTTTGGCCTGGTTAGGCCGTCAATGTAAATAGGAATTTGTTCTTAACTGACTTACCTTATCAAATAAAGGTTAAATAAATAAATACAACTATTTATATCCAAATGCCAAGAATACTGAAACATTTTGTAAAAACTGTTCATATGTAAGAATACATTGTTTCGAGAATGAAAATGCAGAGGTATCCTTATATAAAATAAACGTAACATTCAAAGGATGAACGCATATGCTTTTTGCAATTACAGAATTAATAATTGCATACAGTATGTACAGTATAAAAGTACTAAGGGTAGACTGTGGTTCCTTCATCTAATTAAAGTACAATTGCCTGCATGGTTTAAGGTTTAATGCTATAATATAACAAAATGCCCTACGGTGATGGTCCCGGAGATAACACTGAAACATGCATGAGAGCATCAGCTGTTCTGGACGATTGTGTGATCACGCTCTCAGCAGCCGATGTGAGCAAGACCTTTAAACAGGTCAAGATACACAAGGCCGTAGGGCAAGACGATTTACCAGGACCTGTACTCCAAGTATGCGCTGACCAGCTGGCAAGTGTCTTCACTGACATTTTCAACCTCTCCCTGTCTGAGTCTGTAATAACATGTTTCAAGCAGACCACCATAGTCCCCTGTGCCCAGGAACACTAAGGTAACCTGCCTAAATGTCTGTAGCCATGTCTATCGTGTGGTCAGGTGCCACAATAAAGGAAAATTGCAATTGGCTCAGAACAGGGCAGCACGGCTGGCCCTTGGATGTACACAGAGTTCTAATATTAACAATATGCATGTTACTTCCTGGCCTGCCTTCCTCCAGAACCTAGGGTTAGATCTGTTAATCTGTATCATGTTAATCTCTCCTGGTTCAAAGTAGAGGACAGATTGACTGCATCACTACTTGTCTTTGTGAGAGGTATTGACATCTTGAATGCACCAAGCTGTCTGGCTACTACTGGCACACAGCTCAGACACCCTGACTACCCCACAAGACATGCCACCAGAGGTCTCTTCACAGTCCCCAAGTCCAGAACAGACAATGGGAGGCACACAGTATTACATAGAGCCATGACTACATGGAACTCTATTCCACATCAGGTAACTGATGCAGCAGTACAATTTAATAAAAAAAACGGATAAAAAAAACAACGGGGACTGTGAAGCAACACAAATATTGGCACAGACACGTGCACACACACACACACACACACACACAACCACACACATACACAACCACACACACACAAGCCCCCCTTTTTAGAGTCACACACACACACACACACACACACACACACACACACACACACACACACACACACACACACACACACACACACACACACACACACACACACACACACACACACACACACACACACACACACACACACACACACACTCACTATACACACACATGGATTTAGTACTGTAGATATGTGGTAGTGGTGGAGTAGGGGCCTGAGGGCACACAGTGTGTGGTGAAATCTGTGAATGTATTGTAATGGTAAAAACTGCTTTATTTTGCTGGACCCCAGGAAGCTTTGGCAGCAGCTAAAGGGGGTTCATAATACAAATACAAATATGGGCACCTGCCAGTTGGTCCGCACATCCCCGGAGCACACGTCCTGGTAATCCCTCTGGCCCCGCAGCCTTGTGAATGTTGACCTGTTTAAAGGTCTTACTCACGCCGGCTACGGAGAGCGTGATCACACAGTCGTCCGGAACAGCTGATGCTCTCATGCATGCCTCAGTGTTGCTTGCCTCGAAGCGAGCAAAGAAGTGATTTAGCTCGTCTGGTAGGCTTGTGTCACTGGGCAGCTCTCAGTTTGCAAGCCCTGCCACATCCGACGAGCATCGGAACTGGTGTAGTACGATTCAATCTTAGCCCTGTATTGACGCTTTGCCTGTTTGATGGTTTGTCGGAGGGCATAGCAGTATTTCTTATAAGCTTCCGGGTTAGAGTCCCGCACCTTGAAAGCTGCAGCTCTAACCTTTAGCTCAGTGCGAATGTTGCCTGTAATCCATGGCTTCTGGTTGGGGTATGTACGTACAGTCACTGTGGGGACGACGCACTCAATGCGCTTATTGATAAAGCATGTGGTGTACTCCTCAATGCCATACAGTATGAAGAATCCCGGAACATGTTCCAGTCTGTGCTGCAAAACAGTCCTGTAGTTTAGCATCTGCTTCATCTGATCACTTTTTTATGTACCAAGTCACTGGTGCTTCCTGCTTAAATTTTTGCTTGTAAGCAGGAAGCAGGAATCAGGAGGATAGAATTGTGGTTGGATTTACCAAATTGGAGGGCAAAGGAGAGCTTTGTACGCTTCTCTGTGTGTGGAGTACAGGTGATCTAGAATTTGTTTATCTCTGGTTGCACATTTAAGGTGTTGATAGAAATTAGGTAGAACTGATTAAAGTTTCTCTGCATTAAAGTCTCCGGCCACTAGGAGCGCCGCCTCTGGGTGAGTGGTTTCCTGTTTGCTTATTTCCTTGTACAGCTGACTGAGTGCGGTCTTAGTGTCAGCATCCATCTGTTGTGGTAAATAAACAGCCAAGTAATGTATAGCTGAAAACTCTCCAGGCAAGTAATGTGGTCTGAATTTTATCACAAGATACTCTACATCAGGCGAGCAAAATCTAGAGAATTCCTTAGATTTCAGACCCTCCCCCCCATCTTACCGGAGTATGCTGTTCTAATCATGCCGGTGCAGTGTATATCCCACTAGCTGAATATCCATGTCATCATTCAGCCACGATTCCATGAAACATACGATTTTACAGTTTTTGATGTCCCGTTGTGTAAAGCCCGTCCTCTTCTTCTGATGAGGAGTAAGAGAGATCGGACCAATTTGCGGCGTGGTAAGTGTCCATTTTAATAAGTCAAACTGAACACTACAAAAATATAAAATAACAAAGTGAAACAAAACTAAACAATCCAGTGTGGAACTAACACGGAAAATAATCAGCCAGGAAACACAGAAAACAGGCGACCTAAATATGGTTCTCAATCAGGGACAGCAATAGACAGCTGCCTCTGATTGAGAACCATACCAGGCAAAAAAAACACAGAAATAGCAAATCATAGAAAAACTAACATAGACAACCCACCCAAATCATGCCCTGACCATACTGAAAACAAAGATATAACAAAAGAACTAAGGTCAGAACGTGACACGTTGGTCGGATAGTCGTGATCGTACCTCAACTATTTTATTGTCCAATGATTGCACGTTAGCGAATGATATTGACGGTAACAGCAGCTTTCCCACTCGCCTTCTGCAAATCCTTACAAGGCACCTGTGGCCTCTGTACCTGTGTCACTTTCTTTTGCCAATAACTGGGATGTTGGCCTTGTCGGATGTTCGGAGAATGTCCTGTGTGTCCTACTTCTGGAAAAAAAAATCTTTGTCTAATCTGAGGTGAGTGATCGCTGTCCTGATATCCAGAAGCTCTTTGTCTAATCTGAGGTGAGTGATCGCTGTCCTGATATCCAGAAGCTCTTTGTCTAATCTGAGGTGAGTGATCGCTGTCCTGATATCCAGAAGATCTTTGTCTAATCTGAGGTGAGTGATCTCTGTCCTGATATCCAGAAGCTCTTTGTCTAATCTGAGGTGAGTGATCGCTGTCCTGATATCCAGAAGATCTTTGTCTAATCTGAATCCGGGTTATTGATATCGCTGTCCTGATATCCAGAAGATCTTTGTCTAATCTGAGGTGAGTGATCTCTGTCCTGATATCCAGAAGATCTTTGTCTAATCTGAGGTGAGTGATCGCTGTCCTGATATCCAGAAGATCTTTGTCTAATCCGAGGTGAGTGATCGCTGTCATGATATCCAGAAGATCTTTGATCGCTGTCCTGATATCCAGAAGCTCTTTGTCTAATCTGAGGTGAGTGATCGCTGTCCTGATATCCAGAAGCTCTTTGTCTAATCTGAGGTGAGTGATCGCTGTCCTGATATCCAGAAGCTCTTTGTCTAATCTGAGGTGAGTGATCGCTGTCCTGATATCCAGAAGCTCTTATCCAGTCTAATCTGAGGTGAGTGATCGCTGTCCTGATATCCAGAAGCTCTTTGTCTAATCTGAGGTGAGTGATCGCTGTCCTGATATCCAGAAGCTCTTTGTCTAATCTGAGGTGAGTGATCGCTGTCCTGATATCCAGAAGCTCTTTGTCTAATCCGAGGTGAGTGATCGCTGTCCTGATGTCCAGAAGCCCTTTTTTTGCCGTAAGATACGGTGGCAGAAACATTATGTATAAAATAAGTCATGTTGATCAAGTCTAGGTCCGAGGGGCTTCTAAACAGCTTCTACCCAAGTCTAGGTCCAAGGGGCTTCTAAAGCAGCTTCTAAACAAGTCTAGGTCCAAGGGGCTTCTAAACAGCTTCTACCCAAGTCTAGGTCCAAGGGGCTTCTAAACAGCTTCTACCCAAGTCTTGGTCCAAGGGGCTTCTAAACAGCTTCTACCCAAGTCTAGGGCCAAGGGGCTTCTAAACAGTCTTCTTCTAAACCCAAGACTAGGTCCAAGGGGGGGCTTCTAAACAGCTTCTACCCAAGTCTAGGTCCAAGGGGCTTCTAAACAGCTTCTACCCATGTCTAGGTCCAAGGGGCTTCTAAACAGCTTCTACCCAATTCCAAGGTCCAAGGGGCTTCTAAACAGCTTCTACCCAAGTCTAGGTCCAAGGGGCTTCTAAACAGCTTCTAGTCTTGGTCCAAGGGGCTTCTAAACAGCTTCTACCCAAGTCTAGGTCCAAGGGGCTTCCAGCTTCTACCCAAGGGGCTTCTAAACAGCTTCTACCCAAGTCTAGGGCCAAGGGGCTTCTAAACAGGTCTAGGTCCAAGGGGCTTCTAAACAGCTTCTACCCAAGTCTAGGTCCAAGGGGCTTCTAAACAGCTTCTACCCAAGTCTAGGTCCAAGGGGCTTCTAAACAGCTTCTACCCAAGTCTAGGTCCAAGGGGCTTCTAAACAGCTTCTACCCAAGTCTAGGGCCAAGGGCTTCTAAACAGCTTTCTACCCAAGTCTAGGGCCAAGGGGCTTCTAAACAGCTTCTACCCAAGTCTAGGTCCAAGGGCTTCTAAACAGCTTCTACCCAAGTCTAGGGCCAAGGGGCTTCTAAACAGCTTCTTCTACCCAAGTCTAGGGCCAAGGGCTTCCACCCAAGTCTAGGGCCAACAGCTTCTACCCAAGTCTAGGGCCAAGGGGCTTCTAAACAGCTTCTAGGTCTAGGTCAATGTCTAAACAGTCCAAGGGGGGGCTTCTAAACAGCTTCTAACCCCCCCAAGCAAAAAGACTCCTGAACAGCTAATCAAATGGAAACCCAGGTGATTTGCATTGCACCCCCCACTCCCCTTCTACGTTGCTGCTCCTCTCTGTTATTGTCTATGCATATTCACTTTAATAACTCTACCTACATGTGCATATTACCTCAACACCCTCCACATTGACTCTGTACCGGTACCCCCTGTATATTTATTTTTATTTATTTTATTTCACCTTTATTTAACCAGGTAGGCAAGTTGAGAACAAGTTCTCATTTACAATTGCGACCTGGCCAAGATAAAGCAAAGCAGTTCGACAGATACAACGACACAGAGTTACACATGGAGTAAAACAAACATACAGTCAATAATACAGTATAAACAAGTCTATATACAATGTGAGCAAATTAGGTGAGAAGGGAGGTAAAGGCAAAAAAGGCCATGGTGGCAAAGTAAATACAATATAGCAAGTAAAACACTAGAATGGTAGTTTTGCAATGGAAGAATGTGCAAAGTAGAAATAAAAATAATGGGGTGCAAAGGAGCAAAATAAATGAATTAATTAAATACAGTTGGGAAAGAGGTAGTTGTTTGGGCTAAATTATAGGTGGGCTATGTACAGGTGCAGTAATCTGTAAGATGCTCTGACAGTTGGTGCTTAAAGCTAGTGAGGGAGATAAGTGTTTCCAGTTTCAGAGATTTTTGTAGTTCGTTCCAGTCATTGGCAGCAGAGAACTGGAAGGAGAGGCGGCCAAAGAAAGAATTGGTTTTGGGGGTGATTAGAGAGATATACCTGCTGGAGCGCGTGCTACAGGTGGGAGATGCTATGGTGACCAGCGAGCTGACATAAGGGGGGACTTTACCTAGCAGGGTCTTGTAGATGACATGGAGCCAGTGGGTTTGGCGATGAGTATGAAGCGAGGGCCAGCCAACGAGAGCGTACAGGTCGCAATGGTGGGTAGTATATGGCTTTGGTGACAAAACGGATTGCACTGTGATAGACTGCATCCAATCTGTTGAGTAGGGTATCGGAGGCTATTTTGTAAATGACATCGCCAAAGTCGAGGATTGGTAGGATGGTCAGTTTTACAAGGGTATGTTTGGCAGCATGAGTGAAGGATGCTTTGTTGCAAAATAGGAAGCCAATTCTAGATTTAACTTTGGATTGGAGATGTTTGATATGGGTCTGGAAGGAGAGTTTACAGTCTAACCAGACACCTAATTATTTGTAGTTGTCCACGTATTCTAAGTCAGAGCCGTCCACATTGACTCTTTACCGGTACCCCCTGTATATAGACTTCACATTGACTCTGCACCAGTACCCCCTGTATATAGCCTCCACATTGACTCTGTACCGGTACCCTCTGTATATAGCCTTCACATTGACTCTGTACCAGTACCCCCTGTATATAGCCTCCACATTGACTCTGTACCGGTACCCTCTGTATATAGCCTCCATATTGACTCTGTACCGGTACCCTCTGTATATAGCCTCCACATTGACTCTGTACCTCCCCAGTCTGTACCCCCTGTATATAGACTTCACATTGACTCTGTACCAGTACCCCCTGTATATAGCCTCCACATTGACTCTGTACCGGTACCCTGTATGTATATAGCCTCCACAATGACTCTGTACTGGTACCCCTTGTATATAGCCTCCACATTGACTCTGTACCGGTACCCCCTGTATATAGCCTCCACATTGACTCTGTACCGTTACCCTCTGTATATAGCCTCCACATGGACTCTGTACCAGTACCCCCTGTATATAGCCTCCACATTGACACTGTACTGGTACCCCCCTGACTCTGTATAGCCTCCACATTGACTCTGTA
>NC_060190.1:74610934-74648434 GCF_021184085.1 Oncorhynchus gorbuscha | reverse complement strand
GTCTTTAGATATTTATGTCAGATGTTACTATGGAATACTGAAGTATAATTACAAGCATTTCATAAGTGTCAAATGCTTTTATTGACAATTACATGAAGTTGAAGCAAAGAATCAATATTTGCAGTGTTGACCATTCTTTTCCAAGACCTCTGCAATCTGCCCTGACATGCTGTCAATTAACTTCTGGGCCACATCCTGACTGATGGCAGCCCATTCTTGCATAATTAATGCTTGGAGTTTGTCAGAATTTGTGGGGTTTTGTTTGTCCACCCGCCTCTTGAGGATTGACCACAAGTTCTCAATGGGATTAAAGTCCGGGGAGTTTCCTGGCCATGGACCCAAAATATTGATGTTTTGTTCCCTCGTTCGGAACCGAGCTGTATCACATTTGGCTGTGATTGGGGGAGTCCCATAGGGCGGAACACAATTGGCCCAGCGTCATCTAGGTTTGGCCAGTGTAGGCAGTCATTGTAAATAAGAATTTGTTCTTAACTGACTTGCCTAGTTAAATAAAATAAAAAAGGCCTAAGACATGCCTAATCTTTTTTTTGTTGTCTATCTTTTACATGGTGAAACCTACAGACAACTCCTTGGTTCTGTATTTGCTGGGTACTCTACAGAGTATTGTCAATGTTGGTGTCTTAGCGAGGGGAAGAGGTCATTTGTTGTCATAGTTTCCCTCCGTCTTCTCTCATGGTTTTATACCTACCACTGAAATGTTGCTGTAGAGATAAACCGACGATGACAATACAAGTCCATCTCCTTTCACTGTGATGCCTTTAGGCCACTGAATGTTCCGGAAGACAACTGGCTGATATTGTGAAAGTAACTTGTAAATGGATCGGAATCCATAAGAAAGGATTTATCTTTTCAATAACACTGTTTAGTCACGGGGGCCCTTCGAGGCCCTATAATGCACAGTTACTTTGTGTGTGTGTGTGTGTGTTGTCACTTCAGGGACCCTTAATGCACATCTGCCTCCCCTTCATCCCACCAAATGGACTACCATCATGTTAAGAGCCGTTCTTCCTCCCGTGGTGACCTAATAACGCCACGGTCACTCTCCCTGGTCCCTACAGCGCTTACCAGTCCCCTGACCCACTGACCATTCATCTGCCCCATCTCCTGAGGCTCCTGAAGCTCAGGAAGTGGTGGGCGTGTGTTGGCATATAAGGCCAGCTATATGCACCCATCATCCATGTCAGGGCAGCTGGGGCTCCAGAAGAACGAGTCAGAGCAAGACCGGGAGCAGCAAGTATCTCGCCTAAAGACTTGCGCCAGCATCTGAAGATAAGAGGAGTAAAGAACAGTGAAACCAACAGGTGAAATTTTGTTCTGTCTCTCGTCCATGCATCATAGGGTTTCGAAAAAAACTAAACTTGCTTACCAGGTAAAAGCATTCTAATATAGTCTTTCTTTATCTACTGGTTTCATTCTAACGACAGGTGTGAGCTCCATCCTCCGTCCGTCTTCCATCCATCCATCCGACGTCCTCACCACCCACCCAGAGAACAGAAGCATGAACGTGGACACAGCGCTGTGGGGGGTCCTGGTAGGTCTGATCCTAGCCATGGCTGGGGTGGGTCAGTGTCTGCAGGAGGAGAGGGGTGTGGAGAACAACAATCTGCCGAGGGAATCAGCAGAGGTTCTGGTAAGACTGACCACTACAAAACAAGTCTGGGGAGCATTCAGCAGGGTGCAATGTTTTTTGGAACATTCAGATAGAAATATGATGCATAGAACAAACATATATATATATTTTTTTACATAGAATAAGGAATCATGTCAGTTCTATTTGTTGCATTTCTATCTGTTTAACAAAGTTTGGTTGTTTGACAGGAGGGCGAGCACGTGGAAGGGTTTAACGAGTTGGACGATCGTCTCCTAGCCGCTGTCATTCACTCTCTGCTCCAGAGAAACAGCAGGAACCCCTCCGTTCTCCACCAGCCTCAGAGGTGAGGATCTGTGTTTGTGTGTCACCTATCTTCCCTTTACCAACCTCAGATGTTCCAGTTCACTGTGTAATATATGTATAGTGCATATAAACATAACGTCACCTCTCAGAGTCGAGGAGCCTATCTGTCACCGAACCGCAGAATCACAATTGAGTCTTTCCGTGAAAAGAGTGTCTTTTGGCCCTTTGATATTTAAAGTAGAAAATGTGCACCAAAATTGAATTTTAAAAGCCTGTTTCCATGGAGAATTTAATATATCTAAATGCAGCATTTTAACGTGACCCTCCGTCAACCCTCTGTTACATGGATAATTCAATACATCTAAATGCAGCATTTTAACGTGACCCTCCTTCAACCCTCTGTCACTTCTATGAAGATTTCAACCCACTTAATTCCACCAATTCTCCCAGGTTTCACCACCTTTGTAAAGCTCTAGTTATTTTGCTGCTTCATTTTCTGAAGATGATTATTTATAAATTGTGATTCAGTGATTCATTAACGTCTGTCCCTCATTTTAATGTCAGCCCTGTTACGTTGAACTGATCTCTCATTTTAATGTCAACCCTGTTACGTTGAACTGATCTCTCATTTTAATGTCAGCCCTGTTACGTTGAACTGATCTCTCATTTTAATGTCAGCCCTGTTACGTTGAACTGATCTCTCATTTTAATGTCAACCCTGTTACGTTGAACTGATTTCTCATTTTAATGTCAGCCCTGTTACGTTGAACTGATCTCTCATTTTAATGTCAGCCCTGTTACGTTGAACTGATCTCTCATTTTAATGTCAGCCCTGTTACGTTGAACTGATCTCTCATTTTAATGTCAGCCCTGTTACGTTGAACTGATCTCTCATTTTAATGTCAACCCTGTTACGTTGAACTGATCTCTCATTTTAATGTCAGCCCTGTTACGTTGAACTGATCTCTCATTTTAATGTCAACCCTGTTACGTTGAACTGATCTCTCATTTTAATGTCAGCCCTGTTACGTTGAACTGATCTCTCATTTTAATGTCAGCCCTGTTACGTTGAACTGATCTCTCATTTTAATGTCAGCCCTGTTACGTTGAACTGATCTCTCATTTTAATGTCAACCCTGTTACGTTGAACTGATCTCTCATTTTAATGTCAGCCCTGTTACGTTGAACTGATCTCTCATTTTAATGTCAGCCCTGTTACGTTGAACTGATCTCTCATTTTAATGTCAGCCCTGTTACGTTGAACTGATCTCTCATTTTAATGTCAACCCTGTTACGTTGAACTGATCTCTCATTTTAACGTCAGCCCTGTTACGTTGAACTGATCTCTCATTTTAATGTCAGCCCTGTTACGTTGAACTGATCTCTCATTTTAAAGTCAGCCCTGTTACGTTGAACTGATCTCTCATTTTAACGTCAGCCCTGTTACGTTGAACTGATCTCTCATTTTAATGTCAGCCCTGTTACGTTGAACTGATCTCTCATTTTAACGTCAGCCCTGTTACGTTGAACTGATCTCTCATTTTAATGTCAACCCTGTTTCGCTGAACTGAATTCTCATTTTAATGTCAACCCTGTTTCGCTGAACTGAATTCTCATTTTAATGTCAGCCCTGTTACGTTGAACTGAATTCTCATTTTAATGTCAGCCCTGTTTCGCTGAACTGATCTCTCATTTTAATGTCAGCCCTGTTTCGTTGAACTGATCTCTCATTTTAATGTCAGCCCTGTTACGTTGAACTGATCTCTCATTTTAATGTCAACCCTGTTTCGTTGAACTGAATTCTCATTTTAATGTCAGCCCTGTTTCGTTGAACTGATCTCTCATTTTAAAGTCAACCCTGTTACGTTGAACTGATCTCTCATTTTAATATGGTGACACTTGTCACGGTCGATGAAAGGAGTGGACCAAGGTGCAGTTTGGTACATGTTCTTTAATTAAGAAAAAGATGCCGAATAAAATAATACCCCCTTCAAAACAAAAACGTGAAGCTTGAGGCTAAGTGCCATAAAGAATGTCAATTTCACACCGAGACAGGTGGTTGAAAAAAGGCTAACTAAGTATGGTTCCCAATCAGAGACAACGATAGACAGCCGTCCCTGATTGAGAACCACACCCGGCCAAAACCTAGATATAGAAAATCATAGAAACACAACACATAGAAATGCCCACCCCAACTCACGCCCTGACCAAACCAAAATAGAGACATAAAAAGGATCTCCGAGGTCAGGGCTTAACACCACTATTCCTTTTTTAAATATTGATGTTTTCAACAGAAAACATTGAACATCTAATAGTCAAATTATAGTGTAAAAGCAGGTGAGATGGTTCTACTCTTTTGTTGGCTATTTTCTGGTGTTTTGTGGTAGAAATCTGAGCTGGTTGAACATAACATGTCAACCTTGTTACCCATAGATAGACAGGCTAGTAATGTTTTAAACAATTATAGTTTCTTTTGTGTAGCTTGCATTGAATTTTCACTCCCTGTTGCACACACAACAGGTTTCCGTTCCCCCTGTCATAAGGGGATTTATGGCTGATTTAAGATGAAATCATCAGCTCTGTTACATTCAACCCTGTTACAGTCAACCCTGTTACAGTCAACCCTGTTACATTCAACCCTGTTACAGTCAACCCTGTTACAGTCAACCCTGTTACAGTCAACCCTGTTACAGTCAACCCTGTTACATTCAACCCTGTTACATTCAACCCTGTTACATTCAACCCTGTTACAGTCAACCCTGTTACAGTCAACTCTGTTACAGTCAACCCTGTTACAGTCAACCCTGTTACAGTCAACTCTGTTACAGTCAACCCTGTTACATTCAACCCTGTTACATTCAACCCTGTTACATTCAACCCTGTTATAGTCAACCCTGTTACAGTCAACTCTGTTACAGTCAACTCTGTTACAGTCAACCCTGTTACATTCAACCCTGTTACATTCAACTCTGTTACAGTCAACCCTGTTACATTCAACCCTGTTACATTCAACCCTGTTACAGTCAACTCTGTTACAGTCAACCCTGGTACAGTCAACCCTGTTACATTCAACCCTGTTACAGTCAACTCTGTTACAGTCAACCCTGTTACAGTCAACTCTGTTACAGTCAACCCTGTTACAGTCAACCCTGTTACAGTCAACTCTGTTACATTCAACCCTGTTACATTCAACCCTGTTACATTCAACCCTGTTACATTCAACCCTGTTACAGTTAACTCTGTTACAGTCAACTCTGTTACAGTCAACCCTGTTACTTTATTTGGCACTTAATAGACACCATAGTCATTTTTTAATTTAACATCTTGAAATGGAAAACATGTTTTTTTTTAAATGGTGAACATGTGCTCTTTATGACAGAATGTTATCCTACTAGTTATCCTACTTTATTCAAACACTGAAAAACAACACTGTGTTGATAACATAGTGAGCCAGTTTGAATAGTAATGTATGAATAATATTTCACACTCAGCTCCACCAGCAGTTCAGCTTCTCGGAGGTTCCTTATTTTAATTTAATTTTACCTTTATTTAACTAGGCAGGTCAGTAAAGAACAAATTCTTATTTACAATGAGGGCCTACCCCGGACAATGCTGGGCTAATTGTGCACCGCCCTACGGGACTCCCAATCACAGCTGGTTGTTATACAGCCTGGAATTGAACCAGGGTCTGTAAAGGCAGGGTCTGCCTTTAGCACTGAGATGCAGTGCCTTAGACCGCTGCGCCACTCGGGAGCCTCCTATTCCCTATGAGGGACACTACTTATGTCCAGGGCCGTTTAGGGTAGTGCACTACATAGGGAATAGGTTGACATTGGGGTGCTACCTGATACTGAATAATTACTCCTATCTCCCATGCAGGTTTGGTCGTGACAGCAGAGGAGACTTGATGATGGGGGACAGGATACAGTCCAGAGACTGGGAGCAGGCTCCAGGACATATCTGGGGCATGGCTGTGCCGCAGAGATTTGGCAAGAAATAGGCTCACTCACATCTCTGCTGGTAATAAAGAATTTGGTTCAACACCCAGCAAATATAGGTTGAAAGTAAAATATGGACTCATACATTATCCAGTAGATAAATGTTCTCTCTCCCTAACCTGCTGAGTTCCATTCCATTAAGCTGTACAGAACTAGGAGATCTTGGAACCTAGTAAAAACCCACCACTTCTGGGAGAAAGTTGAAAACAGAGTAGGTGCGCTTGATTCATCACGCCACATATTCGGGCGACCTGAATCAAGTGCACCTAAAGTTAGAGCTGCTGTTAATTGGCAGTGTACTTTTGATTGTTGCTCTGCCATTCTCTGTTTAACCAATAAAGGCGTCTGACTTGAAAGTGTCTGTTATGAGTGTTGTGGGTGATTGGAGAGGGTCAATATTGACTCAATATGAGCCAGAACAACCCCTTAGTGTATAGACCCTAGAGTTTCTCTGATCCACTTCTGTTGAGCAACAAGCTAGTTTCCGTCCAGCTGGCAACAGATTTTGATGCGAATATTATAAAATACTTTAAAGTACTACTTAAGAGGTATCTGTACTTTACTATTTATTTAACTTTCACTTTACTACATTCCTAAATAAAAATATATACTTTTTACTCCATACATTTTCCATGACACCCCAAAAGTACTCGTTACATTTTGAATGCTTAGCAGGACAGGACAATGGTCTAATTTACGCATTTATCAAGAGAACATCCCAACGTAGTAGTTAGTAGTTACTGTATTTATGTTATCCTGTTTATCACTCTGAACAACATAGTAGTTTGTAGTTACTGTATTTCTGTTATGAAAATAAAACTTTCCAAATGAAACAAACACCCCCACCTCTCTGTCATGGTTTAAACCATTTATTTCTATGTAGTAGTAGTAGTAGAGCCATGACCACCTGGAACTCTATTCCACAGTACTACATAGAGCCATGACTACATGGAACTCTATTCCACAGTACTACATAGAGCCATGACTACATGGAACTCTATTCCACAGTACTACATAGAGCCATGACTACATGGAACTCTATTCCACAGTACTACATAGAGCCATGACTACATGGAACTCTATTCCACAGTACTACATAGAGCCATGACCACCTGGAACTCTATTCCACAGTACTACATAGAGCCATGACTACATGGAACTCTATTCCACAGTACTACATAGAGCCATGACTACATGGAACTCTATTCCACAGTACTACATAGAGCCATGACTACATGGAACTCTATTCCACAGTACTACATAGAGCCATGACTACATGGAACTCTATTCCACAGTACTACATAGAGCCATGACTACATGGAACTCTATTCCACAGTACTACATAGAGCCATGACTACATGGAACTCTATTCCACAGTACTACATAGAGCCATGACCACCTGGAACTCTATTCCACAGTACTACATAGAGCCATGACTACATGGAACTCTATTCCACAGTACTACATAGAGCCATGACTACATGGAACTCTATTCCACAGTACTACATAGAGCCATGACTACATGGAACTCTATTCCACAGTACTACATAGAGCCATGACTACATGGAACTCTATTCCACAGTACTACATAGAGCCATGACTACATGGAACTCTATTCCACAGTACTACATAGAGCCATGACCACCTGGAACTCTATTCCACAGTACTACATAGAGCCATGACTACATGGAACTCTATTCCACAGTACTACATAGAGCCATGACTACATGGAACTCTATTCCACAGTACTACATAGAGCCATGACTACATGGAACTCTATTCCACAGTACTACATAGAGCCATGACTACATGGAACTCTATTCCACAGTACTACATAGAGCCATGACTACATGGAACTCTATTCCACAGTACTACATAGAGCCATGACCACCTGGAACTCTATTCCACAGTACTACATAGAGCCATGACTACATGGAACTCTATTCCACAGTACTACATAGAGCCATGACTACATGGAACTCTATTCCACAGTACTACATAGAGCCATGACGACATGGACCTCTATTCCACAGTACTACATAGAGCCATGACTACATGGAACTCTATTCCACAGTACTACATAGAGCCATGACTACATGGAACTCTATTCCACAGTACTACATAGAGCCATGACTACATGGAACTCTATTCCACACTGTTTTATCTTTTGTTTTACACTGTGATGTAAGTGTGTTTGGACCCCAGGAAGAGTAGCTGCTGCCTTGGCAGGAACTAATAGGGATCCTTAATAAACCTCAGGAAGAGTAGCTGCTGCTTTGTCAGGAACTGATGGGGATCCATAATAAACCTCAGGAAGAGTAGCTGCTGCCTTGGCAGGAACTAATAGGGATCCTTAATAAACCTCAGGAAGAGTAGCTGCTGCCTTGGCAGGAACTCATAGGGATCCTTAATAAACCCCAGGAAGAGGAGCTGCTGCCTTGGCAGGAACTCATAGGGATCCTTAATAAACCCCAGGAAGAGGAGCTGCTGCTTTGGCAGGAACTGATGGGGATACATAATAAACCCCAGGAAGAGTAGCTGCCTTGGCAGGAACTGATGGGGATACATAATAAACCCCAGGAAGAGTAGCTGCCTTGGCAGGAACTGATGGGGATATATAATAAACCCCAGAAAGAGTAGCTGCTGCCTTGGCAGGAACTGATGGGGATCCATAATAAATCTCAGGAAGAGTAGCTGCTGCCTTGGCAGTAACTGATGGGGATCCATAATAAACCCCAGGAAGAGTAGCTGCTGCCTTGGCAGGAACTGAGGGGATCCATAATAAACTTCAGGAAGAGTAGTTGCTGCTGCTTTAATAAACCCCAGGAAGAGTAGCTGCTGCTTTGGCAGGAACTTATGGGGATCCATAATAAACCCCAGGAAGAGTAGCTGCTGCCTTGGCAGGAACTAATAGGGATCGATCCTTAATAAACCCCCAGGAAGAGTAGCTGCTGCCTTGGCGGGAACTAATAGGGATCCTTAATAAACCCCCAGGAAGAGTAGCTGCTGCCTTGACAGGAACTGATGGGGATCCATAATAAACACCAGGAAGAGTAGCTGCTGCCTTGACAGGAACTGATGCTGATCTCCAATAAATACAAATATAAAAATACAATTACAATCTGGACAGATGCAGGTAAATAAAAGTCACGTATCTTGTAATGAACGAAACACAAATCTTATTTCTGAAATGCCATATGACACTTAGGGTATATCAAGTTTGATGGTATTCTAACAAAAATGTGTATCAAAAATATCCATTAATTGTAATCCACACAATAATTCACATTTCCTGTCGCTGCAGGATTATTTTCCTGCTGAGATAAACTGGTCAAATTAAGATCTAACATCTGTATAGACTGTTTTCACATAGTAGCTTCCACACAAAGAGGAGGAAGAGGAGGAGGAAGAGGAGGAGGGGGAGGAAGAGGAGAAGGGGGAGGAAGAGGAGGAGGAGGATGAAGAGGAGGAGGGGGAGGAAGAGGAGGAGGAGGAGGAGGAGGATGAAGAGGAGGAGGGGGGGGAAGAGGAGGAGCGGGAGGAAGAGGAGGAGGAGGAGGAGGATGATGAAGAGGAGGAGGGGGAGGAAGAGGAGGAGGAGGAGGATGAAGAGGAGGAGGGGAGGAAGAGGAGGAGGAGAGGAAGAGGAGGGAGGAGGAGGAGGAGGAAGAAAAGGAGGAGGAGGAGGGAGGAGGATATGAAGAAAGGAGGGGGAGGAAGAGGAGGAGGGGGAGGGAAGAGGGAGGAGGAAGAGGAGGAGGAAGAAAAGGAGGAGGAGAGGAGGTATAATCCCCTCTACCAGGGAGGAAGAGGAGGAGGGGGAGGATGAGGAGGAGGGGGGAGGAGGAGGAGGAGGAGGAGGGGAGGAAGGGAGGAGGGGGAGGAAGAGGAGGAGGGGGATGAAGAGGAGGAGGGGAGGAAGAGGAGGAGGGGGAGGAAGAGGAGGAGGGGAGAGGAAGGAGGAGGAGGAGGAGGATGAAGAGGAGGAGGGGAGGAAGAGGAGGAGGAGGAGGATGAAGAGGAGGAGGGGGAGGAGGAGAGGAGGAGGGAGAGGAAGAGGAGGAGGGGGAGGAAGAGGAGGAGGAGGAGGATGAAGAGGAGGAGGGGGAGGAAGAGGAGGAGGGGGAGGAAGAGGAGGAGGAAGAGGAGGAGGAAGAAAAGGAGGAGGAGAGGGAGGTATAATAAAAATGTCCCCTCTACCAGACAGAATGTATAAACAAGGATTTTGGAATGAATTGGCCACACTTGGAGTTATTATGCTGGTCTATTCACCCATACATTTACAGTTCCCATCAGGGGACACAGGATGCAAATTAAAACAGTCTTTGGGACATCCTTTTATGTTATTTTCCCCTTCACTTAATCCAACATCACTCAGTGTAGTAGATAAATACGTTCAGCTATGTCTTGTAATGCATTGAACTTGCATTAGCATGAGGTGAAATGTAATTATGAAACTCATCAAACAATACAAAATAACGAGACGAGGGGTAATACGCTTCATGAATTTAAAACCGCTAGCTACATGATATATTCAGTCCCTGAAAGGAACTAATGTGTAATATCACGCTGTGTAACACCCTTTCTTCATTATGTCCACCGCATGTAGATTTATCATGAATGTTTTTGGTGAATGTCATAAATATTTAGTTAAGGCTGGTTTACTATACACTTACTTAAGGCAGTTTAAAGTACCCATTGATCTTGTGTGAAGACGGATCCTTAGAAAACCTGAGTCAGACATTGTCCTGCAGACCCATACAATTGTGTTTTTCTTTCTGTGGTGAAGGATGAGAGAGAAAAAGTGAAGGATTGAGAGAGAAAAGGTGAAGGATGAGAGAGAAAAGGTGAAGGAGGAGAGAAAAGGTGAAGGATGAGATAGAAAAGGTGAAGGAGGAGATAGAAAAGGTGAAGGATGAGAGAGAAAAGGTGAAGGATGAGAGAGAAAAGGTGAAGGATGAGATAGAAAAGGTGCAGGATGAGATAGAAAAGGTGAAGGATGAGAGAGAAAAGGTGAAGGATGAGATAGAAAAGGTGAAGGAGGAGATAGAAAAGGTGAAGGAGGAGATAGAAAAGGTGAAGGATGAGAGAGAAAAGGTGAAGGATGAGATAGAAAAGGTGAAGGAGGAGATAGAAAAGGTGAAGGATGAGAGAGAAAAGGTGAAGGATGAGAGAGAAAAGGTGAAGGATGGGAGAGAAAAGGTGAAGGATGAGAGAGAAAAGGTGAAGGATGAGATAGAAAAGGTGCAGGATGAGATAGAAAAGGTGAAGGATGAGAGAGAAAAGGTGAAGGATGAGAGAGAAAAGGTGAAGGATGAGAGAGAAAAGGTGAAGGATGAGAGAGAAAAGGTGAAGGATGAGAGAGAAAAGGTGAAGGATGAGAGAGAAAAGGTGAAGGATGAGAGATAAAAGGTGAAAGATGAGAGAGAAAAGGGCTGCTAACTAAATACAATGGTTTACCAAGGTAGAGAAAGTGAGAGAGAGCAGCACAATTAGAGAAAGAGGAGAGAGAGACCTTTGTGAGTGCCATGTTCACTGTTCATTTCTAATTGTTTTTATGTTGTTTTGTCTCTCCTCACTTCTGTTTATTGTTAATTTCACTTGCTTTGGCAATGTAAACATGTTTCCTAAGCCAATACAACACCTTTGAGAATGAATTGAGATGCTGTGATTGTGTTTCGCCCTGTCCTGTCGTGTTTTTTGCCTTCAGAGATGCTGCGTGTGAGCAGGTGTCTCTGAGAGAGAGAGAGAGAGGAGAGAGAGAGAGTTATTCCCCTCTAGAACTAGGGGATTTCTGAGTTTGGAGAGAGACTCTGAGTTAGAGAGAGGTCCTCTATCACCCCTCATGACAGTGAGAGAGAGCAGCTGAATTAGAGAGAGAGAGAGAGACCTTTGTGAGTGCCATGTTCACTGAGAGTTTTTAGAGTTTATTGTTAATTTCACTTGCTTTGGCAAGTAAGGGTTTCCTAGCCAATACAACACCTTTGAGATGAGAGAGAGAGAGAGAGAGAGAGAGAGAGGGAGAGAGAGAGAGAGAGAGAGAGAGAGAGAGAGAGAGAGAGAGAGAGAGAGAGAGAGAGAGAGAGAGAGAGAGAGAGAGAGAGAGAGAGAGAGAGAGAAGAGAGAGAGAGAGAGAAGAGAGAAAGAGAGAGAGAGAGAGGAGAGAGAGAGAGAGGGGGAGAGAGAGAGAGAGAGAGAGAGAGAGAGGAGAGAGAGAGAGAGAGAGAGAGGGGGGAGAGAGAGAGAGAGAGAGAGAGAGAGAGAGAGAGAGAGAGAGAGAGAGAGAGAGAGAGAGAGAGAGAGAGAGAGAGCTGTAGCTACATAGTAAAATATAAACACCTCTGGATGTAGTTTTTAATGCAGCATGTTTTTGTTATCAGCAGCCGCTCTCTACTCTCTGTTGTTGTGTCAGGCCCAGGGCACAGCGCAAATGGCATCCTATTCCATAAGGGCCCTCTTCTAAAGTAGTGTACTATATAGGGAATAGGGTGCCATTTGGGACGTAGCTCTGTCACTGTTTTGATTACAAAGTCTTATTCCTCAGGAGGAATCCTGACCTGTTGTCACTGTGATAGCTCTTAATTCATTAGTTCTTTGAACCACCGCAAGGTACGACAACAACAACAGTGTAACAAGGTTACTTTGTTATGCTTTATTCCTGAACCAACATGCCCCAGTACCTCTGGAGAAACCTACACATTCACGCAGACATTCTACCAAAGATACATTTCATAGATCAGAGGGGTCATATTAGTGTGTAGCCCAAACTGTTTGGGCGATACAGACAGAAGTTAGTGGATGGGTTGAATTCAGATGTGTCCCAAGACGCTTGTGGGGGTTGTAGAACAAAATGGAGAACACCATTGTGACCGTCTCATCTTTCTCATCATAGTGGGGGGGGGGGGGGGTTCATAATAGTTTGTAGGCCAAACCCTTTCGGACACTACAAACACCTCCTCCTCCATGCTTCACGGTGGGAACCACACATGTGGAGATCATCCGTTCGCCTAGTCTGTGTCTCACAAAGACACGGCGTTTGCAACCAAAAATCTCTAATTTGCTACTCATCAGACCAACGGGACAGATTTTCACCGGTCTAATGTTCATTGCTCGTGTTTGTTGGCCCAAGCAAGTCTCTTCTTCTTATTGGTGTCCTTTAGTAGTGGTTTCTTTGCAGCAATTCATTACCACGAAGGCCTGATTCTGGACTCTACCCCACACACTGGACTCTAAACCCACACTGGACTCTAAACCCTCACTGGACTCTAAACCCTCACTGGACTCTAAACCCTCACTGGACTCTACCCAACACACTGGACTCTACCCACACACTGGACTCTACCCACACACTGGACTCTACCCAACACACTGGACTCTACCCACACACGGGACTCTACCCAACACACTGGACTCTACCCACACTGGACTCTAAACCCACACTGGACTCTAAACCCACACTGGACTCTAAACCCACACTGGACTCTACCCACACACTGGACTCTACCCACACACTGGACTCTACCCAACACACTGGACTCTACACACACACTGGACTCTACCCACACTGGACTCTACCCAACACACTGGACTCTACACACACACTGGACTCTACCCACACTGGGCTCTACCCACACACTGGAGTCTACCTACACACTGGAGTCTACCCACACACTGGAGTCTACCTACACACTGGAGTCTACCTACACACTGGAGTCTACCTGCACACTGGAGTCTACCTACACACTGGAGTCTACCCACACACTGGAGTCTACCCACACACTGGAGTCTACCTACACACTGGAGTCTACCTACACACTGGAGTCTACCTGCACACTTACACATAATTACACTGACACCCCAACACACACACACACACACACCCACACACACTACATACGACCACACACACACACACACGCACACACACACACCCCAACACACACACACACACACACACACACACACACACACACACACACACACACACACACACACACACACACACACACACACACACACACACACACACACACACACACACACACACACACACACACACACACACACACACACACACTACATGAACACACATGCATACTGATGTCATACCCACACTTTCACACTCACCACATGTGCTGCTGTTACTGTTTATTATCTATCCTGTTGTCTAGTTACTTTACCCCTACCTACAGTATACTGCTGTTACTGTCTATTATCTATCCTTTACCCCTACCTACAGTATACTGCTGTTACTGTCTAGTTACTGCTACCCTATCCTTTACCTACAGTATACTGCTGTTACTGTCTATTATCTATCCTTTACCCCTACCTACAGTATACTGCTGTTACTGTCTATTATCTATCCTTTACCCCTACCTACAGTATACTGCTGTTACTGTCTATTATCTATCCTTTACCCCTACCTACAGTATACTGCTGTTACTGTCTATTATCTATCCTTTACCCCTACCTAGACAGTATACTGCTGTTACTGTCTATTATCTATCCTTTACCCCTACCTACAGTATACTATCCTTTACCCCTACCTACAGTATGTTTACTGTCTATTATCTATCCTTTACCCCTACCTACAGTATACTGCTGTTACTGTCTATTATCTATCCTTTACCCCTACCTACAGTATACTGCTGTTACTGTCTATTATCTATCCTTTACCCCTACCTACAGTATACTGCTGTTACTGTCTATTATCTATCCTTTACCCCTACCTACAGTATACTGCTGTTACTGTCTCTACCCCTACCTATCTATCTATACTTTACCCCTACCTACAGTATACTGCTGTTACTGTCTATTGTCTATCTATACCTACTGTTACTGTCTATTGTCTATCCTTTACCCCTACCTACAGTATACTGCTGTTACTGTCTATTATCTATCCTTTACCCCTACCTACAGTATACTGCTGTTACTGTCTATTATCTATACTTTACCCCTACCTACAGTATACTGCTGTTACTGTCTATTATCTATACTTTACCCCTACCTACAGTATACTGCTGTTACTGTCTATTATCTATCCTTTACCCCTACCTACAGTATACTGCTGTTACTGTCTATTATCTATACTTTACCCCTACCTACAGTATACTGCTGTTACTGTCTATTATCTATCCTTTACCCCTACCTATATGTACACATCTACCTCAATGACCTCGTACGCCTGCACATTGTACTGGTACTGGTACTGGTACTGCCTGCACATGGTACTGGTACTGGTACTGCCTGCACATGGTACTGGTACTGGTACTAGTACTGCTTGCACATGGTACTGGTACTGCCTGCACATGGTACTGGTACTGGTACTGGTACTGGTACTGCCTGCGTAGAGCCACGTCATATTTTTACTCCTTATTGTTATTTAATCCTCATGTCAGTATTTCTGTTTTTTATTTCTTATTTTTTATTGTTTAATTCTGCATTGTTGGTAAAGGAACCCGTAAATAACCATTTCTCTGTTTGTTTACACCCTGTTGTTTACCAAGCATGTGACACATAACATTTGATTTGATTTTTCATGTTACCATGAGAAACATGTCTCCACGTTATCAGGTATCAGACCTTTAGGGAATGTCTGGCTGCTGACAGATCATTAATGCTATGTTGTGCTGTGAGGGACGGAGGCAATGCTGCAGGACGTGACTGATCAGAGTGGAGGCTATGCTGCAGGACATGACTGATCAGAGTGGAGGCTGATCAGTGGAGGCTGATCAGAGTGGAGGCTATGCTTCAGGACGTGACTGATCAGAGTGGAGGCTGATCAGAGTGGAGGCTATGCTTCAGGACGTGACTGATCAGAGTGGACGCTATGCTGCAGGACGTGACTGATCAGAGTGGAGGCTATGCTGCAGGACGTGACTGATCAGAGTGGAGGCTATGCTGCAGGACATGACTGATCAGAGTGGAGGCTGATCAGAGTGGAGGCTATGCTTCAGGACGTGACTGATCAGAGTGGAGGCTATGCTGCAGGACGTGACTGATCAGAGTGGAGGCTATGCTGCAGGACGTGACTGATCAGAGTGGAGGCTATGCTGCAGGACGTGACTGATCAGAGTGGAGGCTATGCTGCAGGACGTGACTGATCAGAGTGGAGGCTATGCTGCAGGACGTGACTGATCAGAGTGGAGGCTATGCTGCAGGACGTGACTGATCAGAGTGGAGGCTATGCTGCAGGACGTGACTGATCAGAGTGGAGGCTATGCTGCAGGACGTGACTGATCAGAGTGGAGGCTATGCTGCAGGACATGACTGATCAGAGTGGAGGCTATGCTGCAGGACGTGACTGATCAGAGTGGAGGCTATGCTGCAGGACGTGACTGATCAGAGTGGAGGCTATGCTGCAGGACGTGACTGATCAGAGTGGAGGCTATGCTGCAGGACGTGACTGATCAGAGTGGAGGCTATGCTGCAGGACGTGACTGATCAGAGTGGAGGCTATGCTGCAGGACATGACTGATCAGAGTGGAGGCTATGCTGCAGGACGTGACTGATCAGAGTGGAGGCTATGCTGCAGAACTTGACTAATCAGAGTGGACGCTATGCTACAGGACGTGACTGATCAGAGTGGGGGCTATATTTCAGGAAATGCCTGATCAGAGTGGAGGCTATGCTTCAGTATGTGACTGATCAGAGTGGAGAATATGCTGCAGGACGTGACTGATCAGAGTGGAGGCTATGCTTCAGTATGTGACTGATCAGAGTGGAGAATATGCTGCAGGACGTGACTGATCAGAGTGGAGGCTATGCTGAGGACATGACTCAGAGTGGAGAATATGCTGCAGGACGTGACTGATCAGAGTGGAGGCTATGCTGCAGGACATGACTGATCAGAGTGGAGGCTATGCTGCAGGACGTGACTGATCAGAGTGGAGGCTATGCTGCAGGACGTGACTGATCAGAGTGGAGGCTATGCTGCAGGACGTGACTGATCAGAGTGAATACAGCAGAGACTCTATCTGTCACAGCTTAATTTAATCATGACTGACGATGATATTCTGATATATTTAATATGACATGACTTATCATGGTCTCATCATGACTCAAAACATCTCTGTCTTGGCTATAAATGTTAATAAATACATCGTGGTAACAGTATACGTCTATGTTGAGAGTGACATTTAGTGTTTTATATGTTATGCAATTAAGTGGCGGTATGTACTGTTTGAGTGCATGTGTTCGTGCGGTGTATTGTGTAGGTGTGTGACTTTAAAAATATCCCACCCTTAAAATATGTTTACTAAGCCTGGTGGTGTGATGTATTTGGCTGCTTCTAGGAGTTAGGAGAGCCTCAGCCTCCGGCATGGTTGGATTCTGCAGATAAGCCCCGGTGCACGACCAGCCAATAGAATGAGAGAGAGTGGAGAGGGGGCGGGGTCGTGTAGAGGGAGCAAGACTCAGCAAAAGAGAGAGAGAGGGAGAGAGAGAGAGAGAGAGAGAGAGAGAGAGAGAGAGAGAGAGAGAGAGAGAGAGAGAGAGAGAGAGAGAGAGAGAGAGAGAGAGAGAGAGAGAGAGAGAGAGAGAGAGAGAGAGAGAGAGAGGGAGAGGGAGAGAGAGAGAGAGAGAGAGAGAGAGAGAGAGAGAGAGAGAGAGAGAGAGAGAGAGAGAGAGAGAGAGAGAGAGAGAGAGAGAGAGAGAGAGAGAGAGAGAGAGAGAGAGAGAGAGAGAGAGAGAGAGAGAGCACAGTATGCCCTTGCCTCCCTCCTTCCTCTCTATTATAAAACTGAAAGGAGACTGAAAAGAGGAACAGTAGAGCTGGAAAACAAAGAAAGACACTGAAAGAGTACGGCATAGAAAGGACAGGGAGAGAGAGACGGGGTAAAATAACAGGACGTGCGTGAAGAGAGAGAAAGAGAGACAGACAGAGCTCAGTGCAGCAGCATCACCACTTCCACTACCACTCTTCCATAGCTACCTTTACCTCCTCCCTCCCTCCCTCCCTCCCTCCTCCTTTCTGTATTCCATCTCCCCTGGTTCTCCCTCCTTCTCTCTGTACTCCATCTCCCTGGTTCTCCCTCCTCCTCTCTGTACTCCATCTCCCCTGGTTCTCCCTCCTCCTTTCTGTACTCTGTGTCCCCTGGTTCTCCTCTTCTCTGTCTACTACTATTACCGACAGCAGGACCATGGATACAGGAAGCCCCAGGAAGATCCAGTTCACCATGCCTCTCCTGGACTCACATCTGGACCCAGAGGCTGCTGAACAGGTGAGAGAGAGGACTGGGGAAGGTACGGGAGGCAAGGAGGGCTTAGAAGAGGAGGGCAGAGGGGGCTAGGAAAGGGCTTAGAAGGGGAGGGCAGGGAGGGCTAGGGTAGGGAAGGTGGGGCAGAGAGCGCTGGGGAGGGAAGGGGAGGGCAGGGCAGGGCAGGGCGGGGGGGGGCAGGGATGGCTAAGGAAGGGGGGAAGGCAGGGGCAGGGAGGGCTGGGGAAGGTGGTGTAGGAGGCTTGGAGGGGGTGAGCGGGGACAGTCACACGGAGTGATGGTACAGGACCTTACAACAAGCTGTTAGGTTTCCTAGGTGACACTTACGGGATCAAAGAGTTACAGTTTTACCGGTGCTATTGCACTCAGTCTCCGACCTGAAAAGGCATAGGGACAGGTTCGGCATGGTGAGGGGTCACAGGGTTATGTAACCAGACTTCACAGCCTCTCAATAGTGTCCGTTCTGAGAGCTGTAGAGACATTTAATGTGTTGGGATCAATTAGTTATGACACGGGACGTTGTAGCCCCTACAGAGCAGAGTCTCCATTCTGTATAGGGCAAGGGATCCTTCGAAGGCTTTTACTGTGTTTCTGAAGCAAATAGTTGCAGTGATTTTCGTGCTATTGCAGTTGCAGACTCCACGGTATTAGGAACTGTTATGTGTGAAATTATATGTTGAATGTTCAAAGAACAGCTAACTTTTAAAGATCTTTTTTTTTTTATTCGGCATTGATCTTTTTTTTTCAAGTTTTGCTCTTTATTCAAGTCAAATCAAATTGTATTGGTCACATACACATGGTTAGCAGAAATGTGTAGCAAAATGCTTGTGCTTCCAGATCTGACAGTGCAGCAGTATCTAACAGGTAATATCTAACAATTACAAAACAAAAACCTAATATCTAATACATTCCACAACACAACCTAATACACACAACCTAGTAAAGGAATGAGATGAGAATGTATGAGTATAAAATATATGGATGAGCAGTGACAGAGCGGTGAATAGATAGTAAAGAATAGACAGTGAAGGATACGGTATACAGTATATAGATATGAGATGAGTAATGTGAGATATGTAAACATTATTAAAGTGACTAGTGTTCCATTTAATAACGTGGCCAATGGCATAATGTCTGTTGGCAGGCAGCCACCTCTCTGTGCCATCGGTGGATGTTTAACAAACTGATGGCCTTTTTCAATCTCTCTGTCCCAGCTTTGATGCACCTGTACAGACCTCACCTTCTGGATGGAAGCGGGGTGGACAGGTAGTGGGGTCAGGTGGTTATTGTCCTTGATGATCTTTTTTGCCTTCTTGTGACATCGGGTGTTGTCGGGTGGTGTAGGTGTCCTGGAGGGCAGGGAGTTTGCCCCCGGTGATGTGTTGTCCAGACCGCACCACCCTCTGGAGAGCACACACACCACTGGTACCAAGAGAGAACGGTTGGTTAACGGTTGGTTAACGGCTGGTTAACGGTTGGTTAACGGTTGGTTAACGGCTGATTAACGGTTGGTTAACGGCTGGTTAACGGTTGGTTAACGGCTGATTAACGGTTGGTTAACGGTTGGTTAACGGCTGATTAACGGTTGGTTAACGGCTGGTTAACGGCTGGTTAACGGCTGATTAACGGCTGATTAACGGCTGGTTAACAGCTGGTTAACGGTTGGTTAACGGTTGGTTAACGGCTGATTAACGGTTGGTTAACGGCTGGTTAACGGTTGGTTAACGGTTGGTTAATGGTTGGTTAACGGCTGGTTAACGGCTGATTAACGGTTGGTTAACGGCTGGTTAACGGCTGGTTAACGACTGGTTAATGACTGGTTAACGGTTGGTTAACGGTTAATAATATATGCCATTTAGCAGACGCTTTTATCCAAAGCGACTTACAGTCATGTGTGCATACATTCTGCGTATGGGTGGTCCCGGGGTTGGTTAACGGCTGGTTAACGGTTGGTTAACGGTTGGTTAACGGCTGGTTAACGGTTGGTTAACGGTTGGTTAATGGTTGGTTAACCCAACCGTTAACGGTTGGTTAATGGTTGGTTAACGGCTGGTTAACGGCTGGTTAACGGCTGGTTAACGGTTGGTTAACGGCTGGTTAACGGCTGGTTAACGGCTGGTTAACGGCTGGTTAACGGTTGGTTAACTGTCTCCCTGGACTATTTGTCATCAGCTACAGTACCGATTAAAAGTGTGGACAAACCGACTCATTCAAGGATTTTTATATATATTTTTTTTACTATTTTCTACATTGTACGAGAATAGAAAATAATAGAATAGAAAATAAGAGAATGGGAAATAATAGAATAGAAAATAATAGAATATAATAGAAAATAATAGAATAGAAAATACTAGAATAGAAAATAACAGAATAGAATAGAAAATGATAGAATAGAATAGAAAATGATAGAATATAAAATAATAGAATTTAAAAAATAATAGAATAGAAAATAATAGAATAGAGTAGAAAATAATAGAATAGAGTAGAAAATAATAGAATAGATTAAAAATAATAGAATATAAAATAACACAATAGAATAGAAAATAATAGTATAGAATAGAAAATACTAGAATAAACTTGAAAATAATAGAAAATAATGGAATAGAAAATAGAATTGGACAAAAAATAATAGAACAGAATAGAAAATAATAGAAAATAATAGAAAAGAAAATAATCGAATAGAATAGAAAATACTAGAATAGAAAATAGAATAGAACAAAAATAATAGCACAGAATAGAACATACTAGAATTGAATAGAATAGAAAATAATATAACAGAATAGAAAATAATATATTAGAAAATAATAGAATTGAAAATAACAGAATAGAATAGAAAATACTAGAATAGAATAGAACATAATAGAATAGAAAAGAAGAGAATGGAAAATAATAGAATAGAATAGAAAATAATAGAATGGAAAATAATAGAATATAATAGAAAAAAATAGAATAGAAAATAATAAAATAGAAAATAAGAGAACGGGAAATAATAGAATAGAAAAGAAAATAATAGAATGGAAAATAATAGTATATACTAGAACATAATAGAATAGAAAATAATAGAATAGAATAGAATAGAAAAGAATGGCCACTAGATGGCCATTCGGGACACGGAAGTTAATACTGCATATTGGGGCTTTGGGTGCCTCACTGTCTGGACTGGTTGTACTGTAGTGAAGGACACATCCCATTTCTTCCATGTGATAAATATAACATGAATAAGACAGAGAGAGTGTTTTCATTATGAATGAGAGAATGAGAGAGACGGATCACGAAAATAGAGCTACTCGACTGCATGCTGTCACATGCTGTCACATGCTGTCATGCTGACTCAGATGGAGCCGCTGGGACTTTACAGGGTGACAGTTATACAATGTTAGGCAGTGGCGACCCATCATTCAGGGCAGTTTATCTGTTATTTGTGGGGGTTGCCTTTTTTTGCATGCTATTTTGGCGTTAATATGTGTCACATATCAGTTTGCAAACAATGTAAAAAAAGATCTAAAAATCTTCGCCTCTATACACACATGGTCTCTTTTTTGCTTTCTTGAGTAAGGCAGCTCTAAAATGCAGATGTTTCAGCCTAGTTGAGTGGTTTCTGTGGTGGTGGGGCAGCCAACGGAAAATACGGGTTGCTAATGTTCTCTTAGTTGCGCTGTGATTGGCTTAGTGTTCTGTCACTCATTGTGACACCACGTCACTGACACATTTAAGGGTAGAGCTCGAAAACTCAATCCCATTGGGATTGAAAGCTCAAGGTTATTGGCCACAGATAAAATTATGTCAAATCACGTTATATCTACAGTAGTTTTGATTAGACTTTCAAAATCTTAGATAGCTGTCATCATCACGAATCAAGTCATACAATCTGAAGAGAAATAATGTAGAGAAATGAGAGATAAAACATATCGGTGCTCATCAGCCATTGGACATGAATGTTACACAACAAGTTGGAGATCGCAAATTCAACAATGACTGGTTTGGAAGGAAACAGTGTGTAACTGCAAGCATTGCAAGTCACTAGCATGCTTTTCAGTGGAGTGGATGTCTGGTCTAAGTCTGGGTTTAACACATGCTCTTCAGTGGAGTGGATGACTGGTCCGAGTCTGGGTTTAACACATGCTTTTCAGTGGAGTGGGTGTGTAGTCCCAATTCTCAGTTTAAAGGTCTCCTTTCCAGGCTTAAAATTATAAACACTCAACATTGGCCATGCTGCCGATCCAGCATAATTTGTGCAGGGCTCAAAACAACTATTGACTCAGAACTGGGAAATCTGACTTCAATGAGTTCAAGACAACTGGGAACGAGCTCTGACTGGGAAAATATGTTTTGAATGGTCATCCAACTGGGAATTGTAAGTCGGGAACTCTGGCCTCTTTCTAGAGCTTCGACCTGAAGATCACTGACGTCATCATGATTCGATCTAGTTTTTTTCAGAGTTCCCAGTTCTCTTGAAAGCACCATAAATCCAGAGAATGGTTTATATGACAAAGTTTGATGACAAGTTTCCTGTTTAATTAAGTGAGCACAGCACAATAAAGTGAGTCCAAAAATGTATGTCACGTTCTGACCTTAGTTCCTTTTGTTTTGGTCTTTGTTTTAGTATGGTCAGGGGCGTGAGTTGGGGTGGGCAGTCTATGTTTGTTTTGGTCTTTGTTTTAGTATGGTCAGGGGCGTGAGTTGGGGTGGGCAGTCTATGTTTGTTTTTGTTTTAGTATGGTCTTTGGGCAGTCTATGTTTGTTTTTGTCTTTGTTTAGTATGGTCAGGGGCGTGAGTTGGGGTGGGCAGTCTATGTTTGTTTTTGTCTTTGTTTTAGTATGGTCAGGGGCGTGAGTTGGGGTGGGCAGTCTATGTTTGTTTTTGTCTTTGTTTTAGTATGGTCAGGGGCGTGAGTTGGGGTGGGCAGTCTATGTTTGTTTTGGTCTTTGTTTTAGTATGGTCAGGGGCGTGAGTTGGGGTGGGCAGTCTATGTTTGTTTTGGTCTTTGTTTTAGTATGGTCAGGGGCGTGAGTTGGGGTGGGCAGTCTATGTTTGTTTTTGTCTTTGTTTTAGTATGGTCAGGGGTTGGGGTGGGCAGTCTATGTTTGTTTTGTCTTTGTTTTAGTATGGTCAGGGGCGTTTGTTCTATGTTTGTTTTGGTCTTTGTTTTAGTATGGTCAGGGGCGTGAGTTGGGGTGGGCAGTCTATGTTTGTTTTGGTCTTTGTTTTAGTATGGTCAGGGGCGTGAGTTGGGGTGGGCAGTCTATGTTTGTTTTGGTCTTTGTTTTAGTATGGTCAGGGGCGTGAGTTGGGGTGGGCAGTCTATGTTTGTTTTTCTATGTTGGTTTTTGAGTTCGGCCTTGTATGGTTCTCAATCAGAGGCAGCTGTCAATCGTTGTCCCTGATTGAGAATCATACTTAATAAAGTGAATAAAGTAATGTCACGCCTTGGTCATTATATTTTGTGTTTTTGGTATATGTTTGGGTAGGCCAGGGTGTGACATGGGTTTATATGTTGTATTCGTATTGGGGTTTGTATTAATTGGGATTGTGTATGATTAGGGGTGTGTAGGCTTGGCTGCCTGAGGCGATTCTCAATTGGAGTCAGCTGCTTGTCGTTGTCTCTGATTGAGAACTGTATTTAGACAGCCCGTCTTTCGCGTTGTATTTTGTGGGTGTTTGTTCCTGTCTCTGTGTTAGTCACCAGATAGGCTGTAATTAGTTCACGTTCCGTTTGTTGTTTTCTTATATCAGTTATTTCATGTACCGCGATATATTTCATTAAAGTCATGAGTAACCTACACGCTGCATTTCGGTCTGACTCTCTTCATACATTTACATTACATTTAAGTAATTTAGCAGACGCTCTTATCCAGAGCGACTTACAAATTGGTGCATTCACCTTATGACATCCAGTGGAACAGTCACTTTACAATAGTGCATCTAAATCTTAAAGGGGGGTGAGAGGGATTACTTATCCTATCCTAGGTATTCCTTAAAGAGGTGGGGTTTCAGGTGTCTCCGGAAGGTGGTGATTGACTCCACTGTCCTGGCGTCGTGAGGGAGTTTGTTCCACCATTGGGGGGCCAGAGCAGCGAACAGTTTTGACTGGGCTGAGCGGGAACTGTACTTCCTCAGTGGTAGGGAGGCGAGCAGGCCAGAGGTGGATGAACGCAGTGCCCTTGTTTGGGTGTAGGGCCTGATCAGAGCCTGGAGGTACTGAGGTGCCGTTCCCCTCACAGCTCCGTAGGCAAGCACCATGGTCTTGTAGCGGATGCGAGCTTCAACTGGAAGCCAGTGGAGAGAGCGGAGGAGCGGGGTGACGTGAGAGAACATACAACAGAGGAACGTTGTTCAAGTAAAATAAATTCCTCATCAACCTACACACAATACCCCATAACGACAATGCGAAAACAGGTTTAATACATTTTTGCAAATGTACTAAATATAAAAAACACAAATACCTTATTTACGTAAGTATTCAGACCCTTTGCTATGGGACTTGAAATTGAGCTCACCACAGGTGCATCCTGTTTCTATCCTTGAGATGTTTCTACAACTTGATTGGAGTCCACCTGTGGTAAATTCAATTGATTGGACATGATTTGGAAAGGCACACACCTGTCTATATAAAGGCCCCACAGTTGACAGTGCATTTCAGAGCAAAAACCAAGCCATGAGCTCAAAGGAATTGTCCTTAAAACTCAGAGACAGAATTGTGTTGAGGCACCGATCTGGAGAAGGGTACCAATAAATGTCTGCATCATTGAAGGTCCCCAAAAACACAGTGGCCTCCATCATTCTTAAATGGAAGAAGTTTGGAACCACCAACACTCTTCCTAGAGCTGGCCGCCTGGCCAAACTGATCAATCAGGGGAGAAGGGCCTTGGTTAGGGAGGTGATTAGAAGTAGTGTTAGGATAGACTAACAGTAGTGTTAGGATAGATTAACAGTAGTGTTAGGATAGATTAACAGTAGTGTTAGGATAGATTAACAGTAGTGTTAGGATAGATTAACAGTAGTGTTAGGATAGATTAACAGTAGTGTTAGGATAGATTAACAGTAGTGTTAGGATAGATTAACAGTAGTTTTAGGATAGATTAACAGTAGTGTTAGGATAGATTAACAGTAGTGTTAGGATAGATTAACAGTAGTGTTAGGATATATTAACAGTAGTGTTAGGATAGATTAACAGTAGTGTTAGGATAGATTAACAGTAGTGTTAGGATAGATTAGAATTAGTGTTTGGATAGATTAGTAGTAGTGTTTGGATAGATTAGTAGTAGTGTTAGGATAAACTAACAGTAGTTTTAGGATAGATTAACAGTAGTGTTAGGATAGATTAACAGTAGTGTTAGGATAGATTAACAGTAGTGTTAGGATAGATTAGAATTAGTGTTTGGATAGATTAGTAGTAGTGTTTGGATAGATTAGTAGTAGTGTTAGGATAAACTAACAGTAGTTTCAGGATAGATTAACAGTAGTGTTAGGATAGATTAACAGTAGTGTTAGGATAGATTAGTAGTAGTGTTAGGATAGATTAACAGTAGTGTTAGGATAGATTAGAATTAGTGTTTGGATAGATTAGTAGTAGTGTTAGGATAAACTAACAGTAGTTTTAGGATAGATTAACAGTAGTGTTAGGATAGATTAACAGTAGTGTTTGGATAGATTAACAGTAGTGTTAGGATAAACTAACAGTAGTTTTAGGATAGATTAACAGTAGTGTTAGGATAGATTAACAGTAGTGTTTGGATAGATTAACAGTAGTGTTAGGATAGATTAACAGTAGTGTTAGGATAGATTAACAGTAGTGTTAGGATAGATTAGTAGTAGTGTTAGGATAGATTAACAGTAGTGTTAGGATAGATTAGAATTAGTGTTTGGATAGATTAGTAGTAGTGTTAGGCTAGATTAACAGTAGTGTTAGGGTAAACTAACAGTAGTTTTAGGATAGATTAACAGTAGTGTTAGGATAGATTAACAGTAGTGTTAGGATAGATTAACAGTAGTGTTAGGATAGATTAACAGTAGTGTTAGGATAGATTAACAGTAGTGTTAGTATAAACTAACAGTAGTTTTAGGATAGATTAACAGTAGTGTTAGGATAGATTAACAGTAGTGTTAGGAGAGATTAACAGTAGTGTTAGGATAGATTAACAGTAGTGTTAGGATAAACTAACAGTAGTTTTAGGATAGATTAACAGTAGTGTTAGGATAGATTAACAGTAGTGTTAGGATAGATTAACAGTAGTGTTAGGATAAACTAACAGTAGTGTTAGGATAGATTAACAGTAGTGTTAGGATAGATTAGTAGTAGTGTTAGGATAGATTAGTAGTAGTGTTAGGATAGATTAACAGTAGTGTTAGGATAGATTAACTTCTCTGTGATATGTGGGACGGTAGCGTCCCACCTCGACAACAGCCAGTGAAATTGCAGGGCGCCAAATTGAAAACAACAGAAATCCCATAATTCAAATTCCTCAAACATACATGTATTATACACCATTTTAAAGATACACTTCTTGTTAATCCAGCAGCAGTGTCTGATTTCAAAAAGGTTTTACGGCAAAACACACCTTTCGGTTATGTTAAGTTAGTGCCTAGTCACAGAAAAACATACAACCATTTTCCAAAGAAGGAGAGGTGTCACAAAAGACAGAAATAGCGTTAAAATGAATCACTGACCTTTGATGATCCTCACCGGATGTGACTCCCAGGACTCCATGTTAGACAATACATGTGTGTTTTGTTCGATAAAGTTAATCTTTATGTCCAAAAACCTCATTTGAAATTGGTGCGTTATGTTCAGAAATGCATTGTCTCAAACAAACATCCGGTGAAAGTGCAGAGAGCCACATCAAATTACAGAAATACTCATCATAAACATTGATGAAAGATACAATTGTTAAACACACAATTAAAGATAAACTTCTCCTTAATGCAACCACTGTGTCAGATTTCAAAAAGGTTTTACGGTAAAAGCACACCATGCAATTATGTTAGGTCAGCGCCTCGCCACAGAAAAACATACAGCCATTTTCCAACCAAGGAGAGGTGTCACAAAACTCAGAATAGCGTTATAAATATTCACTTACCTTTGATGAACTTCTTCGGAATGCACTCCCAGGAATCCCAGTTCCACAATAAATGTTTGTTTTGATCGATGAAGTCCATAATTTATGTCCAAATACCTCCTTTTTGTTTGCAAGTTTAGTTCACAAATCCAAATTCACAAGGCGCAGGCACTTAGTTCAGACGAAAAGTCAAAACAGTTCCATTACAGTTCGTAGAAACATGTCAAACGATGTATATAATCTATCTTGTTTTTATCATAAATCTTCAATAATATTCCAACCGGACAATTCCTTTGTCTTTAGAAATGAAAAGGAACGGAGCTCGCCGCTCTCACGCCGCACGCGTGACTTATGGCATTCTGCCAGACCCGTGATTCAAACAGCTCTTATTCGATCCCCCTTCATAGTAGAAGCCTGAAACAAAGTTATAAAGACTGTTTACATCTAGTGGAAGCCTTTGGAAGTGTTAGGATAGATTAACAGTAGTGTTAGGATAGATTTAGTAGTAGTGCTAGGATAAATTAGTAGTAATGTTAGGATAGATTAGTAGCTGACAAACCTCCTGCCATTAACAACTTAGATGGAAAGCTACTGAGGATGGTAGCTGACTCTATAGCCAATCCTGTCTGTCGTATTTTTAATATGAGCCTTGAGGTAAGTCTTTGTCCTCAGTCCTGGAGGGAAGCCAAAGTAATTCCACTACCCAAGAGTGGTAAAGGGGAATTTTACTGGTTCAAACAGCAGACCTATAAACTTGCTGCCAGCTCCTAGCAAACTGCTGGAAAAAATTGTGTTTGAAAAAATACAATGCTATTTCTCTGTAAACAAATTAACAACAGACTTTCAGCATGCATATATAGAATGGCACTCAACATGTACTGACTTCACAGACAAAAATGATAAATTGATAAATTGATAATAAGATGAATTGTACTGTTAGACTTCAGTGCAGCTTTTAATATTATTGACCATAACATGTTGTTTAATAAACGTAAGTGCTATGGCTTTCAACCTCTGGTATATTGTGGATTCAGAACTATCTATTCAATGGAGCTCAAAGGGTTTTCTTTAGTGGAAGCGTCTCTAATATCAAACATGTAAAGTGTGGTGTACCGCAGGGCAGCTCTCTAGGCCCTCTACTTTCACTAAATGACCTGCCACTGGCATTAAACAAAGCATGTGTGTCCATGTATGCTGAGGATTCAACCATATACGCATCAGCAACCACAGCTAATGAAGTCACTGATTTATTTTTATTTTTTACTACCTTTATTTAACGAGGCAAGTCAGTTTTAACAACAATTCTTATTTTCAATGACGGCCTAGGAACAGCGGGTTAACTGCCTTGTTCAGAGGCAAAACAACAGATTTTTACCTTGTCAGCTCAGGGATTCAATCTTGTAACCTTTCTGTTACTAGTCCAATGCTCTAATCACTAGGCTACCCTGCCGCCCCTTAACGAAGAGTTGCAGTCTGTTTTGGAGTGGGTGGCCAGTAATAAACTGGTCCTGAATATCTCTAAAACTAAGAGCATTGTATTTGGTACAAATCATTCCTTATTATGCTAGACCTCAGCTGAATCTGGTAATGAATGATGTGGCTGTTGAACAAGTTGAGGAGACTAAATTACTTGGTGTTACCTTAGATTGTAAACTGTCATGGTCAAAACATATATATTCAATGGTTGTAAAGATGGGGAGAGGTCTGTCCGTAATAAAGAGATACTCTGCTTTTTTGACACCACACTCCAAAAAACAAGTTCTGCAGGTCCTAGCTTTGTCTAATCTTATTATTGTCCAGTCGTGTGGTCCAGTGCTGCAAGTAAAGACCTAGTTAAGCTGCAGCTGGCACAGAACAGAGTGGCACGTGTTGCTCTTAATTGTAATCAGAGGGCTGATATGAATACTATGCATGCCAGTCTCTCTTGGCTAAGAATTGAGGAGAGACTGACTGCATCACTTATTTTTATAAGAAACAATGTGTTGAAAATCCCAAAATGTTTGCATAGTCAACTTACACACAGCTCTGACACACACACCTATCCCACCAGACATGCCACTAGAGGTCTTTCCACAGTCCCCCAATCCTGAATAAATTCAAGAAAACATACAGTATTATATAGAGCCCTTAACCATTTCACAATCAACTTTTACCAGTTGATGTAGACACAAATAATATAAAATAAATTCATTACAATTTTTCTGAAATATGTGCATATATTGGTTTCACTTCAGGACCAGAGCAGATTGTGGATAAATACTTAAAAAATATATTTTTTATAATACTAAAGACATGCATTTTTGGCAAATTCATTCAAATAAAATATGATATAGAATAGAAAGAATGACAGAATATCAACAATTCTCAATTGAAAAGTCTGGAGAATATATCTAAGGATAACCACAGGATAACCAGAGGATAACCAGAGGATAACCAGAGGATAACCACGGGATAACCAGAGGATAACCGGATGATAACCAGAGGATAACCACAGGATAACCACAGGATAACCACAGGATAACCAGAGGATACCAACAGGATAACCAGAGGATAACCACAGGATAACCAGAGGATAACCACAGGATAACCACAGGATAACCACAGGATAACCAGAAGATAACCACAGGATAACCAGAGGATAACCAGAGGATAACCACAGGATAACCACAGGATAACCAGAGGATAACCAGAGGATAACCACGGGATAACCAGAGGATAACCACAGGATAATCAGAGGATAACCACCGGATAACCACAGGATAACCAGAGGATAACCACAGGATAATCACAGGATAACCAGAGGATAACCACAGGATAACCGGAGGATAACCACAGGATAATCACAGGATAACCAGAGGATAACCACAGGATAATCACAGGATAACCAGAGGATAACCACAGGATAATCACAGGATAACCACAGGATAACCAGAAGATAACCACATGATAACCACAGGATAATCACAGGATAACCAGAGGATAACCACATGATAACCACAGGATAACCACACGATAACCGGAGGATAACCACACGATAACCACACGATAACCAGAGGATAACCAGAGGATAACCAGAGGATAACCAGAGGATAACCACAGGATAACCACGGGATAACCAGAGGATAACCACAGGATAACCAGAGGATAACCAGAGGATAACCAGAGGATAACCAGAGGATAACCACATGATAACCACATGATAACCAGAGGATAACCAGATGATAACCACAGGATAACCAGAGGATAACCAGAGGATAACCACAGGATAACCAGAGGATAACCTCATCTGTGGATCTGTTGGGGCGGTATTCGAATTGGAGTGGGTCTAGGGTGTCCGGGAGGATGCTGTTGATGTGAGCCATGACCAGCCTATCAAAGCACTTCATGGCTACCGATGTGAGTGCTACGGGGCGGTAACCTGGTTACCTTCGCTTCCGTGGGCACAGGGACTATGGTGGTCTGCTTGAAACCACGTCCTAGTAATCCATCTGGTCCGCAGCTTTGTGAATGTTTACCTGTTTTAAGGTCTTGCTCACATCAGCTACCGAGAGCATTATCACACAGTCATCCAGAACAGCTGGTGCTCTCATGCATGCTTCAGTGTTGTTTGCCTCGACGCAAGCATCAAAGAAATTTAACTCGTCTGGTAGGCTTGCGTCACTGCGCAGCTCGCGTCTGAGTTTCCCTTTTTAGTCTGTAATAGTTTTCGAGCCCTGCCACATCTGACGAGCGCCAGAGCCGGTGTAGTAGTATTCAATCTTAATCCTGTATTGACAGTTGTTTGATGGTTCATCTGAGCGCATAGAGGGATTTTTTACAAGTGTCCGGATTAGTTTCCCGCTCCTTGAAAGTGGAAGCTCTAGCCTTTAGCTCAATGTGGATGTTGCCTGTAATCCATGGCTTCTGGTTGGGATATGTATATCGGAGCGATGCGTAGGGTGTTTCATGCTTGTGACCCGGGTTTGCTTCCCTGTTCTTCTATTCACTACAGTATCCATAGCACAATGAGACTTAATTATAGGCTACTGTAAGTCTAGTAAACTGTAACCCTACTATTGACACAGCTCTGTGTAACTGATCAAACTCTGTGCTGCTAAACCAGCACTGTGCTACTGAACCAACTCTCTGCTACTGAACCAGCTCTATAATACTGAACCAGCTCTCTGCTTCTGAACCAGCTCTGTTCTACTGAACAAACTCTGTGTTACTGAACCAGCTCCATAATTCTGAACCAGCTCTGTTCTACTGAACAAACTCTGTGTTACTGAACCAGCTCTATGGTACTGAACCAGCTCTGTGCTACTGAACCAGCTCGGTGCTACTGAACCAGCTCTATGATACTGAACCAGCTCTGTGCTACTGAACCAGCTCTGTGCTACTGAACCAGCTCTATGATACTGAACCAGCTCTGTGATACTGAACCAGCTCTATAATACTCAACCAGCTCTATGATACTGAACCAGCCGTGTGCTACTGAACCAGCTCTGTGCTACTGAACCAACTCTATAATACTGGACCAGCTCTATAATACTGAACCAGCTCTGTGATACTGAACCAGCTCTGTGATACTGAACCAGCTCTGTGCTACTGAACCAGCTCTGTGATACTGAACCAGCTCTGTGCTACTGAACCAGCTCTGTGATACTGAACCAGCCATGTGCTACTGAACCAGCCGTGTGATACTGAACCAGCTCTGTGCTACTGAACCAGCTCTGTGCTACTGAACCAGCTCTATAATACTGTACCAGCTCTGTGATACTGAACCAGCTCTGTGATACTGAACCAGCCATGTGCTACTGAACCAGCCGTGTGATACTGAACCAGCTCTGTGCTACTGAACCAGCTCTATAATACTGAACCAGCTGGGTGCTACTGAACCAGCTCTGTGCTACTGAACCAGCTCTATGATACTGAACCAGCTCTGTGCGACTGAACCAGCTTTGTGCTACTGAACCAGCTCTGTGCTACTGAACCAGCTCTATGATACTGAACCAGCTCTGTGCTACTGAACCAGCCATGTGCTACTATTCTGTTGTACACCTCTGATCCTGACACGTCATAGAGAAGAAGGATTTCTGTCAGGGCAGAAAAAGAGACGGAGGCAGGAGAGTCCCAAAAACCTCCCTATTCCCTTTATACTGCATGGGCCCTGGTCTGAAGTAGCTCAGTACTAGCCGTTGGGCCCTGGTTTGGAGTAGCTCACTACTAGCCTATGGGCCCTGGTCAAAAGTAGTGCCCTATATAGGGACTAGGGTGCAATTTGGGATGAGAACTCAGACTCACTGCTGGCCCTCAAAAGCCCATGAATAATTTGGATAATTAAAAGTTGAACAAGACCGCTGTTACAAGGCCAGGTCTATGAATAGTTCTATGTGACGGCTGTAGAAAGATGTTAGAACAGTCCCTGTTTCATACAATATAGAGCAATAGATGAAACATCCCAAGGCATGCTGTAGAGGGAATGGTATTTTGTTATTTGGTGAAATTCGGACCAGACTATACCAGACTGTATGAATCGGAGAGAGAAGCACGGACTGACATGAACTGGTTATACGGAAATTAAGGGGCGTATTATATTCATTCTATTGTTACTATGATACACCAGAACAACTGAAGAACTGTATTTTTCCCAGCGCATTGGAATCCTTCACATGAACAACAGTAACAGACTCTATGACTCTCTCCGTGCCCTTCTCTCTGTCAGACAGGCCTCTTTCTGTTCTCCATGTGGGAGTTATGATGAATGTGAAGGAGAGGGAGTTGCAGGGAAGTGACGTGGAGAAGTGATGTGTGTTTGTCTGCAAGGAGATAACATTGACTAGTGAACAGTGTGTCTGCAAGGAGATAACATTGACTGGTGAACTGTGTGTCTGCAAAGAGATAACATTGACTAGTGAACTGTGTGTCTGCAAGGAGATAACATTGACTAGTGAACTGTGTGTCTGCAAGGAGATAACATTGACAGGTGAACTGTGTGTCTGCAAGGAGATAACATTGACTGGTGAACTGTGTGTCATCAACATAATATTGACTAGTGAACAGTGTGTCGTCAGGGAGATAACATTGACTAGTAAACAGTGTGTCTGCAAGGAGATAACATTGACTAGTGAACAGTGTGTCATCAACATAATATTGACTAGTGAACAGTGTGTCTGTAAGGAGTTAACATTGACTAGTGAACAGTGTGTCGTCAAGGAGATAACATTGACTGGTGAACAGTGTGTCGTCAGGGAGATAACATTGACTAGTGAACAGTGTGTCGTCAAGGAGATAACATTGACTGGTGAACAGTGTGTCGTCAAGGAGATAACATTGACTAGTCAGCCCCTATTAAAATATCCTGTATCCAGTGCTATTCACTGGGAAGGCAGAGCTTTCGTTCACTGGATAAGCTGCCTTTCACAAACCACAGAGGCTGTGTTTACACAGGAAGCCCAATATTTATGTTTCTAACTGTAGGCTTTATTTAGTTCTGAGAAAAAGAGAAAAAGAAACAGGCATGAGCTTTATATCTATATTTATATCTAGCCTCTAAAATAACCATCATATTGCTGTTCAATATCACTCCAGAACACTGCAGTACACTCATCAATAACACTGTGTGGGCTACAGGCCGTGAACAGGCTGTTATGGCAGAATGCATCTTCTAGAAACGGCAATAGGATTGGACTTCACATGACGCTCAGCCTTCGTCAGCAAGGCTGCCAGCTAGGCTACAGCTCATAACTGCTGCCGTGCGCGTGTGTCCAGGAACAATACACATCCCTGTAATTCTGTTGTTAATAATAATAATAATAAATAATAATATATGCCATTTAGCAGACGCTTTTATCCAAAGCGACTTACGGTCATGTGTGCATACATTCTACGTATGGGTGGTCCCGGGGATTGAACCCACTACCCTGGCGTTACAAGCGCCATGCTCTACCAACTGAGCTACAGAAGGACTGGAGAAGTAGCTCAGTACTAGCCGTTGGAGTCTATTGGAAGCACACAAACACATCTACGTTCTAACTCTTAGAAAAAACCCACCACCACAAAATATTCCCATTGGGTTTTCCTGGGATCTTACTGAATAATGACGGAAGTTCTGTCTCTTCTCTCCAGATCAGAAGACGGCGGCCCACACCTGCTACTCTGGTAGCATCCAGTGACCAGTCTTCTCCAGGTAATTAAACCAGTCTTCTCCAGGTAATTAAACCAGTCTTCTCCAGGTAATTAAACCAGTCTTCTCCAGGTAATTAAACCAGTCTTCTCCAGGTAATTAAACCAGTCTTCTCCAGGTAATTAAACCAGTCTTCTCCAGGTAATTAAACCAGTCTTCTCCAGGTCATTAAACCAGTCTTCTCCAGGTAATTAAACCAGTCTTCTCCAGGTAATTAAACCAGTCTTCTCCAGGTAATTAAACCAGTCTTCTCCAGGTAATTAAACCAGTCTTCTCCAGGTAATTAAACCAGTCTTCTCAATGTAATTAAACCAGTCTTCTCCAGGTAATTAAACCAGTCTTCTCCAGGTAATTAAAACAGTCTTCTCCAGATAATTAAACCAGTCTTCACCAGGTAATTAAACCAGTCTTCTCAATGTAATTAAACCAGTCTTCTCCAGGTAATTAAACCAGTCTTCCCCAGGTAATTAAACCAGTCTTCTCCAGGTAATTAAACTAGTCTTCTCCAGGTAATTAAACCAGTCTTCTCCAGGTAATTAAACCAGTCTTCTCCAGGTAATTAAACCAGTCTTCTCCAGGTAATTAAACTAGTTTTCTCCAGGTAATTAAACCAGTCTTCTCCAGGTAATTAAACCAGTCTTCTCCAGGTAATTAAACCAGTCTTCTCCAGGTAATTAAACTAGTCTTCTCCAGGTAATTAAACCAGTCTTCTCCAGGTAATTAAACCAGTCTTCTCCAGGTAATTAAACCAGTCTTCTCCAGGTAATTAAACCAGTCTTCTCCAGGTCATTAAACCAGTCTTCTCCAGGTAATTAAACCAGTCTTCTCCAGGTCATTAAACCAGTCTTCTCCAGGTAATTAAACCAGTCTTCTCCAGGTAATTAAACCAGTCTTCTCCAGGTAATTAAACCAGTCTTCTCCAGGTAATTAAACCAGTCTTCTCCAGGTAATTAAACCAGTCTTCTCCAGGTAATTAAACCAGTCTTCTCCAGGTAATTAAACCAGTCTTCTCCAGGTAATTAAACCAGTCTTCTCCAGGTAATTAAACCAGTCTTCTCCAGGTAATTAAACCAGTCTTCTCCAGGTAATTAAACCAGTCTTCTCCAGGTAATTAAACCAGTCTTCTCCAGGTCATTAAACCAGTCTTCTCCAGGTCATTAAACCAGTCTTCTCCAGGTAATTAAACCAGTCTTCTCCAGGTAATTAAACCAGTCTTCTCCAGGTAATTAAACCAGTCTTCTCCAGGTAATTAAACCAGTCTTCTCCAGGTAATTAAACCAGTCTTCTCCAGGTAATTAAACCAGTCTTCTCCAGGTCATTAAACCAGTCTTCTCCAGGTAATTAAACCAGTCTTCTCCAGGTAATTAAACCAGTCTTCTCCAGGTAATTAAACCAGTCTTCTCCAGGTAATTAAACCAGTCTTCTCCAGGTAATTAAACCAGTCTTCTCCAGGTCATTAAACCAGTCTTCTCCAGGTAATTAAACCAGTCTTCTCCAGGTAATTAAACCAGTCTTCCCCAGGTAATTAAACCAGTCTTCTCCAGGTAATTAAACCAGTCTTCTCCAGGTAATTAAACCAGTCTTCACCAGGTAATTAAACCAGTCTTCTCCAGGTAATTAAACTAGTCTTCTCCAGGTAATTAAACCAGTCTTCTCCAGGTAATTAAACCAGTCTTCTCCAGGTAATTAAACCAGTCTTCTCCAGGTAATTAAACCAGTCTTCTCCAGGTAATTAAACCAGTCTTCTCCAGGTAATTAAACCAGTCTTCTCCAGGCAATTAAACCAGTCTTCTCCAGGTAATTAAACCAGTCTTCTCCAGGTAATTAAACCAGTCTTCTCCAGGTAATTAAACCAGTCTTCCCCAGGTAATTAAACCAGTCTTCTCCAGGTAATTAAACCAGTCTTCTCCATGTAATTAAACCAGTCTTCTCCAGGTAATTAAACCAGTCTTCTCCAGGTAATTAAACCAGTCTTCTCCAGGTAATTAAACTAGTCTTCTCCAGGTAATTAAACCAGTCTTCTCCAGGTAATTAAACCAGTCTTCTCCAGGTAATTAAACTAGTCTTCTCCAGGTAATTAAACCAGTCTTCTCCAGGTAATTAAACCAGTCTTCTCCAGGTAATTAAACCAGTCTTCTCCAGGTAATTAAACCAGTCTTCTCCAGGTAATTAAACTTGTCTTCTCCAGGTAATTAAACTAGTCTTCTCCAGGTAATTAAACCAGTCTTCTCCATGTAATTAAACCAGTCTTCTCCAGGTAATTAAACCAGTCTTCTCCAGGTAATTAAACCAGTCTTCTCCAGGTAATTAAACTAGTCTTCTCCAGGTAATTAAACCAGTCTTCTCCAGGTAATTAAACCAGTCTTCTCCAGGTAATTAAACCAGTCTTCCCCAGGTAATTAAACCAGTCTTCTCCAGGTAATTAAACCAGTCTTCTCCAGGTCATTAAACCAGTCTTCTCCAGGTAATTAAACCAGTCTTCTCCAGGTAATTAAACCAGTCTTCTCCAGGTAATTAAACCAGTCTTCTCCAGGTAATTAAACCAGTCTTCTCCAGGTAATTAAACCAGTCTTCTCCAGGTCATTAAACCAGTCTTCTCCAGGCAATTAAACCAGTCTTCTCCAGGTCATTAAATCAGTCTTCTCCAGGCAATTAAACCAGTCTTCCCCAGGTAATTAAACCAGTCTTCTCCAGGTCATTAAATCAGTCTTCTCCAGGTCATTAAACCAGTCTTCTCCAGGTCATTAAACCAGTCTTCTCCAGGTAATTAAACCAGTCCTTCCAGCTACTGGTCTGCCTCTCTAAACTTTAGGTTACCTGCCAAATTACACAGCTATATCATTGATAATGTATTATAATACAGTTGTATTATGCATTCCATGCCCTCCTACCTCACGCCCATTGAGTAACATGAGATGTACAGGTTGCCATGGTCAGATCTGCGTCAAAAATACACATGTACACCATGCCATTTCCATATGAATAATAAACTGAAGCTTCCTGTTCTTTCTGACTAAGGAAACTTACAATGTAACTCCCCTGCCCAATCCAGGCGGTAGTCTCACTGTCATTTCTAGCAATAGGAACTATCTCTCCAGCCCCATTCTCCTGAGTCTCTGTCTGTCCTTCTCTAATTCTAGGATCTAA
>NC_060190.1:74573434-74603434 GCF_021184085.1 Oncorhynchus gorbuscha | reverse complement strand
GCTTGTGCTTCTAGTTCCGACAATGCAGTGATAACCAACAAGTAATCTAACTAACAATTCCTAAACTACTGTCTTATACACAGTGTAAGGGGATAAAGAATATGTACATAAGGATATATGAATGAGTGATGGTACAGAGCAGCATAGGCAAGATACAGTAGATGGTATCGAGTACAGTATATACATATGAGATGAGTATGTAAACAAAGTGGCATAGTTAAAGTGGCTAGTGATACATGTATTACATAAGGATGCAGTCGATGATATAGAGTACAGTATATACGTATGCATATGAGATTAATAATAATAATAATATATATATATAATATAATAATATAATAATAATAATATTACTAAATGGCATATATTATTATTATAGATGAATAATGTAGGGTAAGTAACATTATATAAGGTAGCATTGTTTAAAGTGGCTAGTGATATATTCACATCATTCCCATCAATTCCCATTATTAAAGTGGCTGGAGTTGAGTCAGTGTCAGTGTGTTGGCAGCGGCCACTCAATGTTAGTGGTGGCTGTTTAACAGTCTGATGGCCTTGAGATAGAAGCTGTTTTTCAGTCTCTCGGTCCCAGCTTTGATGCACCTGTACTGACCTCGCCTTCTGGATGATAGCGGGGTGAACAGGCAGTGGCTCGGGTGGTTGATGTCCTTGATGATCTTTATGGCCTTCCTGTAACATCGGGTGGTGTAGGTGTCCTGGAGGGCAGGTAGTTTGCCCCCCGGTGATGCGTTGTGCAGACCTCACTACCCTCTGGAGAGCCTTACGGTTGAGGGCGGAGCAGTTGCCGTACCAGGCGGTGATACAGCCCGCCAGGATGCTCTCGATTGTGCATCTGTAGAAGTTTGTGAGTGCTTTTGGTGACAAGCCAAATTTCTTCAGCCTCCTGAGGTTGAAGAGGCGCTGCTGCGCCTTCTTCACGATGCTGTCTGTGTGAGTGGACCAATTCAGTTTGTCTGTGATGTGTATGCCGAGGAACTTAAAACTTGCTACGCTCTCCACTACTGTTCCATCGATGTGGATAGGGGGGTGTTCCCTCTGCTGTTTCCTGAAGTCCACAATCATCTCCTTAGTTTTGTTGACGTTGAGTGTGAGGTTATTTTCCTGACACCACACTCCGAGGGCCCTCACCTCCTTCCTGTAGGCCGTCTCGTCGTTGTTGGTAATCAAGCCTACCACTGTTGTGTCGTCCGCAAACTTGATGATTGAGTTGGAGACGTGCGTGGCCACGCAGTCGTGGGTGAACAGGGAGTACAGGAGAGGGCTCAGAACGCACCCTTGTGGGGCCCCAGTGTTGAGGATCAGAGGGGAGGAGATGTTGTTACCTACCCTCACCACCTTTGGGCGGCCCGTCAGGAAGTCCAGTACCCAGTTGCACAGGGCGGGGTCGAGGCCCAGGATCTCGAGCTTGATGACGAGCTTGGAGGGTACTATGGTGTTGAATGCCGAGCTGTAGTCGATGAACAGCATTCTCACATAGGTATTCCTCTTGTCCAGAAGGGTTAGAGCAGTGTGCAGTGTGGTTGAGATTGCATCGTCTGTGGACCTATTTGGGCGGTAAGCAAATTGGAGTGGGTCTAGGGTGTCAGGTAGGGTGGAGGTGATATGGTCCTTGACTAGTCTCTCAAAGCACTTCATGATGACGGAAGTGAGTGCTACGGGGCGGTAGTCGTTTAGCTCAGTTACCTTAGCTTTCTTGGGAACAGGAACAATGGTGGCCCTCTTGAAGCATGTGGGAACAGCAGACTGGTATAGGGATTGATTGAATATGTGCGTAAACACACCGGCCAGCTGGTCTGCGCAGGCTCTGAGGGCGCGGCTGGGGATGCCGTCTGGGCCTGCAGCCTTGCGAGGGTTAAAACGTTTAAATGTCTTACTCACCTCGGCTGCAGTGAAGGAGAGACCACATGTTTTCGTTGCAGGCCGTGTCAGTGGCACTGTATTGTCCTCAAAGCGGGTAAAAAAGTGATTTAGTCTGCCTGGGAGCAGGACATCCTGGTCCGTGACTGGGCTGGATTTCTTCCTGTAGTCCGTGATTGACTGTAGACCCTGCCACATGCCTCTTGTGTCTGAGCCGTTGAATTGAGATTCTACTTTGTCTCTGTACTGACGCTTAGCTTGTTTGATAGCCTTGCGGAGGGAATAGCTGCACTGTTTGTATTCGGTCATGTTACCAGACACCTTGCCTTGATTAAAAGCAGTGGTTCGCGCTTTCAGTTTCACGCGAATGCTACCATCAATCCACGGTTTCTGGTTAGGAAATGTTTTAATCGTTGCTATGGGAACGACATCTTCAACGCACGTTCTAATGAACTCGCACACCGAATCAGCGTATTCGTCAATGTTGTTATCTGACACAATACGAAACATATTCCAGTCCATGTGCTGGAAGCAGCCTTGGAGTGTGGAGTCAGCTTGGTCGGACCAGCGTTGGACAGCGTGGGAGCCTCTAGTTTTAGTTTCTGTCTGTAGGCAAGGATCAGCAAAATGGAGTAGTGGTCAGCTTTTCCGAAAGAGGGGCGGGGCAGGGCCTTATATGCGTCTCGGAAGTTAGAGTAACAATGATCGAAGGTTTTTCCACCCCTGGTTGCGCAATCGATATGCTGATAAAATTTAGGGAGTCTTGTTTTCAGATAAGCCTTGTTAAAATCCCCAGCTAGAATGAATGCAGCCTCCGGATAAATGGTTTCCAGTTTGCAAAGAGTTAAATAAAGTTCGTTCAGAGCCATCGATGTGTCTGCTTGGGGGGGGATATATACGGCTGTGATTATAATCGAAGAGAATTCTCTTGGTAGATAATGCGGTCTACATTTGATTGTGAGGAATTCTAAATCAGGTGAACAGAAGGATTTGAGTTCCTGTATGTTTCTTTCATCACACCATGTCTCGTTAGTCATGAGGCATACGCCCCCGCCACTCTTCTTACCAGAAAGGTGTTTGTTTCTGTCTGCGCGATGCGTGGAGAAACCCGTTGGCTGCACCGCTTCGGATAGCGTCTCTCCAGTGAGCCATGTTTCCGTGAAGCACAGAACGTTACAGTCTCTGATGTCCCTCTGGAATGCTACCCTTGCTCGGATTTCATCAACCTTGTTGTCTAGAGACTGGACATTGGCAAGAAGAATGCTAGGGAGTGGTGCACGGTGTGCCCGTCTTCGGAGTCTGACCAGAAGACCGCCTCGTTTCCCTCTTTTTCGGAGTCGTTTTTTTGGGTCGCTGCATGCAATCCATTCTGTTGCCCTGTTTGTAAGGCAGAACACAGGATCCGCGTCGCAAAAAAACATATTCTTGGTCGTACTGATGGTGAGTTGACGCTGATCTTATATTCAGTAGTTCTTCTCGACTGTATGTAATGAAACCTAAGATGACCTGGGGTACTAATGTAAGAAATAACACGTAAAAAAAACAAAAAACTGCATAGTTTCCTAGGAACGCGAAGCGAGGCGGCCATCTCTGTCGGAAGTAAGATCTCTCCCAGGCAGAGGAGGAAGGGAGCAAGAGCCACGCCCACTATGAAAGGTAAGATCTCTCCCAGGCAGAGGAGGAAGGGAGCAAGAGCCACACCCACTATGAAAGGTAAGATCTCTCCCAGGCAGAGGAGGAAGGGAGCAAGAGCCACACCCACTATGAAAGGTAAGATCTCTCCCAGGCAGAGGAGGAAGGGAGCAAGACCCACGCCCACTATGAAAGGTAAGATCTCTCCCAGGCAGAGGAGGAAGGGAGCAAGAGCCACGCCCACTATGAAAGGTAAGATCTCTCCCAGGCAGAGGAGGAAGGGAGCAAGAGCCACGCCCACTATGAAAGGTAAGATAATATAGCTTAGAAATGTAGAGAAAGTGACACATCAAGTGTGCATCAACATAATGTCATTTCAGACAGGCTCCACAATAATCATGGGACTTTCTTCAATGTAATAATGTGTTAAATCTGCCTAAAACGTGTGAATTGTTTCCTCAGTGTTGCACAAATCAACCTTTTAAAGCCATGTTATGGCTGTGATCCCCGTACAGGGATCAACATCAGGGGACATTTCAGAGTGACTAACTAAAAATACAACTTCGTAAAGTTAATTAAGGGAGTAGCTGCTGATAGTTTCTCTGAGGAGACTGTCCAAGACCCACGTTATATATTCAGATTCAGTTCCCACTCTACTCAGGAACGGAACATAAAACTCCTTAAACTGGAACCAAAATAAATCCTTCTCCTTCTGCAGAACAATCTTTTCAGAAACACTTTTGTTCTAAGACTAGTTTCATAGTTTCTTTGATACCGGCGTATCGTCATCTGCCCACACACCATAACATGGGGAGAGTCACTCATCCGCCCACACACCATAACATGGGGTGAGTCACTCATCCTCCCACACACTATAACATGGGGCGAGTCACTCATCATCCCACACACCATAACATGGGGAGAGTCACTCATCCGCCCACACACCATAACATGGGGCGAGTCACTCATCCTCCCACACACCATAACATGGGGCGAGTCACTCATCCGCCCACACACCATAACATGGGGCGAGTCACTCATCCTCCCACACACCATAACATGGGGTGAGTCACTCATCCGCATACACACCATAACATGGGAAGAGTCACTCATCCGCCCACACACCATAACATGGGGTGAGTCACTCATCCTCCCACACACTATAACATGGGGTGAGTCACTCATCCGCATACACACCATAACATGGGGTGAGTCACTCATCCTCCCACACACCATAACATGGGGCGATTCACTCATCCTCCCACACACCATAACATGGGGTGAGTCACTCATCCTCCCACACACCATAACATGGGGTGAGTCATTCATCCGCCCACACACCATAACATGGGGCGAGTCACTCATCATCCCACACACCATAACATGGGGTGAGTCACTCATCCGCCCACACACCATAACATGGGGAGAGTCACTCATCCACCCACACAACATAACATGGGGCGAGTCACTCATCCTCCCACACACCATAACATGGGGCAAGTCACTCATCCTCCCACACACCATAACATGGGGAGAGTCACTCATCCGCCCACACAACATAACATGGGGTGAGTCACTCATCCTCCCACACCCAATAACATGGGGTGAGTCACTCATCCTCCCACACACCATAACATGGGGCGAGTCACTCATCCGCCCCCACACCATAACATGGGGTGAGTCACTCATCCGCCCCCACACCATAACATGGGGCGAGTCACTCATCCGCCCACACACCATAACATGGGGTGAGTCACTCACTGCAAGCAGCTTGGACTGTAATGAGTGTAGTTAAGAAGGCTGGTTGATTAGAGTAATGAAAAGGACTGATGATGCTCTTCACCTATCGAACCGTGTTAGGACTTCATTATACCTTTAATTAGAACTCTGACACATGATACGTTGACTTTGACTCTCTCTCTCTCTCTCTCTCTCTCTCTCTCTCTCTCTCTCTCTCTCTCTCTCTCTCTCTCTCTCTCTCTCTCTCTCTCTCTCCCCTCCCTCCCTTCCTTCCTCTCTCCCTCCCTCCCTCTCCCTCCCTCCCTCCCTCCCTCCCTCCCTCCCCCTCCCCCTCCTCTCCCTCCCTCCTCTCTCTCTCTCTCTCTCTCTCTCTCTCTCTCTCTCTCTCTCTCTCTCTCTCTCTCTCTCCCTCCCTCCCTCCCTTCCTTCCTCTCTCCCTCCCCCTCCCTTCCTCTCTCCCTCCCTCCCTCCCTCCCCCTCTCTCTCTCTTTCCCTCCCTCCCTCTCTCCCTCTCTCCCTCCCTCCCTCCCTCCCTCCCTCTCTCCCTCCCTCCCTCCCCCCCCCTCTCCCCCCCTCCCTCCCCTCCCTCCCTCCCTCCCTCCCTCCCTCCCTCCCTCCCTCCCTCCCTCCCTCCCTCCCTCCCTCCCTCCTCTCTCTCTCTCTCTCTCTCTCTCTCTCTCTCTCTCTCTCTCTCTCTCTCTCTCTCTCTCTCTCTCTCTCTCTCTCTCCCTCCCTCCCTCCGCCTCCCTCCCTCCCTCCCTCCCTCCCTCTCTCTCTTTCCCTCCCTCCCTCCCCCTCCCTCCCTCCCTCCCTCCCTCCCCCTCCCTCCCTCCCTCCCTCCCTCTCTCTCTCTCTCTCTCTCCCCCTCTCTCTCCCTCCCTCCCTCCCTCAACCCTCCCTCCCTCCCTCTCTCCCTCTCTCCCTCCCTCCCTCTCTCCCTCCCTCCCTCAACCCTCCCTCCCTCCCACCCTCCCTCCCTCCCTACAGAGTTACAGTTCATGGTCGACCACCACCTGTATCAACAGCAGCAGCAGCAGGGTGGAGGTGAGAGGAGATTGTTTCCTAGGTTCCTTTCCTTTTTCTTTTCCCTGGCCAATGTGCCTCCCTTTATGCATTACTTGCTCTTTAGGGGGGTTAGGCTTCATTACTGTTTTTTAACTGCTTATACACTCCTCCTTACACTTGTGGAAATCTTTATGTGCCTTTGAGCTGGGTATGGTAGTAGTTGTCAGGCACATGGGTTTGAGTATGTCAAGAACTGCAACGCTGCTGGGTTTTTCCCATGTGTATCAAGAATGGTCTAACCACCCAAAGGACATCCAGCCAACTTGACACAACTGTGGGAAGCATTGGAGTCAACATGGGCCAGCGTCCCTGTGGAGCGCTTTCAACACCTTGTAGAGTCCATGTCCTGATGAATTGAGACTGTTCTGACACCTTGTAGATTCCATGTCCTCATGAATTGAGGCTGTTCTGACACCTTGTAGATTCCATGTCCTGATGAATTGAGGCTGTTCTGAGGGAGAAAGGGAAGGTTCAACTTAATATTAGTAAAGTGTTGTTAATGTTTTGTACACTCAGTGTAAATCGCAATCTAGGTCAGGTGGGCATCATTTGAAAGATTATTATATTACCAATATGGCTAGCTAAGTTATAAAATACAATCTCAGAGTGTTTAGCCTTTCTAAAACCACCTCAGGCAAACAGAAATGTGGATGCACATAGAACAGAGTCATGAGTGCATTCAGTTCTGTGTGTGTTCCTTGCCTAATCTTCTTCACAATTTGAGGAACACAGGCTCGTTGTGTGCAAGACAACCCAGGCTATAACACATGTCATTCTTGTAACTGTACATAATTTCTGAAATACATTTCACTGAATGATTGATTGATTGACTGAATGATTGATTGATTGACTGAATGATTGATTGATTGACTGAATGATTGATTGACTGAATTATTGATTGATTGACTGAATGATTGATTGATTGACTGATTGATTGATTGACTGAATGATTGATTGATTGACTGAATAATTGATTGATTGACTGAATGATTGATTGATTGATTGGCTGATTGATTGATTGACTGAATGATTGATTGATTGACTGAATGATTGATTGACTGAATGATTGATTGATTGACTGAATGATTGATTGAATGATTGATTGATTGACTGAATGATTGATTGATTGACTGAATGATTGATTGACTGAATTATTGATTGATTGACTGAATGATTGATTGATTGATTGACTGATTGATTGATTGACTGAATGATTGATTGATTGACTGAATAATTGATTGATTGACTGAATGATTGATTGATTGATTGGCTGATTGATTGATTGACTGAATGATTGATTGATTGACTGAATGATTGATTGACTGAATGATTGATTGATTGACTGAATGATTGATTGATTGATTGACTGAATGATTGATTGATTGAATGAATTATTGATTGATTGACTGAATTATTGATTGATTGACTGAATGATTGATTGATTGAGTGATTGATTGAATGATTGATTGATTGACTGAATGATTGATTGAATGACTGAATGATTGATTGACTGAATGATTGATTGATTGACTGAATGATTGATTGATTGATTGATTGATTGATTGACTGACTGAATGATTGATTGATTGAATGAATGATTGATTGATTGACTGAATTATTGATTGATTGACTGAATGATTGATTGATTGAGTGATTGATTGAATGATTGATTGATTGACTGAATGATTGATTGCACAGAAATGTGTTTTCACAAGCTCCATATATATAACACAATATATAGGTGTAGAAGATGAGCATATATGATATTATTCCAGGTGATGAGTGTTCCTCAGAGAGCTGTCTGTCCGACAGACCCAGCCCGGACGATCTGCCCAACGGGGAGGAGGAGGAGGAGCTGGAGCTACCGGAGGACGAGGAGGCCTGGGGAACCGAGGACAAGGTCACTGCAGACGCCCTCGAGAAGCCGCACTGCCAGATGGAGGGTAAGGAAGGAGGAATAAAGGGAGAGATATAGAGAGATAGGAAGAGAGAGATATAGGGAAAGATAGGGAGAGAGAGATATAGAGAGAAAGGAAGAGAGAGATATAACGAAAGATAGGAAGAGAGAGAGATAGGGAAAGATAGGGAAAGAGAGATATAGAGAGATAGGGAAAGATAGGGAGAGAGATATAGGGAAAGATAGGGAGAGAGATATAGGGAAAGATAGGGAAAGAGAGATATAGAGAGATAGGGAAAGATAGGGAGAGAGATATAGGGAAAGATAGGGAGAGAGATATAGGGAAAGATAGGGAAAGAGAGATATAGAGAGATAGGGAAAGATAGGGAGAGAGATATAGGGAAAGATAGGGAGAGAGATATAGGGAAAGATAGGGAAAGATAGGAAGAGAGAGATATAGAGAGATAGGGAAAGATAGGGAGAGAGATATAAGGAAAGATAGGGAAAGATAGGGAGAGAGAGATATAGAGAGATAGGAAGAGAGAGATATAGAGAGATAGGGAGAGAGAGATATAGAGAGATAGGGAGAGATATATATAGAGAGATAGGAAGAGAGAGATATAGAGAGATAGGAAGAGAGAGATATAGGGAAAGATAGGGAAAGAGAGATATAGAGAGATAGGGAAAGATAGGGAGAGAGATATAGGGAAAGATAGGGAGAGAGATATAGGAAAGGATAGGGAGAGAGATATAGGGAAATATAGGGAAAGATAGGAAGAGAGAGATATAGAGAGATAGGGAAACATAGGGAGAGAGATATAAGGAAAGATAGGGAAAGATAGGGAGAGAGATATAAGGAAAGATAGGGAAAGATAGGGAGAGAGAGATATAGAGAGATAGGAAGAGAGAGATATAGAGAGATAGGAAGAGAGAGATATAGAGAGATAGGGAGAGAGAGATATAGAGAGATAGGGAGAGATATATAGGGAATGATAGGAGAGAGATATATAGAGAGATAGGGAGAGAGAGATAGGGAAAGATAGAGAGAGAGATATATAGAGAGATAGGAAGAGAGAGAGATAGAGAGATAGGAAGAGAGAGATATAGAGAGATAGGGAGAGAGAGATATAGAGAGATAGGGAGAGATATATAGGGAAAGATAGGAGAGAGATATATAGAGAGATAGGGAGAGAGAGATAAGGAAAGATAGGGATAGAGAGATAGGGAAATATAGGGAGAGAGAGATAGGGAAATATAGGGAGAGAGAGATGGAAAGATAGGGAGAGAGAGATATAGAGAGATAGGGAGAGAGAGATAAGGAAAGATAGGGAGAGAGAGATATAGAGAGATAGGGAGAGAGAGATAAGGAAAGATAGGGAGAGAGAGATAGGGAAAGATAGGGAGAGAGATATAGAGAGATAGGGAGAGAGATAAGGAAAGATAGGGAGAGAGAGATAGGGAGAGAGAGAGAGGGAAAGATAGGGAGAGAGAGAGAGGGAGAGAGAGAGAGGGAAATATAGGGAGAGAGAGATAGGGAGAGAGAGAGAGATAGGGAGAGAGAGAGAGGGAAAGATAGGGAGAGAGAGGGAGAGAGAGAGAAAGATATAGAGAGATAGGGAGAGAGAGATAAGGAAAGATAGGGAGAGAGATATAGAGAGATAGGGAGAGAGATAAGGAAAGATAGGGAGAGAGAGATAGGGAGAGAGAGAGAGGGAAAGATAGGGAGAGAGAGAGAGGGAGAGAGAGAGAGGGAAATATAGGGAGAGAGAGATAGGGAGAGAGAGAGAGATAGGGAGAGAGAGAGAGGGAAAGATAGGGAGAGAGAGAGAGGGAGAGAGAGAGAGAGGGAAATATAGGGAGAGAGATAGTGGGTAGAGAGATATAGAGAGATAGGGAGAGAGAGATAAGGAAAGATAGGGAGAGAGAGATAGGGAGAGAGAGAGAGGGAAATATAGGGAGAGAGAGATAGGGAGAGAGAGAGAGAGAGATAGGGAGAGAGAGAGAGATAGGGAGAGAGAGATAGGGAGAGAGAGAGAGATAGGGAGATAGACATAGTGGGTAGAGAGAGAGAGAGATAGGGAGAGAGAGAGAGATAGGGAGATAGACATAGTGGGTAGAGAGAGAGAGAGATAGGGAGAGAGACATAGTGGGTAGAGAGAGAGAGAGATAGGGAGATAGACATAGTGGGTAGAGAGAGGGAGAGATAGGGAGAGAGAGATAGGGAGAGAGGGAGAGAGAGATAGGGAGAGAGAGATAGGGAGAGAGAGATAGGGAGATAGACATAGTGGGTAGAGAGAGTAAAAGGTAGGTAATAAATGGGGAAATTAAATGCAGTCCTGACAACAGTGCTCACCTCCTCCCTTTTAATTAAATTCAGCAGTAAAAATAACCTTGAGTTTTCCCTGATGTGTCTGTGTCTGGATGGAGTCAGATCTACTAGTTAGAGTTGTCCCTGCTGTGTCTGGATGGAGTCAGATCTACTAGATAGAGTTGTCCCTGCTGTGTCTGGATAGAGTCAGATCTACTAGATAGAGTTGTCCCTGCTGTGTCTGGATGGAGTCAGATCTACTAGATAGAGTTGTCCCTGCTGTGTCTGGATGGAGTCACATCTACTAGATAGAGTTGTCCCTGCTGTGTCTGTGTCTGGATGGAGTCACATCTACTAGATAGAGTTGTCCCTGCTGTGTCTGGATGGAGTCACATCTACTAGATAGAGTTGTCCCTGCTGTGTCTGGATGGAGTCAGATCTACTAGATAGAGTTGTCCCTGCTGTGTCTGGATGGAGTCACATCTACTAGATATAGTTGTCCCTGCTGTGTCTGGATGGAGTCAGATCTACTAGATAGAGTTGTCCCTGCTGTGTCTGGATGGAGTCAGATCTACTAGATAGAGTTGTCCCTGCTGTGTCTGGATGGAGTCAGATCTACTAGATAGAGTTGTCCCTGCTGTGTCTGTGTCTGGATGGAGTCACATCTACTAGATAGAGTTGTCCCTGCTGTGTCTGGATGGAGTCACATCTACTAGATAGAGTTGTCCCTGCTGTGTCTGGATGGAGTCAGATCTACTAGATAGAGTTGTCCCTGCTGTGTCTGGATGGAGTCAGATCTACTAGATAGTGTTGTCCCTGCTGTGTCTTCATGGAGTCAGATCTACTAGATAGAGTTGTCCCTGCTGTGTCTGGATGGAGTCAGATCTACTAGATAGAGTTGTCCCTGCTGTGTCTGTGTCTGGATGGAGTCACATCTACTAGATAGAGTTGTCCCTGCTGTGTCTGGATGGAGTCAGATCTACAAGATAGAGTTGTCCCTGCTGTGTCTGGATGGAGTCAGATCTACTAGATAGAGTTGTCCCTGCTGTGTCTGGATGGAGTCAGATCTACTAGATAGAGTTGTCCCTGCTGTGTCTGGATGGAGTCAGATCTACTAGATAGAGTTGTCCCTGCTGTGTCTGGATGGAGTCAGATCTACTAGATAGAGTTGTCCCTGCTGTGTCTGGATGGAGTCACATCTACTAGATAGAGTTGTCCCTGCTGTGTCTACATGGAGTCAGATCTACTAGATAGAGTTGTCCCTGCTGTGTCTGGATGGAGTCACATCTACTAGATAGAGTTGTCCCTGCTGTGTCTACATGGAGTCAGATCTACTAGATAGAGTTGTCCCTGCTGTGTCTGGATGGAGTCAGATCTACTAGATAGAGTTGTCCCTGCTGTGTCTGGATGGAGTCACATCTACTAGATAGAGTTGTCCCTGCTGTGTCTGGATGGAGTCAGATCTACTAGATAGAGTTGTCCCTGCTGTGTCTGGATGGAGTCAGATCTACTAGATAGAGTTGTCCCTGCTGTGTCTGGATGGAGTCACATCTACTAGATAGAGTTGTCCCTGCTGTGTCTGGATGGAGTCAGATCTACTAGATAGAGTTGTCCCTGCTGTGTCTGGATGGAGTCACATCTACTAGATAGAGTTGTCCCTGATGTGTCTGGATGGAGTCAGATCTACTAGATAGAGTTGTCCCTGCTGTGTCTGGATGGAGTCACATCTACTAGATAGAGTTGTCCCTGCTGTGTCTGTGTCTGGATGGAGTCACATCTACTAGATAGAGTTGTCCCTGCTGTGTCTGGATGGAGTCACATCTACTAGATAGAGTTGTCCCTGCTGTGTCTGGATGGAGTCAGATCTACTAGATAGAGTTGTCCCTGCTGTGTCTGGATGGAGTCACATCTACTAGATAGAGTTGTCCCTGCTGTGTCTGGATGGAGTCAGATCTACTAGATAGAGTTGTCCCTGCTGTGTCTGGATGGAGTCAGATCTACTAGATAGAGTTGTCCCTGCTGTGTCTGGATGGAGTCAGATCTACTAGATAGAGTTGTCCCTGCTGTGTCTGTGTCTGGATGGAGTCACATCTACTAGATAGAGTTGTCCCTGCTGTGTCTGGATGGAGTCACATCTACTAGATAGAGTTGTCCCTGCTGTGTCTGGATGGAGTCAGATCTACTAGATAGAGTTGTCCCTGCTGTGTCTGGATGGAGTCAGATCTACTAGATAGTGTTGTCCCTGCTGTGTCTTCATGGAGTCAGATCTACTAGATAGAGTTGTCCCTGCTGTGTCTGGATGGAGTCAGATCTACTAGATAGAGTTGTCCCTGCTGTGTCTGTGTCTGGATGGAGTCAGATCTACTAGATAGAGTTGTCCCTGCTGTGTCTGGATGGAGTCAGATCTACTAGATAGAGTTGTCCCTACTGTGTCTGGATGGAGTCAGATCTACAAGATAGAGTTGTCCCTGCTGTGTCTGGATGGAGTCACATCTACTAGATAGAGTTGTCCCTGCTGTGTCTGGATGGAGTCAGATCTACTAGATAGAGTTGTCCCTGCTGTGTCTGGATGGAGTCAGATCTACTAGATAGAGTTGTCCCTGCTGTGTCTGGATGGAGTCAGATCTACTAGATAGAGTTGTCCCTGCTGTGTCTGGATGGAGTCACATCTACTAGATAGAGTTGTCCCTGCTGTGTCTACATGGAGTCAGATCTACTAGATAGAGTTGTCCCTGCTGTGTCTGGATGGAGTCACATCTACTAGATAGAGTTGTCCCTGCTGTGTCTACATGGAGTCAGATCTACTAGATAGAGTTGTCCCTGCTGTGTCTGGATGGAGTCAGATCTACTAGATAGAGTTGTCCCTGCTGTGTCTGGATGGAGTCACATCTACTAGATAGAGTTGTCCCTGCTGTGTCTGGATGGAGTCAGATTTACTAGATAGAGTTGTCCCTGCTGTGTCTGGATGGAGTCAGATTTACTAGATAGAGTTGTCCCTGCTGTGTCTGGATGGAGTCACATCTACTAGATAGAGTTGTCCCTGCTGTGTCTGGATGGAGTCAGATCTACTAGATAGAGTTGTCCCTGCTGTGTCTGGATGGAGTCACATCTACTAGATAGAGTTGTCCCTGATGTGTCTGGATGGAGTCAGATCTACTAGATAGAGTTGTCCCTGCTGTGTCTGGATGGAGTCACATCTACTAGATAGAGTTGTCCCTGCTGTGTCTGTGTCTGGATGGAGTCACATCTACTAGATAGAGTTGTCCCTGCTGTGTCTGGATGGAGTCACATCTACTAGATAGAGTTGTCCCTGCTGTGTCTGGATGGAGTCAGATCTACTAGATAGAGTTGTCCCTGCTGTGTCTGGATGGAGTCACATCTACTAGATATAGTTGTCCCTGCTGTGTCTGGATGGAGTCAGATCTACTAGATAGAGTTGTCCCTGCTGTGTCTGGATGGAGTCAGATCTACTAGATAGAGTTGTCCCTGCTGTGTCTGGATGGAGTCAGATCTACTAGATAGAGTTGTCCCTGCTGTGTCTGTGTCTGGATGGAGTCACATCTACTAGATAGAGTTGTCCCTGCTGTGTCTGGATGGAGTCACATCTACTAGATAGAGTTGTCCCTGCTGTGTCTGGATGGAGTCAGATCTACTAGATAGAGTTGTCCCTGCTGTGTCTGGATGGAGTCAGATCTACTAGATAGTGTTGTCCCTGCTGTGTCTTCATGGAGTCAGATCTACTAGATAGAGTTGTCCCTGCTGTGTCTGGATGGAGTCAGATCTACTAGATAGAGTTGTCCCTGCTGTGTCTGTGTCTGGATGGAGTCAGATCTACTAGATAGAGTTGTCCCTGCTGTGTCTGGATGGAGTCAGATCTACTAGATAGAGTTGTCCCTACTGTGTCTGGATGGAGTCAGATCTACAAGATAGAGTTGTCCCTGCTGTGTCTGGATGGAGTCACATCTACTAGATAGAGTTGTCCCTGCTGTGTCTGGATGGAGTCAGATCTACTAGATAGAGTTGTCCCTGCTGTGTCTGGATGGAGTCACATCTACTAGATAGAGTTGTCCCTGCTGTGTCTGGATGGAGTCACATCTACTAGATAGAGTTGTCCCTGCTGTGTCTGTGTCTGGATGGAGTCACATCTACTAGATAGAGTTGTCCCTGCTGTGTCTGGATGGAGTCAGATCTACAAGATAGAGTTGTCCCTGCTGTGTCTGGATGGAGTCAGATCTACTAGATAGAGTTGTCCCTGCTGTGTCTGGATGGAGTCACATCTACTAGATAGAGTTGTCCCTGCTGTGTCTGTGTCTGGATGGAGTCACATCTACTAGATAGAGTTGTCCCTGCTGTGTCTGGATGGAGTCAGATCTACAAGATAGAGTTGTCCCTGCTGTGTCTGGATGGAGTCAGATCTACTAGATAGAGTTGTCCCTGCTGTGTCTGGATGGAGTCAGATCTACTAGATAGAGTTGTCCCTGCTGTGTCTGGATGGAGTCACATCTACTAGATATGTATTCTACGTTATGGTTACCGTATCGGTGTCTTCGATACGCTATGGGCGTGAACACTATGTTGCCTCATAGTTTGTCAGAATAGAGGCGGAAGATGTATGAAAGGATGCAACACTCTGGTCTAGAGAAAGTCAGAGGGGAACCATCCATTTTGATCCACTGTTCTGGAATGACTCGTTTTAAAGATCGGCATTTAAAGTCACTCAGCATCAGACTGAACAGCTTCTCTCCCGTCTCCATAATACAACAACAACAGGAATTGAACTGGAATAATGGAAATTGGCAAATATGAATTTGATCATTTTAACAGTCATTGCCATTCTATTTAATTAAGGACATTTTCTGTGTTTGCAGCAGAGTTTTCGCGGAACAGTCTATCAGAAGCTACTGGGGGACATGAGTGCCCCCTCTCCGAGGAGGAAGTGGGATGCTCCGCCGTTCCCATGGCAGCAACATCATCGTCACAACAACAACACGCACTAGCAGGTAGGTTGAATCACTGCAGCTGTGGCAGACAGGAGAGACACTCTCCTAATCTCTTTGAATCCTTTAGAAATCAGCCAGACAGCGTTTATTTGTATTTATTTATTTATATCCATTAAACTATTTAACTCTGTGGCTTCATTTGGCATATTAAAAGAGAAAATATCTGTGATAGTGATTTTTTAATTTTTTATTTGACCTTTATATAACCAGGCAAGTCAGTTAAGAACATATTCTTATTTTCAATGACGGCCTAGGAACAGTGGGTTAACTGCCTGTTCAGGGGCAGAACGACAGATTTGTAGCTTTTCAGCACAGGGGTTTGAACTTGCAACCTTCCGGTTACTAGTCCAACGCTCTAACCACTAGGCTACGCTGCCTTGGTTTCAGAGCACCTAACATTCAGTGATATGCCTGCAGTAGTGTGTTGCCGTTGGGAATGTTTTTTTTGTGTTTATAAAATACTGCATACTGACGGTGCCATTGAATGTACGGCAACGTTTTGAAGAGATTTCGAAATTAAAAAAGTTGAAAGAAATATTGTAGGAAAAAAAGATGACAAGCTCTCAAGTTCAACTTTATTTGTCCCAGAGGGCTTATTTTTGGTTTTGCAGGAAAAGAGCATAAAAATGACAAATAAAATCCACATGGATCACAATGACACACAGTCCTAGTGGAATACAATGAACTAGTCCATGAAGTCCTAGTGGAATAGACAGAATATTTGTATGACTTGAAAAAATGTATCATCAAGGTCCCGTCTACCAGGTACAAAGTATATGCTGGCCTTTCTTACACAACATGTCAGTGTTACACTCAGAGTTCCATTTATTATCAATTATTGTGCCAAGATACTTGGAATCTACAGTGTCTACCAGCTGGCCCTTGACGACAGTGTTATGAAATCAATTCTGTCATAACATTTGACTTTCACAGCAACGTACAACGTCATCAACAACAGGGCCATGGGCAGTTTCATCTGCATTAAGGAGACTAACTACTACAGTCGTCGGCAGTCTTCGGGAACCAGCTATTCATCAGTGTACAGGATATAGACGAGTGCTAAGTGGACAAAAATCTTGCCTTATCTTACTGATCGATCTCTCTCTCTCTCTCCCTGTGTGTGTGTGTCCAATATGTCAGCTGCAGACACAACAGCTGCGTCTACAGCGAGTCCACTGGCAGAGAAGAACACGAAGACACCCAACCAGGCCAAACAAGACAAGTAGAACCGTAGAACCGTCTCCACAGCAACCTTGCATGCATCCTAAGTGGCACCCTATTCCCTAGCTATGAAGTGTACTCCTTTTGATCAGAGTAGTGCACTATATTGGGAATAGGGTGCCACTTGGAACGCAACCCTGACGTTCAATAAGTAACTTAGACAGACAGACAGATGACAGACAATGACAGACCATCCTTTTGACAGACAGACTTACGGCTGAATTCAATCTGTATCACAGAGGTATCGCAGAAGATTTGCATTAAAATGCAAATTCATTGGTGTGAAATACTACTTAAGAGTTTTTGGGGTATCGGTATTGTACTTTACTATATATATTTTTGACAACTTTTACTTTTACTCCACTACATTCCTGAAGAATTCATGTACTTTTTACTCCATACATTTTCCCTGACACCTAGAAGTACTCGTTACGTTTTGAATTGCTTAGCAGGACAGGAAAATGGTCCGATTTACACACTTATCAAGAAAACATCCCTGGTCATCCCTACTGCCTCTGATCTGGCGGACTCACTAAACAGAGAACATCCCTGGTCATCCCTACTGCCTCTGATCTGGAGGACTCACTAAACAGAGAACATCCCTGGTCATCCCCACTGCCTCTGATCTGGAGGACTCACTAAACAGAGAACATCCCTGGTCATCCCTACTGCCTCTGATCTGGCGGACTCACTAAACAGAGAACATCCCTGGTCATCCCTACTGCCTCTGATCTGGAGGACTCACTAAACAGAGAACATCCCTGGTCATCCCTACTGCCTCTGATCTGGCGGACTCACTAAACAGAGAACATCCCTGGTCATCCCTACTGTCTCTGATCTGGAGGACTCACTAAACAGAGAACATCCCTGGTCATCCCTACTGCCTCTGATCTGGCAGACTCACTAAACAGAGAAAATCCCTGGTCATCCCTACTGCCTCTGATCTGGCGGACTCACTAAACAGAGAACATCCCTGGTCATCCCTACTGCCTCTGATCTGGAGGACTCACTAAACAGAGAACATCCCTGGTCATCCCTACTGCCTCTGATCTGGCGGACTCACTAAACAGAGAACATCCCTGGTCATCCCTACTGCCTCTGATCTGGAGGATACACTAAACAGAGAACATCCCTGGTCATCCCTACTGCCTCTGATCTGGAGGACTCACTAAACAGAGAACATCCCTGGTCATCCCTACTGCCTCTGATCTGGCGGACTCACTAAACACAAATGCTTTGTTTGTAAATTATGTTTGAGTGTTGGAGTGTGCCCCTGGCTATCTGTAAAAATATATATATATATATTATTGTGCCGTCTGGTTAGCTTAATATAAGGAATGTGAAATAATTTATATATATATTAGCAATTACATTTACTTTTGATACTTAAGTTTGTTTAAAACCAAATACTTTTAGACTTTTACTCAAGTAGTATTTTACTGGGTGACTTTCACTTTTACTTGAGTCATTTTCTATTAAGGTATCTCTACTTTTACTCAAGTATGACAATTGGGTACATTGTTCACCACTGTGTGAAGGTCATTTCTGACTGAACCAACATGTGCAGCTTTTACCGTGAATGCAGTCTCTGCGACCGCGGGAACATTGCCTTTAATTGTCAATGGTTGTCACGCCTGCTCTCGCTCTCCCTCTCTGGCGCTCGACGGCGCCAGGCTCCCCATCATTACACACACCTGTCACCATCATTACACACACCTGTCACCATCATTACACACACCTGTCACCATCATTACACACACCTGTCACCATCATTACACACACCTGTCCCCATAATTACACACACCTGTCACCATCATTACACACACCTGTCACCATCATTACACACACCTGTCACCATCATTACACACACCTGTCACCATCATTACACACACCTGTCACCATCATTACACACACCTGTCACCATCATTACACACACCTGTCACCATCATTACGCACACCTGTCACCATCATTACGCACACCTGTTACCATCATTACGCCCACCTGTCACCATCATTACACACACCTGTCACCATCATTACACACACCTGTCACCATCATTACGCACACCTGTCACCATCATTACGCACACCTGTCACCATCATTACGCCCACCTGTCACCATCATTACGCGCATCAGCGCTCATTGGACTCCATCACTTTGTTGATTTCCCCTCTGCATCTGTCTGTTCCTTAGTTTGTTCCCCATGTGAGCGTTATTCATGTCATCATTTCTCCCTTCCAGACGATGTCCTTGTTCTGTTTCATGTCCGTTGTTGATTAAATGTTCACTTCCTGCACTTGCTTCTCGTCTCCCAGCGTCTGTCCTCACAGTGGTGCTATAAAGCGGATATTCATCGCTACGGATGGAATAGAACCCTTTCTGTAGATATGGAGATATCAGGGTATCCGTCTGGCCCGGGCCGAATACCATGCAGGTGGAAACGGCAATGTGGTTACTTACATTAGGTCCAAAAATCCTACAGTACCGGTCAAAAGTGGACACACCGACTCATTCCAGGGTTTTTCTTTATTTGTACAATTTTCTAGACTGTAGAATAATAATGAAGACATCAAAACTATAAAATAACACATATGGAATGTAGTAACCAAAAAAAGTGTTAAACGAAATCTAAATATATTTTATATTTGAGATTCTTCAAAGTAGCCACCCGTTGCCTTGACAGCTTTGCACTCCCTTGGCATTCTCTCAACCAGCTTCTCTTGGCAAACCCTGGAATGAGTAAAACATTCTCTAACATGATGTTCCAAACCGGGACAGGATATACGTATTTGGCTATATTTCATGCAAAGTGTTTTTTTTTTGTACACACAAACTGTAGCAGCCTTACCACTCCCATGTCTAATATGCCTCCTGCGTAAAACTCATGAATCAAAATATTGTTCATTGTTATTGTTGTAATTGGTAATTGGTTTATTAATTGTTAATTAATATAACTAAGATATTTATAAGATTGCTTTAATGTTTTAGACATTCTGTCCTGAAAAACGAGCAGTAGTCGTGGATGGCTAACAGAAATCCTAAACAACAACAACATAACAGGATGCCTATTTTTATGAGTCACGGGGCAGTCAGAAGCCGCCTCACAAATGACACCCTATTCCCTATGTAGTGCACTACTTTTGACCAGGACCCATAGGGCACTAGTAAAAAGTAGTGCACTATATAGGGAATAGGGTGCCATTTGGGATGCGTACAGGGAATTATCTATGATACCATTTGGAACTGAGATCAGTCTCTGTCCATGTGAATCTCTGAAGTCTAAAATGACAGATAAGGGACCTTCCATTGGACAGAAGGACTCTGGCTGAACTTTGACCTTCTAAACTAAAACAACATTGACTACTGACATACTACTCATGCATGGCACGACTTTTACTGCTCACTCCCTTAGTACTGTGCTAAACCCAGTACATACACTGTTTTTTGTGTTCAGTACTTTTAATGTATGTACAATAACAACATCCAGAAACGCACGTAAATTATTTTGTCTTTGGTAATTATATTTATTTTCTACAGGATTGATCCCATACTCTGATGTGGCATTAGGCCCATGATTTAGTGACATTTAAAACTACAGATGTAGAATTTTAATTTGATCACCCTGTTGCAGGAGATCTTTCCTGCATTGCAGGACATGTACAACTTTTAGACTTGATTGTATCAAACCCTACCAAGAAAAAATGACAATTAATTATATTTATCATAATTCACATTTATCAAACTGGCTTAAATTAAGATTCTACACCTGTATTGAGCTGTTGACAGCTACTGTTCAGTGTCATCATGTCCTTTTGATTATAGACTGGATCTTTATTCCATGTTATATATGTATAGTACACAGCAAATGAATCACATGCAAATTAAAGATGTCTACCGAAATGTCATGTCTATAGAGAGATTGGTTTTCCAATTATTTAGCACTGAACACTTAAATGAACACATTGTTTAACCATTTTTGATGGACACATACATTATACTGTATTTATTTAATTTTCTCACTTATAAACGTATATAAAACAAATCTAAATCAGCATTTTGGCTAAACTGTATTTGTTTGAATTGATAATGATTACAGAGTGTAATCTAATGGCTCTATTCAATCTGTATCTCGGGGATTGAACGTTACAGCGTGATTGAAATTTAAAGGCAACGTTCCCACGTTTAGGGGAGAATAAATTCAACCAGAAACGTTGCATACGGTCTGTGGGCTTAATTAGGAATTACCTCTACATTTCTATCTGCAATCTGTTCAGCGATGCAGATTGAATAGAGCCCAAAAAATACTTATTTGAAACAAGAAAGTGTCGATGTTAAGAGAGTGTCTGTTTTACTTTAAAAAAAAACATCCTGCTCCAATAGCAGACCTTAATACAGTAAGAACCACCAATAGCAGGCCTTAATACAGTAAGAACCACCAAAAGCAGACCTTAATACAGTAAGAACCACCAAAAGCAGACCTTAATACAGTAAGAACCACCAAAAGCAGGCCTTAATACAGTAAGAACCACCAATAGCAGGCCTTAATACAGTAAGAACCACCAATAGCAGGCCTTAATACCACCAATAGCAGGCCTTAAGTAAGAACCACCAATAGCAGGCCTTAATACAGTAAGAACAGTAAGAACCACCAAAAGCAGGCCTTAATACAGTAAGAACCACCAATAGCAGGCCTAAATACAGTAAGAACCACCAATAGCAGACCTTAATACAGTAAGAACCACCAATAGCAGGCCTTAATACAGTAAGAACCACCAATAGCAGACCTTAATACAGTAAGAACCACCAAAAGCAGACCTTAATACAGTAAGAACCACCAATAGCAGACCTTAATACAGTAAGAACCACCAAAAGCAGGCCTTAATACAGTAAGAACCACCAATAGCAGGCCTTAATACAGTAAGAACCACCAATAGCAGGCCTTAATACAGTAAGAACCACCAAAAGCAGGCCTTAATACAGTAAGAACCACCAATAGCAGACCTTAATACAGTAAGAACCACCAATAGCAGGCCTTAATACAGTAATAACCTCCAATAGCAGGCCTTAATACAGTAAGAACCACCAATAGCAGGCCTTAATACAGTAAGAACCACCAAAAGCAGGCCTTAATACAGTAAGAACCACCAATAGCAGGCTAAGAAGGTGTGGGTCCCAACTGGAATCCTGTTCCCTTCAAAGTATACTAATTTTGACCGGGACCCATGAGGCTCTGGTCAAATGTAGTGCACTACATAGGGCTCTGGTCAAATGTAGTGCACTACATAGGGCTCTGGTCAAATGTAGTGCACTACATAGGGCTCTGGGGTCTATAGGGCTCTGGTCAAAAGTAGTGCACTACATAGGGCTCTGGGGTCTATAGGGCTCTGGTCAAATGTAGCGCACTACATAGGGCTCTGGGGTCTATAGGGCTCTGGTCAAAAGTAGTGCACTACATTGGGCTCTGGGGTCCATAGGGCTCTGGGGTCTATAGGGCTCTGGGGTCCACAGGGCTTTGGATCTATAGGGCTCTGGTCAAATGTAGTGCACTACATAGGGCTCTGGGGTCTATAGGGCTCTGGTCAAATGTAGTGCACTACATAGGGCTCTGGGGTCTATAGGGCTCTGGGGTCTATAGGGTTCTGGTCAAATGTAGTGCACTACATTGGGCTCTGGGGTCTGTAGGGCTCTGGTCAAATGTAGTGCACTACATTGGGCTCTGGGGTCTGTAGGGCTCTGGTCAAAAGTAGTGCACTGTGCAGGGAATAGGGTGCCATTTTGGACAATATAGACAATATAGCTGTGACATTAGTGTTGCATCACGGACCTATAGTGTGGAGTCAGGTTGACTTGTATTACAACCCTAAAATAGACCATTCAGATTATCAATTATTCACTAGACGTAGAGCTATGAGCCAAAAAAACTACCTAAATATTTCAAAATGCGACCGGGTTTTCACCAAAGTATTTCATAATAGCACTGTAGCCCGGTTTAGTCTTCCTCCTCACAGTTTTCCCCCCTCTTTACTGTAGGACCAGTGAACTGGACTCTGCTGAAGGACTGGCCTGATATCGTAGCCTGGTCCCAGATCTGCAGTGATTCAACCAACACCTCTGACTAGAACTGTCTGTCATGCCTTTGATGTACAGGGTCCATATTAGGACGGCCTCAGGATCACAACATTCACGATACAAATCTACGTAGAATGTATGCACACATGACTGTAAGTCGCTTTGGATAAAAGCGTCTGCTAAATGGCATATATTATTATTATTATTAGTCAGAGGAGTTGGCTAAAGATCCGGGACAATGGCTACTACTATTCAGTATAGTTCACACTTCAAATTCTTTGGACAACAGATGAAGAATAAGATGAAAAATGTCTTTTTTGTTTTGACATTTCATGTGAATATTAAATGGTTCATCCTCAGGGGAACGGTAGAATATTAAGCAGTAGAAACTCTATATCTTGTACTTCTGTACTTTACATAAACAACAACAGTCTCTACATATCTCCAGAATGTTACTTCCCTCTAACATTGACCATGTTACATTTAACATACATGTTACCCCTGTTACCCATGTTACCCATGTTACCCATGCTACCCATGTTACCCTGTTACCCCTGTTACCCATGTCACCCCTGCTACCCATGTTACCCATGTTACCCATATTACCCATGTTACCCCTGTTACCCCTGTTACCCCTGTTACCCATGTTACCCCTGCTACCCATGTTACCCCTGTTACCCATGTTACCCATGTTACCCATGTTACCCCTGTCACCCCTGCTACCCATGTTACCCCTGTTACCCCTGTTACCCATGTTACCCCTGTTACCCCTGTTACCCCTGTTACCCATGTTACCCCTGTTACCCTGTTACCCCTGTTACCCCTGTTACCCATGTTACCCATGTTACCCCTGCTACCCATGCTACCCCTGTTACCCATGTTACCCCTGTTACCCACGTTACCCGTGCTACCCATGCTACCCATGCTACCCATGTTACCCCTGTTACCCTGTTACCCCTGTTACCCCTGTTACCCTGTTACCCCTGTTACCCGTGTTACCCCTGCTACCCCTGTTACCCCTGTTACCCCTGTTACCCCTGTTACCCATGTTACCCCTGCTACCCCTGTTACCCCTGTTACCGCTGTTACCCATGTTACCCATGTTACCCCTGCTACCCATGCTACCCCTGTTACCCATGTTACCCCTGTTACCCACGTTACCCACGCTACCCATGCTACCCATGCTACCCATGTTACCCCTGTTACCCTGTTACCCCTGTTACCCCTGTTACCCTGTTACCCCTGTTACCCGTGTTACCCGTGCTACCCCTGTTACCCCTGTTACCCTGTTACCCCTGTTACCCTGTTACCCATGTTACCCCTGTTACCCACATTACCCGTGCTACCCATGCTACCCCTGTTACCCTGTTACCCCTGTTACCATGTTACCCATGTTACCCCTGCTACCCATGCTACCCCTGTTACCCATGTTACCCCTGTTACCCATGTCACCCGTGCTACCCATGTTACCCCTGTTACCCATGTTACCCTGCTACCCATGTTACCCATGTTACCCCTGCTACCCCTGTTACCCATGTTACCCCTGTTACCCGTGTTACCCCTGTTACCCATGTCACCCCTGTTACCCATGCTACCCCTGTCACCCCTGTTACCCATGTCACCCCTGTTACCCATGTTACCCATGCTACCCATGTTACCCATGTCACCCCTGCTACCCATGTTACCCATGTCACCCCTGCTACCCATGTTACCCCTGTTACCCATGTTACCCATGTTACCCATGTTACCCCTGCTACCCCTGTTACCCATGTTACCCCTGTTACCCATGTCACCCCTGTTACCCATGCTATCCCTGTCACCCCTGTTACCCATGCTACCCATGTTACCCATGTTACCCATGCTACCCCTGTTACCCATGTTACCCCTGTTACCCATGCTACCCCTGTCACCCCTGTTACCCATGTCACCCCTGTTACCCATGTTACCCATGTTACCCATGTTACCCCTGTTACCCATGCTACCCCTGTCACCCCTGTTACCCATGTTACCCCTGCTACCCATGCTACCCCTGTTACCCCTGTTACCCCTGTTACCCCTGTTACCCCTGCTACCCATGCTACCCCTGTTACCCCTGAGACCCATGTTACCCTGTTACCCATGTCACCCCTGTTACCCCTGATACCCCTGTTACCCCTGATACCCATGCTACCCCTGTTACCGCTGAGACCCATGTTACCCTGTTACCCATGTCACCCCTGTTACCCCTGATACCCCTGTTACCCCTGAGACCCATGTTACCCCTGTTACCCCTGATACCCCTGTTACCCCTGAGACCCATGTTACCCTGTTACCCATGTCACCCCTGTTACCCCTGATACCCATGCTACCCCTGTTACCCCTGTTACCACTGATACCATGCTACCCCTGTTACCCCTGTTACCCCTGTTACCCCTGATACCCCTGTTACCCCTGAGACCCCTGTTACCCATGTCACCCCTGTTACCCCTGATACCCCTGTTACCCCTGAGACCCCTGTTACCCATGTCACCCCTGTTACCCCTGATACCCCTGTTACCACTGAGACCCATGTTACCCATGCTACCCCTGTTACCCCTGAGACCCATGTTACCCCTGTTACCCCTGTTACCCATATCACCCCTGTTACCCATGCTACCCCTGTTACCCCTGAGACCCATGTTACCCCTGAGACCCCTGTTACCCATGCTACCCCTGTTACCCCTGAGACCCATGTTACCCCTGAGAACCATGTTACCCATGTTACACATATGTTCTCTGTTCAGTTTCTTCATCAATGTTTTTCCTAACTGGTTAAACAATGTGTTTGGGTGAAAACATATTTGGTAATTAGCAAGTAACATGACCCGCATGTTTATTTCAACCCTCATTAAATGACTATGGTTTCCATATGGTTTCCATTGGCATCGTACGACACGAGAGGGCCTCTCTGTTGTTGAGCATCATTACAACGTTAGAACAGTTCCTCTCCCCCAGTCGGCGGCTCCTTCGGCACGTTCTGATCCAAGATTCCTGAGAAGGGGAAAGCAATGGAATATAAAAATATGATTGAGCTACGGAGGACTGGAAGAAGAACCATGCTTACATCTTTTACATTTCTCTACTACCTCTCCTCGGGGCTTTATGGAGGTGAAAGAGAAATACTGCCGGCATCCCAAATTGGACCCCATTTACATATGTAGTGCACTACTTTTGACCAGGGCACATAAGGCCCTGATCAAAGATATTGCACTACATAGGTGATGGGGTGCTATTTCGGACTTACACATGGAATATTTATATAGGTTACAATAAGTATAATAAGGTACGGTTGCCCACCCCTGAGGTATGACAAGGTTGTCCACCCCTGAGGTAAAACAAGGTGAGGTTGCCCACCCCTGAGGTATAACAAGGTAAGGTTGCCCACCCCTGAGGTAAAACAAGGTGAGGATGCCCACCCCTGAGGTATAACAAGGTAAGGTTGCCCACCCCTGAGGTATAACAAGGTAAGGTTGCCCACCCCTGAGGTATAACAAGGTAAGGATGCCCACCCCCAAGGTATAACAAGGTAAGGTTGCCCACCCCTAAGGTATAACAAGGTATGGTTGCCCACCCCTGAGGTAAAACAAGGTGAGGTTGTCCACCCCTGATGTATAACAAGGTAAGGTTGCCCACCCCTGAGGTATAACAAGGTAAGGATACCCACCCCTGAGGTATAACAAGGTAAGGTTGCCCACCCCTGAGGTATAACAAGGTAAGGTTGCCCACCCCTGAGGTATAACAAGGTAAGGTTGCCCACCCCTGAGGTATAACAAGGTTGCCCACCCCTGAGGTGTAACAAGGTGAGGTTGCCCACCCCTGAGGTATAACAAGGTAAGGATGCCAACCCCTGAGGTATAACAAGGTAAGGATACCCACCCCTGAGGTATAACAAGGTCAGGTTGCCCACCCCTGAGGTATAACAAGGTATGGTTGCCCACCCCTGAGGTAAAACAAGGTTGCCCACCCGAGGTATAACAAGGTGAGGTTGCCCACCCCTGAGGTAAAACAAGGTTGTCCACCCCTGAGGTAAAACAAGGTGAGGATGCCCACCCCTGAGGTATAACAAGGTGAGGTTGCCCACCCCTGAGGTATAACAAGATAAGGTTGTCCACCCCTGAGGTATAACAGGGCAAGGTTGCCCACCCCTGAGGTATAATAAGGTAAGGTTGCCCACCCCTGAGGTATAACAAGGTTGCCCACCCCTGAGGTAAAACAAGATTGCCCACCCCTGAGGTATAATAAGGTACGGTTGCCCACCCCTGAGGTATGACAAGGTTGTCCACCCCTGAGGTAAAACAAGGTGAGGTTGTCCACCCCTGAGGTATAACAAGGTGAGGTTGCCCACCCCTGAGGTAAAACAAGGTTGCCCACCCCTGAGGTATAACAAGGTGAGGTTGCCCACCCCTGAGGTAAAACAAGGTTGCCCACCCCTGAGGTATAACAAGGTATGGTTGCCCACCCCTGAGGTAAAACAAGGTTGCCCACCCCTGAGGTATAACAAGGTTTCCCACCCCTGAGGTATAACAAGGTGAGGTTGTCCACCCCTGAGGTATAACAAGGTTAGGTTGTCCAACCCTGAGGTATAACAAGGTAAGGTTGCCCACCCCTGAGGTAAAACAAGGTTGTCCACCCCTGAGGTATAACAAGGTAAGGTTGCCCACCCCTGAGGTATAGCAAGGTATGGTTGCCCACCCCTGGGGTATAACAAGGTAAGGTTGTCCACCCCTGAGGTATAACAAGGTAAGGTTGCCCACCCCTGAGGTATAACAAGGTTGCCCACCCCTGAGGTATAACAAGGTATGGTTGCCCACCCCTGAGGTAAAACAAGGTTGCCCACCCCTGAGGTATAACAAGGTAAGGTTGCCCACCCCTGATGTATAAGAAGGTTGCCCACCCCTGAGGTAAAACAAGGTTGCCCACCCCTGAGGAATAACAAGGTTGCCCACCCCTGAGGAATAACAAGGTTGCCCACCCCTGAGGTAAAACAAGGTTGCCCACACCTGAGGTATAAGAAGGTTGCCCACCCCTGAGGTAAAACAAGGTAAGGTTGCCCACCCCTGAGGTATAACAAGGTAAGGATGCCCACCCCTGAGGTATAACAAGGTAAGGATGCCCACCCCTGAGGTATAACAAGGTTGCCCACCCCTGAGGTAAAACAAGGTTGCCCACTCCTGAGGTATAACAAGGTAAGGTTGCCCACCCCTGAGGTATAACAAGGTAAGGATGCCCACCCCTGAGGTATAACAAGGTAAGGATGCCCACCCCTGAGGTATAACAAGGTAAGGTTGCCCACCCCTGAGGTATAACAAGGTAAGGTTGCCCACCCCTGAGGTATAACAAGGTGAGGTTGCCCACCCCTGAGGTATAACAAGGTAAGGATGCCCACCCCTGAGGTATAACAAGGTAAGGTTGCCCACCCCTGAGGTATAACAAGGTGAGGTTTCCCACCCCTGAGGTATAACAAGGATGCCCACCCCTGAGGTAAAACAAGGTTGCCCACCCCTGAGGTATAACAAGGTTGCCCACCCCTGAGGTATAACAGGGTATGGTTGCCCACCCCTGAGGTAAAACAAGGTTGCCCACCCCTGAGGTATAACAAGGTATGGTTGCCCACCCCTGAGATAAAACAAGGTTGCCCACCCCTGAGGTATAACAAGGTAAGGTTGCCCACCCCTGAGGTATAACAAGGTGAGGTTGTCCACCCCTGAGGTAAAACAAGGTAAGGTTGTCCACCCCTGAGGTATAACAAGGTAAGGATGCCCACCCTGAGGTATAACAAGGTTGCCCACCCCTGAGGTATAACAAGGTATGGTTGCCCACCCCTGAGGTATAACAAGGTATGGTTGCCCACCCCTGAGGTATAACAAGGTAAGGTTGCCCACCCCTGAGGTATAAGAAGGTTGTCCACCCCTGAGGTAAAACAAGGTGAGGTTGCCCGCCCCTGAGGTAAAACAAGGTGAGGTTGCCCGCCCCTGAGGTATAACAAGGTTGCCCACCCCTGAGGTATAACAAGGTATGGTTGCCCACCCCTGAGGTATAAGAAGGTTGTCCACCCCTGAGGTAAAACAAGGTTGCCCACCCCTGAGGAATAACAAGGTTGCCCACCCCTGAGGTAAAACAAGGTTGCCCACCCCTGAGGTATAACAAGGTAAGGTTGCCCACCCCTGAGGTATAACAAGGTAAGGATGCCCACCCCTGAGGTATAACAAGGTAAGGTTGCCCACCCCTGAGGTATAACAAGGTAAGAATGCCCACCCCTGAGGTATAACAAGGTAAGAATGCCCACCACTGAGGTACAAGAAGGTGTTAGTAGAAGTCTGTCACATTACCATTAGAGCCGCTCTCCTTCCATTTGAACTTGTTGTCTTCTGTGTGTCGTGTCCAGGTGGATCTGAAGGTGACCAGTTCTGAGGTGAAGTGAGCCAGGCTCCACTGTAGTCCTCTGGAACTCTCCTTCCACAGATTACTGGAAAAAGACAATAGCTGGACGTCAGCAGACCTGGGTCCCGATGTTTCTTTAATTTTTTTGTTTTATCTTCTCCGAATAATTTTTCACTGTTTGATTGAGACGACATGAATTGTGCAGAATTGGGACTATTCTGTTGCTTCCATTGCACCAGGGAAACTTAATCAAGCACGAGTAAATATCATAAAGAAAACCAATACGTGGGATATGTGGTCACCTATGCCGATTGCAGGGGTCTGGTGGGCCTGGGTTGTCTTCCACCAGGGGAATTACTATCTTCTCAGCCATGTCAGTCAGTAGGGAGAACGTAGGGTCTACTATAAAGTCTATGAAACCTACAAGAGACATGGAGTTTTATGAGGACAGTTTAGTACATTATATCAAACACATAAATATATATACACACCTCAGCAATGAATGGACCAGTATTCAGCAATGAATGGACCAGTATTCAGTAATGAATGGATCAGTAGTCAGTAATGAATGGATCAGTAGTGAATGGATCAGTATTCAGTAATGAATGGATCAGTATTCAGTAGTGAATGGAACAGTATTCAGTAATGAATGGAACAGTATTCAGTAATGAATGGATCAGTAATGAATGGATCAGTAGTGAATGGATCAGTATTCAGTAGTGAATGGATCAGTATTCAGTAATGAATGGATCAGTAGTGAATGGATCAGTATTCAGTAGTGAATGGATCA